>NW_027526401.1:1459650-1732728 GCF_048455015.1 Haemaphysalis longicornis | reverse complement strand
CCGTGCTGTTCGCCACCTCGTCGCCGGGCTCTGGGTCTGCTTCAAGCGACAGCGGCCCGCCGTCCCATACTGCGTAGAGGAGGAAACAGGGACAAATAACGCATGAGGTGGATCTTCATGAACGCGTCGATCCCTCTCCCGCGCGAACTTGAGGCTCGCCCCGATGCGCACGCTTTAATTTCTCCAGCTTCAGAAGCCCGCAACGAGGCGTTTCTGTCCCTCGTACACCATGCACACGGTGCTCACCGCGCTCTAACTGCTCTAACCGCCTCAGTGCATACGTTTGCTCGCTTCAGCAGCCGCTTTGGCTGCTCGTCGCCCCTCTTGTTGCCCACCATATCAGCATCTAGCTCGTCGCCGGGCCATTCCTTCCTGGTTTGGCGCCCTGCACTGACTGCAGACTCGGTTTTACGACGCGTACCAGCGTCGACGGCACTCGTCAAGACCCTGCACGACCGAATCGGCGCGTTGGCAGATGCTGGTGCGGACAGTGCGGAGCCGCGCTTCGACCGACGTCCCCTTGCTGACAACGTCGCCATCTCCACTCTTGAAGGCCACTCTCTCCGCGCTCTCTCTCCGCTCTACCATTCTTAATTTGCCTTCTGTTACAGAGCAAAGCGATCCACACGAAAATTTTATCGACGTGCCCCGCGCAATAAAAGTGGCTTTCTCTGCGTGGGTCGGCCCGTACAAACATCGTTTTATGATCTCTAATAACTTTACGTTTTGGAGAGAAGGTGTGGATGCTTGGTGTCATCATAATTATCATCATCAGCCTACTCAGGTCCACTGCAGGACGTAGGCCTCTCCCGTTGACCTCCAACCGCTCCTGCCCTGCGCTTCTCGAGTCCATTCCTTGCCCTCGAACCTCCCCATTTCATACCTCCATCGTGTTATTGGCCTTCCCCTTCTACTGGACCCGTCTCTTGGTATCCACTCTGTCACCCTGGTGGTCCACCGGTTGCCATTTCTTCTCACTATACATGGCCAGCCCAAGTCCATTTCTTTTCCTTTATTTGAACTATGGTGTCATCTACTCCAGTTTGTTCCCTGATCCAGGAAGCTTGCTTCTTGTCCCTAAGTGTTACTCCTATCGTTATTCGTTCTAGGGCTCTTTGAGCCGACCTAAGTTTGTTTTCTAGTTGTTTAGTAAGGAGCCAAGTCTCAGCTTCGTATGTAGTGGGAGACTTTAACGCAAAGGTAGGTAAGAAGCAAATGGGAGAAAGGTCAGTAAAAAAAGCTTTGGAATAGACAATCGCAACAGTCGGAGAGATACACTGGTGGAATTTCCAGAGAGAAGTGCCTGGTTTATCTAGGGGTAATTCGGCAGTACATCCCGTACGCTCTCAGTGTAAGTCCCTGCGCTTTTAATGTACGTTTGATCAATAGTCGTAATTAATAAAAACGCCGAAATGACCTACCGGGGACTTGAAGATTTTCTGCATCAAATTATGTGCATAGTAATATACGTAGCGAATTATACTCGAATATCGATTCCAAGTTGTATAACTGAGAAATGCTGTAAATTGCAGCTCGGCCATATTATTATACGTGAATTCTGTACTAATGCGAATCAGTTCAGTGTTCATATACAGTCAAACCCGGTTATAGCGAACTGCAATATGCGCCACGATTAGTTCGATATATCCAATAGTTCGATATACCCGAACCCGCCTATAACGAGTTTATTGGTACGAGTTCGCAATACGCGGGAATCCCCTTGCCATCCCCGAATGCAGAAACGAACAAGACAAGGTATGTGAACACCATACACAAAACAATCGATTTATTGCAAATAATAAAGCTACTTTCCGCCTTAACGCCTTAACTGCCTACTTCAAAAAAAACAAAAAGCGGCGATTTTAGATGCGACTGCATCTCATTCACTCGCCTTGTCCCTCCATACGGCGTTGTTGTTGTCCGTCCACACCCCTCCCCCATTCTCCTCGCCGCGCGAGCTGCGCTCTCCGCCGCTCACCCCCTCTCCTCTCTGATAGCGAACACTCTCTCGCGAGGGGCATTGGATTGGATTCGATTGGGTTGGCTTAACTTGGCGTGGCTTGGATTGGATTTGGATTGGATTGGATTAAAGTGGATTGTGTTGGATTGTGTTGCGTCATAGCCGCGCCACGTTGCGTCATAGCCGCGGTCGTTCCAGCACCGGCCAAAGAAATAAAGAATACATCATACGTGTTCCTCACACGTTTCACGCAAATAGAGAATCAACCCAACGGAAACACCAAGTGAACCCCCAAGATGCGTCGCATCTCCACAGAGTTCCCCTCGCGGGAAGGTGGGGTAATTTTTTTTGTTTTCCCTTTCGTTTTGGCAGCGTCAACTAGCACAGCATTCTTTACACGAGACTTTGTTGGCACCAGTTCGAGTCCGTGTCCCTCAATATCGAAGAAATATTGGCGGATGAAATCGACTGCCGAAAGCACTTCATTAAGCGTCGGGCGGCTTTCACTCGCGACATCCTCTGCCTCCTCAGTGCTTTTCATCAGCATTACGACGGTGCTGCTGACGGTGCCCGCGTCCGAGGGGCTTACAGTGACGGCAACGTCGTCGTCGACACTCAGGAAATCTTCGAAGGACACTCCTTTTGGCATAGCATTGGGAAGGTTGGCGAGCTGCCGTCTTGGTCCGGACTCACTGACTGGGCGGGTTCCGTCTTGAGTTCCGCGCGTCGGGAACAGTTACGGAAAGTATCGGGCGTCACGTCACTCCATACAAGGCGCAATGTCTCAGTCGCGGCCTTTGCTGAGTGGTCGCGGCCAACCAACATCTCAATTGCCGCTCCGAGACCATGCATTTTGGCGGCCATTCTAGGCACGCCGAGTTCGATATATCGATGTGAAGTTCGTTATAAGGAATATGTTTTACGTGTATTTCCGTAACTGATTTATTTTTGTTCGATATATAGCATAGTTCGCTTTATCCGGGTTTGTTATAGACGGGTTTGACTGTATACCCACCGCCGAAGCGTAAGCTTCTTGAGGAAGACAAAGAGCGGAAGCGCTCAGTGTCGAAGCTTTCTTCGGCAAGATTCACGAAATGATGCTACGTGAAAGTGAAGTGGTCGTTGAAGTCGAAACAGGCTCCTCAGGTGGCTTAGAATCCGATGGGAAATGCTTCGCGCACTTACAATGAGCGCTGTCCCTTCATGCCATTTTTGACGGCTCTCGGCTATCGTTTCTCAAGGACGACCTTTGGCACAACTCACAGAAAAAAAGTCGCCATATCACTTCTGAAGTTCGTTTTGTCCTTCTGAATTCATAGTTTGGCTGCATGGGAGGAAAAGCTACGACTTCTAATTAGACAGCCTTAACACTTCACCGCATGATCATACGCTACCCTCGCCACGTACATTTGGCATCAAACCATGCTGCCTGGTAGCGCCAAGGGGCAAACGGGGGCGGTCCGTCAGTCGAGATGGCTGGAATAGAACGAGGCCTGATTTTCCTTGATGATCATGCGCCCTGTGATGCTTTGCGTGCGATCTTGTAGCATGTTCAGAAACACTGCTTTGAATTTGGCGCCGCGACACTCGTGTTCCCTGCTCTCAAACGACGGGCAGACGGCATTCTCCCTAGCTATGACGGTGCTCTCACGGACGCTGTGAGTGAGGGTGCGAAAACCAAAACTTGCTGCAAGGAAGTCTCAGCAAGCCTCGGTTGCGACAGGCCATCTCAGACGCAATTAGATCTATGCCTGCAGGTTCCTGAGAAAATAAAAAAAGCGAATTGAAGGACGTCGAAATGTTCACAAATCATGATTTAAATGCAGAGCATTTTAGTAACTCACGATGTCACCCGCGTTGGCGTCCGTAGTCCGCGTCCGCATCGCTCCCCCTACACTATATAAATACTTGCCGGCGCCAGGTTTCGATCCTACGACTCTGCGGGCGGAACGCAAGGTGCACGGTACTCTACCAACTGAGCCACAAAGCCGACACAGAACGGAAGGTTACGAACGTGCCTTATATCCTTGACTCATTCAACCGTCGGCCAGAGGTGCGCCCTCTCCCCCGCGTCCTCCTCGCCTTCTCTCCGCTCGCAACGCCCTCTCTCGCCGCGTTCGGTTCGGGCGCACAACAGGTGGGGACGTGCGCAACACCCTCTCTCGCCGCGTTAGGTTCGCGCGCAAGAACAGGTGGGGCGCTCGCATCGCGCTCTCTCGCCGCGGTCGGTTCGCGCTTAAACCACATATGTCGTTCGCGCGCGCTGCGGTCGCTAACATCTGTGGCGTGATCGTGACGTCAGCATCACGCGTTCGCGTGGTGGCGATTTCGGCCCTATAACACTCTCTCGCGAGGGGCATTGGATTGGATTCGATTGGATTGGCTTGGATTGGATTTGGATTAAAGTGGATTGTGTTGGATTGTGTTGCGTCATAGCCGCTCCACGTTGCGTCATAGCCGCGGCAGGGGCACGGCACGTTTCACCATCGACTTCATCGACAATGTCTACGCTGGAAGACAACAATTACAACAACAACCAATACGTAATCCATACGACTTGCAGGCGCGCCTCCCCGCAGAAATGCTCTGCATTTGATCGTGCCCCTCGCGAGGGGGATGTTTCTTTTATACGACACAGGCATTTATGGGCTTTATAAAATAAGTTTCCACTCTTGTGCTACAAAAGTAAAACTCAACCAAACACCGTTCATGCATCATGCATTGATTTAACCTTACCAAGAATATCTCTTTGAAGTAATAAATTGTGTGGTTAAGTGCATTTCACTTCGCTCTGGTTTTACTATTTTTTTGTTGAATTTTTGAGGTCGGCTCCGCGCGTTTGTGTCTTTAGAGTTTATCAAATTTTGGTGCAAAATTTGAGCCCACCTTTCTTTTTTTCCTCCCTGATGGTATAGCGGTGGAGAAAATGCAAGTGACCTTGAATTAATACGCAGTTCGGGCTACTGCGGTGTTTTCAAAACTTCATAAAAAAAATTTGGCACCGCAACCCAATAAGAGTTTGCCACTATAATGCAGTCTATAACATGACGAAATTTACACCTCCTAGTGTCTTGCTCCTTCTGAGAACCAGCATTTTCAACAAGGGAATAAAAACAAAACATTCGCAAGTTTGTGAAATTTTAAAAACCTGACGGGTGCAGCATATATCTTGCGCTTATTGCACGGACGAAATTAAACGAACTTTTGTATAGATGGTGCTTTTCAGAGATATTGCATGCCTATGAGCAATAAACAAAGAAACGATACTGCCGGTTTTACACTTAGTGAAAATTCCTTGTATCGATTTCCATTTACCGAGAGTCCAGAGAAGAGAGGAAATTTACCTGAAACAGCGCTCAAGTCCCTACTAATGTCTTGCAACCACAGCTGCGTGGCGCAGTGAGACCAAAACACTATATGTCTCCGCCCTTTTTCATTACTTCCCCAGCTCATATCCTCTAATTGTGTACCGATTATACCTTCAACGCGTTTAAAACACCCCTGCGTCATGGCTGACATAATGCTTTAACTTCACCCGCCGCGGTGGCTCAGTGGCTAAGGCGTTGTGCTGCTGCGCACGAGGACGCGGGTTCGGTTCCCGGCCGCGGTGGCCGCTGTTCTGATGGAGGCGAAAAGCAAAAACGCCATGTGTTCGGGATTTCGAGATACCCAGGTGGTCAAAATTAATCCGGAGCCCTCCACTACGGCGCGCTTCATAACCCGTGTAGTTTCGGCGCGTTAAACCCCATGCATAATCAGTCAATCAATGCTTTGACTTTTTTCCTTCGTGCTGGAATAGTTTGGTTTGTCCATGATTGGTTTGTACCGGATGATGCCCTTTTTTTAAATCTCTGCATTGCATTATAGTTGCCATTTTCTTATTTATAGCGGCTATCGCATTCTCTTACTGCCGCAACTGAAGGACGCCACATACGCACACGAAAAATACCCGAACTTTGGAGAAGGCGGGAGAGCTAGAGAAGTATGTTTTGAGCGCGCTAGCGAGTTTCTAAGTTATATCTGCGTAGAGAAGTTGCGTATTTCGTGGCCACCTAATTTAAAAACTGGACGCACTTACTGACCCTGTTTTAAAAGCGTTTCAGATGTTGAAAAGAAAACCGGAGAAATTGTTTTAAGGGCTTCCTCGAAAAAGAAATCTGGTTAGTTGCGTGCCGTGTTTGCGGCGATATGATGACTGATGAGCCCCAGCGGCTATCAGAAATCAACATCTTGTTGCGGTAATTTGCCGAAATAACTGACGTTAATTAACTATGTGATGCGAATAAATACTTTAGGCCAGTGTTTCTCAACCACAAGTGTGTGGGGACCCCTTTCAGGCTTGCAAAACTGATGGGGAACCAACCCCACGATGGACTATGTTCATCCGTGTCATAATGTCAAACAATTTGCACATGCAGCCAAAGTCTCCAACATACCAATGTCCGCCTTTCGTGTCTGAATTTTATGCCGATGTGTGAGGTATTATCAAACAATTTGCTCTTGCAGCCTAAAGTCACCGAAACAACTACATGCTGCCTTTCGTTTGTCTGGCTTTTCCGCATACCTGGCATGCTGTGCAAAAAAGCCAACGTAAAACTTCTGCAACGCGAAAAAAATCAAGGTACATGGTATGCAGCCAAGCCACCTTCTTGTCAGCAAGGTTTGGCAAAAAGGAGAAAAAAAATTGGTGTGGGTGGAGGGGGAGGGGGGGGGTGGTGTCGCGGACCTCTGAAATGCCTTTGCGGACCCCTGGGGTCGACGGACCCCCATTTGAGAACCACTACTTTAGGCGATTGGTTTAAATAGAGCAAATGAAACCAGTTTGAGATGTGACAGAATCCAGACAGAATCCAGACAGAGGCGAAGTACAGCTAGCAGACAGAGGCAAAAGTACAGCTCAGCTGCGCTGATGCTGCGACGACGTTGTGGTACCACCATATTGCAATAATGACGTGACGCTGCATTGCGGTCGGTAATAGTATACGCCTCGAGATTCGTGATCGCTGCGCCGCCTGCCACCGCTTCTCCGCGGCGTTTGCGGGATTAGCGCTGCGCGACTGATAGGCGGTCATGCAGTGTTTTGGTTCTCTTTCGCTTCTCTTTGCCTTTCCGCGCACTAAACAACTTGTTAAGGTGACGTCTGTAAGCTAACTGCACGTTTAGGGCGCTTAAAAAAACAGCTGCGTCTTGGTAGAGCGCTCGAACGCCAGTCAGAGCTACCCGGGGAGGCGGTTCTGCGCGCTTCTTGGCCGCTCTTGCGGGCGTCGACGACGGCAGCAGCATATCACCGCTGTCACCTTCAAACACGTCAGCACAAGTGAATTCTATTTATTGTCACCTCGTTTAGACTTGATATTGGCACTGTAAGAGCTAGGTTGGTTCGTTTTGCAGCGCAGACAACACATGCGGCTTTGCTTCGAATATGTACGTCGTAGAAAAATATGTTTCGGGGATGTGATAACCCAATAGCGTACAAAAACTCGTGCCTTTTATGGGAATATAAACCACGCGAAAATGTTAAGTACACTCAAAGGCTGTGCATTGTCAGATATGTGCCAGTCATGCCTTATGCATGAACCAAGATATATGTTAATGAAACCACGGGAAAATGAATGGGCTGCAAGTCAGGAATAAATAGAATAGTCGTACGGGAATAAAAAAAAAAACCGAGTCCAGCTTCTGAAATGCTAAAGACGTTTGTTTGAGCGAGGTAGTATTCACCAGACCAACTAGATGCGAAATGCACTGATATTTCGCTAGACATGGGGCGGGGGGGGGGGGGGGGGGGAGGAGGAGGACGCTCAACTGTCGTTGTTTACAAATGCGGAGCGAAATCAACAAATGAACGTTTTATTAATCACACACACAAGCTGCGTGTTCACTTTTCGCTTGTTTTTTGCCTTCAACGAACAGCTGATCATTCGGCGGACGCATTTTTTTGAAGAATACAGGGTAAGCAGTTCACAAGAAATACGAGGTGTTGTTGAAAGAGTTGATTGATTGATTGCAGGGTTTAACGCGCCGACGCAACGGAGACGATGAGGCACGCCGTAGTGGAGGGCTCCGGATTAATTTTGACCACCTGAAGATCCTTAAGGTGCGCCGAAATCTCGTACACACGGGCTCGTTGGAAGAGTGTCGTATATGATAAGGGTATCTGATTTCGGTTTATGCTAGATTCTGCAGTCTCCCTGTGTCATACGACGATGTTTCGAAGAAGGGTTTGGTCGCGGACGCGGATTACTCTATAAGCCCATCTTCGCGCTTCTCGTGGAGGATAAATGTAAGAGATGAATCTTATAGCGAGCGCTCACCTCGGGACAAGACGACCCAGCATTAAATTTGTCGCCGTGTGCTGACTCCGGAGTGTAATTTTGCATTATCCATCGTATTTCTTTGGTACAATGTTTGCGAAATTTATGCCGCATTGGCTTGTTCAGGGTACTCACCAATATCTGATATGTGATACTGTGATATTGGCAGGCGTAACTTGCGTGCTGTCAGGTATGAGTGCTCCGCTGAATTTTATAGTGCACAAAGTCGATTTACATCATAGTGTGTATGGCCGCAACATGACCATCGGAGGAAACACTGCTTACGGAGACACTGCCACTAAATTTCAGGGCAGCGGAATTGCAATCAGCTGCATGCAAATGCTGGCTTTGGGACGCTGCCTGTGACACACGCCCGGCGCTCATATAGATCTTTCTAAGATCGCGTCATAAACGTTTATACTCTCGTGAACACACCAGACTTGCAAACAGAGTGCCTGCTCCACGTTATTCGGTATTTCGAACGCGGACAAATGGTAAATCGCTGTCTTGAACGCGCCCCAAAAGCAACGGCGACAGGGGGGAGCGGGCCAGGGACTCCCGCGCCTGCTTTCGAAACGGGCCGCTAGGGGGATTTCAGTGGCGCCCCTACAGGCCGCGCTCGAGGCGTATATTGTGCAGCTTCCCGCCTCCCCCTTTACCCCGCACTGCCCCCCGCCACATAATCCTAACGCGTGGTGATATCAAATACCAGGTCCAGCGGCGGTGACCTCGTCGAATGCGTTACCCGACGTCGGCAAGGATGGCACCTGACGGATTCAATTCGTCACAAGCGTTCGGGTGCATATATAGCACGAACGTCGAAAAGGATTGTCCAGACAACACTTCTGGGAGGCCCTCCATGGCTGCTGCGCAGAAATCCCGTTCTAACACCGCGTGGTCTTGCTGCAACGCCTTGGAGAGTAATTGCATAGTGAGATAAGAGGCGGTATTTTTTAGAGCGAATCCTCTACTATGCTAACCATTTCAAGGTCATTCATCGCGCCGCAATGACCTTCATCCGCCTCCGCGCAAGACGCGCCTTTCTTTCTGATCGATTCGCTTGCTCGGAGCGTCCTTCCGTACCACGTGACTAAGCGAGGGTAAGCCGGCTGCTTTGCCAGCGCCCTACCGCCCACCGGCGGCTGGGTCGACTGTGCACGTGCGGTTCAGCGCAAGCGAACCGCGTGACTAGGCGAAGGTTGACCGGCCGATATACGAAAACACTGCGCTGGCTCATTTTACAGTAACGAGGGCCGGAGAAACACACAATGCGCGCACACGAAATGGCTGCTTTAAAGGCCAGCGGCTTTGACGGCGCTTGGTCCCTCATTCTCGCAATCGGTGGCGCACTGGCTTGGTTGTCTATGCGTGCCTTTCAGCGCAAGCGAACGGCTGAATCCAATTATCCAGTAGATACAGCTAGACGGCAGGCGGCTAAATCTCAGGAAAAGGCAAACCTTCACGAAACACTCTGTGCATAGTCCTTGCTCTCGTTCGTGATAACATATATGCTTGAGAGATATTGAGAGACGACTGTGAAGCGACTTATTCAGATTGTTCAGATCGCGTACACCATCTAATCGCTGTTGACAAGTTCCGCTCGATACAACGCAGAAAACTCGCCCGTCTCCTCCCGACATTGGAAGGACATGACGATCGTCTGGCGCCGAGCGCATGCCGGCGACTAAAAGCAACGTCGCGTTCAGTATCCGTGGAGCGTGAGGTGACGAATGCGAGTCGTACGGCGTCGGGCCAACTGCTCTGGCAAGATCTTGTACGAACAAAGCCCTCGCTGGGCATTGATCACATTATCAGGTAAGAAAAAAAAATTCTGCAGAAATTCAGAGAATTATCTACTAATGCGTAGCATTCTTATGCCGCTTGTCTTGAGTGTGAGTTTTTTACAGCCAAATTTTTTGGTTTTTCTAAATCCTGTCCGACCAATTATCTCTATTTCGGCCATTATAACTGTGTAACTTTCGCGAAATCTGCATTATTGTGGAAATGCCATGCGTTATACGTTTTGCCATTTTCTGTAATTTTTTAATATTTTTCTTATTTTTGAGTTTTTCAAAATTTCGTCCGCCCAATTATTTTCATTTAGGTTATTATAAGGATTACATTTGGAACTTTCGGGAAATCTGCATTATTGTGTAAATGCAGGGCGTTACATGGTTCGCCAGTTTCCGTAATTATTTTACATTGTTCTCATTTTTTAGTTTTTCAAAATTTCGTTCGACCAATTATCTCCATTTACGCTATTATAAAGATTACTGGTGGAACTTTTTCGAAATCTGCATTATTGTGGTAATGCCATGCGTTATACGTTTTGACATTTTCTGTAATTTTTTAATATTTTTTCTTATTTTTGTGTTTTTCAAAATGTCGTCCGACCAATTATCTTCATTTATGTTATTATAACGATTACATTTGAAACTTTCGCGAAATCTGCATTATTTTGGAAATTGAGGGCGTTACACGTTTCGCCATTTTCCTTAATTTTTTTATTCCTATGTTTTAGTTTTTCAAAATTTCGTGGGACCAGTTATCTCTATTTACTCCATTATGGCGCTTACAGGTGGAACTTCCGCGATATCTGCATTTTTGTGGAAGTGCAGGGCGTTACACGGTTCTGGCTGTGCGGGTACCCGACAAAGAATGCTACGCATCAAAATCAGCTGAACAGTCCGTCATGCCGTGCCTTCGGCCGGTACGCCACCACGGGTGATATGACGAAGGGTGCGAGGTTATGTTGCACCGACTTCGTGATATATGTACTACGTGCGGACAGATCTCTCGCTTGAGGCGGGCGTATAAATCACATTTTGGTATAAAAAGTTGGCAGGCATCTGCGTCATCCCGAGCAATGTGCGCTACACATTCTGCGACGGCATTTCATGCACATCGCTGTGAAGTGAGAGTGATCACGCCAGAGCGCCGAGGAAATATAGTGGAATCGGAAGCGACCACGTGTACAAGGATCCACACGCGCCCTTGGGGAAATTGCACGTGGGGAGGGTGAGTAATGAAACACGGGCCTTGCTCGCTTGCACGCGAATAAAGAGCGTAACTTGTGCACCTGTGGTGTGCATCCCTGCAAGAATCTCCGACAGTTCTTGTTTATAGCACTTTAAAGGATTTGAAATCTGCCAGCCGTCAAAAAGGAGAACATGCAGGCGAACTCACGGATGCACAGCTAAAACAGGCAAATCCTCGCTACATTAGCGCCCTGCAGCTGCCAAAGGGAGGTCGGGGCGCGTTGCCATACCTTTCCCTTGTGCACGCGGCGTCGCCATCGGACTTCGTAACCATAGTGGTAAGTTATAACGCTCGAACTAGTCTAAAATCAACGTTCGGAACGGATACATTTTTATGTCCAATACTGTATATTTGCACGATTCTAACGCGCAGGCAAGTTTAATTAGAAAAATTAAAAACAAAAAGAATAATTTGACGGTGATTCTACCGCGCAGATACAAACGACATAGCATCATGTACCTCTCACAAAGCCGTAAGACATTTTACTTGACGCACGCAACTGTGGCAGCAAAAATACCTTGTTCTTAGATTACATTGAGTTGGATTTCAAGTGGAGTTATGGTCCATGGCGATACGGCCGGCCGCTTTAAAGCTGCTATCTGTTTTGAATCCGATCATAACGCGCACACGGGTTTATAGGCTACTTTTAGCGGGGGAAAAAAAAACGCCCTTTTGTTCGATATTTCGGCGCACGTTAAAGATCTTCAGGTGGTCAAAATTAATCCGGAGACCTCCACTACGGCGCTCCTCATCGCCTGTGTAGCGCCGGCGCGTTAAACCCCACAATCAATCAATCAATACTTTTAGCGAAAAAAAGTGCGCGTTAGAATCGCGCAAATGCGGTATACATAGGCCAGTTGAGCTTCTCCGTTTGCTGGGTATCACCTTCGCCTCGTGCATGCATGCACGGTCAGCCCGTGCTAAATGAAGTCGCGCTTATGCATTCCCCTCCTGCCATCAGGCACATCATCCTCGTCGTGCTCAGGTGCAGTCGGGTGCGCGTGTCTTCGCAGAAGAGTCAGATGGGAGTCAGCCAAGGAGAACTGATTAAGCTTGGCACGTCGATACTGCAAGAGATCTCTGGCCGACAGCAAAAAAAGAACGCGCTTCGAAGACGGCAGGGGACCAATTGTTCACGCAAGCCTGCCGCACGCAGTTGAAAGGGACTTATTATAGTCGTCAGGTGTACATGCTTACTGACCCTGCGGGTGCGCCTGCGTTGAACCGGCGGTGAGGGCGACGATGAGCAGCAGCGGTGCAAACATGATGGCGCGTCGGACCATCGGCGGAGAGAAGCCCTCGGTGCACGAGGCTCTATCGATATCTGGCCGACCGCTGCCCGCCTCTATATATGTGCTTTTGCTCCCCCCCACCCCTCCCCTCACCGAGCGTCGGATGTCGCGGCGAACGAGCCTTGGCTCTCACGCTCGAGTGCTGATATGGGGCCGCCGCCACCCGGCCAGCCACACGACGGGAAGAGCGCCTCCGCGCAGGCTCAGGCATCAGTGAAAACGCGTGTAGCCGCTCCATTGCACTCCTTTCGTGTTTAGTTTCAACAAAGTCTTCTTGGAGTAGTGGATGAAAATAAGCAGGATATATACCTGTCGTATAACAAGGGCCAACATTACCAGTATAGTAACTGTACTCGACGTAAGCTGGAAATCTGTTGTAGAATCGGGTAGTGATTTATATTTGAGGAGAACTTTACAGTAAAGCTGTTTATCTAGCCTCTAGCCCCCGGTTGCATTCCCAGCATGAGTTTCCATGGGGGAGGGGGTATGCTGGGCGGCTTACTTCGGTATAGGGGACAAAATGCCTTGCGGCAAAGCCAACTTCATCGCAAATATCGCAGATAACGCTTGTTTTATGAAAAACTATCCCTCCAAAATTATGACAATTGGCCGCTAAGGCGACTATATCATTACCCCGAGTTTCATTTACTTGTAGTAATTAGTTCTGCTCACAGTGAGTTGTAAACACTACAGAATTCCCGTTTGCTGTCAATATACATATGCGCATATATGGCTAAAGGAACTGGCTCTAACTCTTGCTTTGTCGAAATTGTGACAAATAGACACTCAAGTGGCTAAGGCGTTGCGCTGCTGAGCACGAGGTCGCGGGTTCGATTCCCGGCCGCGGCGGCCGCTTTTCTGATGGAGGCGAAAAGCAAAAACGCCCGTGTGTACGAGATTTCGGCGCACGATAAAGATCCCCAGGTGGTCAAAATTAATCCGGAGCCCTCCACTACGGCGCGCCTCATCGCCTGCGTTGCGTCGGCGCGTTAAACGCCACAATCAATCAATCAAATCAAATAGACACTCAGACGACTCCATCATTACGGCGAGTTTCATTTACTTTCATAATTAGGTAGTTCGCAGTGGATTTGGAAAATTTGTGAAACTTCGGGTCTGCTGCCAATACACAGGCAATTCTGCGGGAGGGTAATGGACGGCCACATGTTTGTCTGCTATAGATAAGACTGGGTCCTTACAAGTTTAATTAAGCTAACTAAAAAGTTTGCTCAATAGCAAATTGTAAAAAAAAAAAATCGGCCGCGTATCTCCTCCTTTCGTTGCAAATGCCGTCAAAAGACGATAGTCTTTATCGGCTTTTGCGAAGTAAATGCCTCCCTTCGCTTTCCCGCTCACCTCTCATGCTCCTCTTGCGTCGCGCTCCTCCCAAGGTAAAGACGCCAAAGGTTTTCTTAAGTCATTTTAAATTTCCCGCGTTCCACTGTTCCAAACCGGGTGTCTCGATGCGAACGCTGCCGTACGGCGAAGACGAGCGTTAATCGAGGCGCCCTACTTCAACGTTTATAGAACCGCGTTTCCCTACTCCACGTGCGTTGCAAGTAGAACGTGAAACCAGAGTCCGTCAAGCATTGACGGACTCTGGTGAAACCTATCTAGTGGAACCTTGCGTAGCTGTTGCCGGTTGATTTCGTAAAATGGCGCCAGAAGCTATAGTGGCGCGAGCGACAGCAGGTGACGGTGGAGTGAAATCTTTAATGAAGTATTTAATTTCGCAAAAGTCAAGCATGTTTGCTTTTTTATAAAGGAACACTGCAATTATCACTTCTGTATTGATTTGTTGTCGCATATTTGCGTAATGTCTTGTTCTTCTTCAACAATGTTGACAAGTATGAACATTACACCGGACATAGACGGGTAGATTTAGCTGTGACTATATAAGACTATTGCGGATGCACTATTTTGCTTTGGCCAGGTGGCTGAATCGAGTCACAGACAGACAGACGGATAGATAGACGTATACAGACATTCAGACACACCAAAATTTCTGGGTTTAAGTAGCCCAAGAAAGACTATCGTCTTTAAAGACGTGTTTTGTTCTGTGCACTCGTTTGGCTTTGTTGTCCAACCACGTTCCCATCATTCCACCTTCACAAAGTCGATTGGCCCTATTTTTTCTAAAGCGGAGGGCCAAAGGCCGATGTGGAGCAGGAACTTCCGCACAGGGAACCTTTTTTCCGGAGTATCTATATACTGCTAGGGAAACTTACTGCGGGGTAACATACTAGAATACTAGGCAATGCTGCGGGATAAAAAATAAACACAGAGAAACCAGAAGTAATGTGAAGCGGGGCAAACATGCAGAGATGCCCTTTAAAGGTAGGTAATGCAGTAATAGAGAAATAACTACCTTGGGAAAAATGCATAGCTGATTCAAATCACGCGAAAGAAATTAGGCGCAGAAATAGTGTGGCCTGGGCTGCATTCGGTAAGTATTCTGAAATATTCGGCAGTAAGCTACCGCAGCCACAAAAAAATGCGCTTTGAAGGCGAAATCATTATCGCTTTCCCTGGCAATGCTTATCAAAGACTTTTTTGACTGCTACGTCGTGTATACGTCTCTGGGGACATATTTTACGCGTGCACGGCTTCCCAAGAATCAGAGTTATCCCTGCCTGGCGTGCACCTGTTCAGCCCACGTGCCGTCACGTTCACCTCGCGCTGGGTGAAGGTGACGGTACGTACGCCTGGCAACGTACTGGGGTAGCGCGGTGTCAACGCGCTCCACTACGACACTGGAGACCCGGGATCAATTTTCATACGAATTAGAATGCGGTCGGTGGCGCTTCCGTCGGCACCGCGAAACCACACGAGGCGCTTGCTTGGCCTTGGCTGAGCTTGAAGGTCAGATTGACGCTACCAGGCGCTTCCTGGGTTTGTACCATGGAGTAATAAGCTTCGACGACGAGCGCTGCTTTAGGGACCCCGCAAATGACGGCCGCTTGTACGCTTCGCAAATTCGTCATTACGCTGTCGTGAGACTCGTGACGCGCTCCGACACTGCGCAGTTCTACCACGGTGGCTTTCCTGCGTGCCGTCTGGCCAGTGCGGCTCTCACACGTGCTAGCTGCTGCCGCGGTCCGTTTTCTAGCCGCCCCCTTCATGAAGCTCCAGGCGTGGAGGAATGTATTCCTGAAGTGCGGGTTCAAGCCATAGCGCGCGCCTGCCTTTTATTGCGTGCATGGGCATCACTCACGCATTACTTACTCATTTGGCGAAAAAATCGCCGTCCCCATCAGATACACGTAGACAGAACCTGTGAGCGAAATTCCCACCGGCGGCCTCACTACATTCAGGTGGACTGGCCAGTGAGGATGACAGCAGCCGTAAGATTGATTGATAGATTTTTTTATTCGAAAAAGCTGAGGACCGGGGGTCGCTGGTGCGGGAAGAGGGCGATCGAAGCTCACTGACAGTTCAACAATACCCATGTGTCCACGAAGGAGGAGTCGCGGTAGGAGTAGACATGACGGCCGTGTTAGCGGGACCCCACTTCGTCTCTCGTCTTCGTTCGTCTCCTCTTCCTCGTCGTTCGCAGCAAGCACTGGGAAAATTTGATGATGGTTGGATGTTTATGGCGCAAGGCCAACTAGGGCAAAGAGCGCCAAAACAATGGTTATGTATGACGGTTGAAGATGTAACCCCTAAGATTGCTCAACAAAAGCAGAGATTAAAATAGTAAAATCAGTAAGACAATGAGGATGGCTGGTGTAAAAGGCCAGGGTGTGATAGTGCAGGGCATGAAACTATGTGCAAGAATTACGCGTGATAGGAAATAAGCTGTAAAAATTTGATTTCGCTAAGAAACGTAAAAGTGCGTTGTATAGAGGGACTATGGGATCATCCGCTAAAAACAGTGCTGGATGTAGTGGGATGTGTTGTCTGTATAGTCGTGGGAAATGTTTGCGTCTTGTTCTGTGGAGTGCTCTGCATGTAATGAGAATGTGAATTACGGATAGGCCCTCCCCACACCTGCTACACAAAGGTCTTGGAGAATCAGTGAGCAGATGGGAGTGTGTTGCATGTGTGTGGCCTATCCGCAATCTAGCTAGTGCAACTTCAATGAATCTGTTGTGTGAGTCAGTAGTGTATGGTCCTAGGTGTGGTTTAATTAGGTGGAACTTGTTGTCTCTCTGGGTGCTCCAGTCGGCTTGCCAGGTTCTGCGAAGGTGTTCTCTTATGTATGGCTTGAGGTCGGTGTACGGTAATTTTGTAATGTCCACTGTGTTCGTGTGTGCCGCAGCGGCGGCCATTTGGTCTGCGGTCTCATTTCCTGCAATCCCACAGTGACCCGGTACCCAACATACAATCACTTCGAGATTTCTGGCATACGCTGACATTAAAGTCTTAAAAACTAGATTTATGACGTGATTTTTAGAACGCTTTTGGGATGATAATGCACGCACAACGCTGAATGAATCTGTGTAGATGATGGACTTTTGAATGTGATGTTGAACAATATGACCAGCAACAAGACAAATGCCATACGCTTCCGCCGTGAAGATGCTCGAATTTACATGCATCGATGTAGAGGCCGTAAAGTTGGGTCCGTGCGCAGCACAAGACACCGCGATGGAAGTTTCCGATGCATCACTAAAAAATTCTGCAGCCTGGTATTGTTGCTGCAGGTACTGAAAATGTTGTGAAATCGCGAATTGTGGTACCCTGCTTTTCTGTAATTGTGTAAACGACAGGTCACACGATACAGGGCGAAATTGCCAGGGGGCTATAAAGTAAATGGTAGATGTTATGAACGTGTCCAAAAAGGAGATTGACAGTTCAGAAGCTTCCCTTCTCACCCTAAGTGAGAAAGGTAGAGACAGAGATGGGCGATTTAAAAACAGCTGTGACGTGGATGTATCCATAAAAACAGGTTTAAAATGATGGTTGTCGATTGATGATATTTTACAAGCATATAAAAGATCAACATAAATTCGCTGGTACTCCGGGCATCACTTGTCACACTCCACATACAGGCTTTGGACAGGGCTTGTACGGAAAGTACCACACGAGAGGCGAAGCCCCAGGTGCAGCACTGGGTCGAGCATTTTTAGCGCTGTTTTTGTAGCCGACCTGAAGGCAACACTACTGTAATCCAAACGAGACCCTACCAAAGCGGTATAAAGGCGCAGCAGGAGTTGTTTATCTGCACCGTATGATTGGTGAGACAGGACTTTCAAAATATTCATTGTTTTTAGACATTTTTGTTTGAGTTGTTTGATGTGAGATATGAATGTGAGTTTTTCATCCATCACCACACCCAAAAACTTATGTTCCTTTTTAACAGGGATTGGGTCACCATTGAGGTTTATTTCAGGATCGGGCCTTACTCCACGTCTCCTTGAGAATACGACACAGGTACTTTTTGTGGGATTAAGTTTGAAACCATTTTCGTCTGCCCAGCGAGAGAGTTTCTTTACCCCAAGCTGGACTTGACGTTCACATATGGATATGTTACAAGATTTAAAAGATATTTGTACATCATCCACATACACTAAACAGGAGATCGATGGAGGCAATGCTTCCGAGGCGAATACATCTTGACGATAAACAGCGTGCAGCTCAAAACTCCGCCTTGAGGCACGCCATTTTCTTGAATGTGAACTCTGGACAGTGCCGACCCGACTCTCACACGAAATGTTCGTTTGAACAAGTAACTATCAAGAGTGTTCAACATATTACCTGTTACACCATACGATTTTAAGTCTGCAAGGATGCCGTAACGCCATGCCGTATCGTACGCTTTTTCGATGTCAAAAAATACGGTCATGCAATACTGTTGGTGTATAAAGGCATCTTTGATGTATGAGTCTAATGCAACAAGCTGATCATTTGTGGATCGCCCTGCCCGGAAGCCTGCCTGGCAGCTCTCGAGAAGACCATTGTACTCAAGAAAGTACATGAGCCTACGGTTTATCATCTTCTCGAGGAGCTTGCACAGGCAGCTTGTAAGGGCGATGGGCCGATAGCTAGAGGGAGAGGAAGGGTCCTTCCCTTCCTTCAGGAAAGCCACTACTATGGCCTCCCTCCAAGAGCGAGGAATGTGCCCCGAAAGCCATATGTTATTGTATAGATGTAGAAGTGTTTAAAGGGTGTCTGAGTGTAGGTGTTGTATCATGGTGTATGTGATTTTGTCTGCACCTGGAGGCTTACATGTTGTCAGGGCTGCCTTCAGCTCATGAATTGAAAAAGGAGAATTGTAAGAAGTGTGCGACTTGTTGCTATCACGCAGGGACTTCTTTTCCGCAGATGTTTTGTGTTTCATGAAAGTTTTTGTGTAGTGTGCTGAACTGAACACGTGTTCGAAGTGTTGTGCGAGTGTGTTGGCCTGGTCCTCGAGTGTGTCCCCTGTTGGGCTAACCAGAGGCAGGCTGTGTGTTTGTTGTCCTTTGAGCTGACGTATGTGTGTCCAGACTTTGTGTGTGTCTGTGTACGAGTTTATGGATGTCAAGAAGGAGTGCCAACTCTCTCGTTTTGCCCCACGGCGCACACGTTTTCCAAACGCCTTGGCCAGTTTGAACAAGAGGAGGTTACTCGACGTGGGGTACCGACGAAGGATACCCCACGCCTTGTTCTGGGCCTCTCGCGCCCGCCTACAGTCCTCATTCCACCACGGCCTCCTCTGGTTGCGTGGGGCACCAGAGGCGTGGGGAATGGACTTTTCGGCGGCGTCGAGGATGTGCGCCGTGAGGATTTGGGTAGCTTCTTCAACGTGTAGGTGTCCTATGGATGTGTGGTGTAGTTTGGATGTCTCTGTAAATGTATTCCAGTTAGCTAGTGCTTCATTGAACCTATTATGGGAAGATGAACTGCATGGGCCTTTACCTATGTATGTTAGTGAGGTGGGGAAGTGGTTACTGCCATATGGGTCAGTGCCCACACCCCACTCGAGAAGAGGAAAGAGAACTGCAGAGCCAATAGCCAAGTCAAGATATGAGTATGTGTTGTGTCCTATGTTATGGTATGTAGGCTGTTTATTGTTGAAAAGGCATGCTCCAGAGGATGTAAGAAACCTCTCTATCAGGCGACCCCGGGCATCCGTACGAGAAGAGCCCCATAGAGAATTGTGAGCATTAAGGTCGCCTGTTAAGATGTATGGTTCGGGCAGCTGGTCAACCAACGCCTCGAAGTCAGAGCTCGAAAGTGCAAGATCAGGAGGAATATATATGAAGCATACCGTTATCAACCTATTAAATATTATTGTTCGAATTGCTACAGCCTCAAGGACAGTGTTCAGAGTGACAGGGTGGCAGGCTAAGGATTTCCGGGCAATTATGGCCACACCTGCCAGAAGAGTGTGTGCAGCCATCCCTGTCCTTTCTGAAGACCATGTAACTATTCAAGAAATTTGTGTGCTTGGAATTCAAATGTGTTTCCTGAACACACATTACACTTGGCTGATTAGCATGCAGTATTTCGTATACATCGTCAAGATTTTTAAGAAGGCCTCTACAGTTCCATTGAATTATGTTTTCTCTTCTCATTATTTAGTGTGAGAGCTACTGGAGTGTGTATGTTTATGTGTCGTCTTTCGGGGCTGTGACTCTCGCCTTTTTTGGCTTGTCGGGAGGCTTTGGCGTCGGGACGCGTTCTTTGCGGTGCACCGCAGACAAGAATGGTTCGACGTCCATTTCATCTTCGGATGTCCTCGGAGCACCTGAGGGATCAGGCTCCTTGGACCGCGGACCCTTTGGGGCGCGCTTTTCCTTGCCCGCAACCGACGAGGGTTTCAAAAACGCCTCAGATGGCGCAGGCGTTGCGGTGGGGGTGGGAGCTGCCGCTGGCTCCCCCATTTCCATCTCCGTGCCCTCGCATGTGGTTTGGGACGGTGGAGCGGAAGTGGAGGATGCAGCATCACTCCCACCGGACGTGGATGCCACCACAACTGCTGCTGGCTCAGCGAGCAGTGCGGAGGCGGGTTGTGCCGCCGGAGGCGACCCGAGGAGGGGGGGGGGGGGGGGGCGGGGGCCGGACCAAGTTCGACTCGCGGTACTGGGTCCCCGCCGAGACCAGACGCCGCTCCGCCCCCCGGCGAGCTACGTCGGCGTACCTCCCCAGGGGGAAAGAGGCGAACCTCTTTCGCGCCTTTGGGAAGGTGATGTTCTCGTTTACTTTCAAGGCAATGATCTGTTTTTCTTGTTTGAATTTTTCGCAGCTCCTAGAATAGGCAGCGCGCGGTCCCAGGCAGTTCGCACAGGTGAAGCTCTCGGATTCGTATTTGTCGCTTAGGTGATCGTGTGCTGCACATTTTGCGCACGTCAGTTTACCACGCCAAGAGGATGTACCGTGCCCAAACCACTGACACTTGAAGCAGCGGCGTGGGTTTGGCACGTAGGGTCGGACCGGACATCTCATGAAGCCTGCGTTGACCGACTCAGGAAGTGTTGAGCGGTCAAACGTCAGGATTATGTGTTTAGTAGCTATTATTTGGTCGTTTCGGCGTATCGTGATTCGCCGCACTGCTGTCACGCCCTGATCGCGAAGGCCGTCGAGCAGATCTGCTTCAGTCTCATTTATTAGATCTCTATCAGAGATCACGCCCTGGCAGCTATTGAGGCTGCGATGGGGCGTGATCTTGATGTCAACATCGACCATGCGCGTTTGCTTCAAGAGGTTACAGGATTGTTGTTGGTTTTGGACTTCAATTAGGACTTCTCCGGTTGTGAGCTTTTTAGCCTTGTACGATTTGCCTACAAGGCTTTCAAGAAACTTGGAAATGAGAAAGACAGACAGGGATTCCATTACCAAAAAGCGCGAGAAATTATCGGGCTTTGGAATGGAGATCGAAGACAAAGGAGGAAAGGATGCGGCCCCTTTTCAGGGACCGATCACGTCTGGGGGGGGGGGGGGGTTAGAAAATGCCATATATCATAGTATAGAAGCAGGGGACGGGGGTACTTCCTTCGCTCGGGTTACCCTGATACTGAGAGAGGTCCCGGAGCTCCCTGCCTGGTAAACAGACAGGGAGCCCATCCGCCGGAGCTTGACCTGGGCTCCGATGGCCACCGTTTGTGGTTTATGCCGTCCACCTTAAAACTCGTAGCCACGGTAGATTACAGCAAGACTATGGGGGCTCGGGGTCCGCGGTATCGCCAGTACCGTCACCATGAATACTCAAGGTGCCCCGTGCGGGGACTGGGAAAATTTACCTTGGGACATTGCTCCGTGGTATTCCTGGTTGGGCTCGTCTATCCATCACTTGTCTCCACATCTTGTCTCCGACCCACACAGGTGGATCGGCCTGTGACGATGACAGCAGCCGTCAAAAGATCACGTTCGTCTGATTTGCCAATTTCCATTCACCACCCCCACAATTCATAGGTGCCAACTCACGGGAACTGATTGGCGAATGACGATGTCAGCTGCCGTCAGAAGCTCACACCCAATTCCCGACTTCGTACCAACCCCCAGTGCCCAAATATACCCCACTCGGGGAGTCTGGCCAGTGGCGATGACAGCAACCGCAAGAGGCTCACGGCCGATACACGAGTTCCCATTGCCAGCGAAGCCAAAATACCCGTCCTCTCATGTGCTTTTGCAGCTCGACCAGAAGGTGATGCCCAAGCTTAGGTGCCTCATAACTTTTTCTTGTTTGCATTGCCATTTAAGCGACACAGTTACCGAGAATAACGAGTTCCATTCGCTTTTTACTTTGGTACACTTCATCAAGCAGACAATACCATCGTGATGGTACCTGTGGCTTCTCTCGTTTCATAAAAGGCTTAGCCAACACGCGCCCTGTCATTCTCTGCACTTCTGTCGACGAATTGGCGACTAGAATTTTTGTCGTAATGAGGCATCTATTTCGCACGCAATAATAATAAAAAGACAACAATTACGCACACATAAACCCAGGTGCCGGCAGGCATCAAACGTCAACGCAAAGAAACAGCAGTGAGAGCGAGCCTGAGCGAAACAGACAGCTGCAAGCCTCTCTCCTGCCTGCAACAACTGTGCCGAGCCCGAGACGGCCAAGCATGATCTCCGCCTGTGCCCGCACCATGCCACAGCAAGGACCCACCTGGAAGCCGTTTACCGACGCCTGGGGCTGACAACCATCGCCCCAAAGTTCACTCCTGTGCTAACTGCGACCAGTTTATCCCCGCAAACTTCTTGATCTCACCTGCCCATCTAACCTAGCTTCTGCCGCCCCCTGCCACGCTTGCCTTCTCTAGGGATCCACTCTGTTACTCTTAATAACCAACGGTTATCTTGCTTTCGCATTACATGCCGTGCCCACAACCATTTCTTCTTAATTTCTACTAATATGTCCTTAACACGCGTTTGTTCCCTGACCCACTCCACCCTCTTCTTGTCCTTTAACGTTACACCTGTCATCTCGCAGGTACTTTGCAGCAACCCTCCCCGTTGACACTGCCAATAAAGACAGTGTGAAAACGGAACCCAACGTTGAAGCACATATCTTCTGTGTAAGGGTCCTGCACGCGTGGCCTTGTCACCCCGAACAATGCGTGCAGCAAAGTTGTAGCTTGTTTGCAAAAAGCGTATGCCTCAAACAATTTATCCATACGCTCGTAATTCACAGAATGGAAAGAACTACAAAACATTAACAACACCTTTCGTCTGCGGCACCGCGGAAGGCCTGAAGATGCACGTGGAATCAATTTTATCAAGCCGGCACCATCGTTAGAAAACAATGACACATGCAGTATATTGGTATGCCATCACCTGTCCGCTGCCGCGAACGAACCGTCGTTGCAGCGAAGCGGACTTACGGCCAGCCGTCTGAAGCCGTGGTGGGCGCTCAATTTAAAATTTTCTAATTTTCTCGCCTCACCAAGAAGTACTCCGATTGAACTTTCTGAAATAAACGCCCTTTGTACACACTTTCAAATGAACGTAAGCCTGTTATTTTTACACGGTCCGCCACACAGCGCGATAAGCGTCTTAACATAAGTAATTTTGCAATGTTTTCAAAGTTAATGCCTTTACCACGCTGAAACTACCCGCTTCCCGGCTCCCATATTTTTTCCCGCACTTAACGTCAACACTATAAACAAACTATGCAGCTGCATTGTCTCTAGAAAGGTTTTACAGCTGTAAAAAATGTGGAAAATTCGCCCACAAACGCCGCTTTGCTTCACCGCAAAGCCCATTTTCAAATACACCAAGCAACAGTCAATGCATTGTAACAAGGAAGTGCGCTTTCTTTTCTGTCACCTGGAATTATTTCACCTTGCTCTGTTTATTTATTGTATTTTTGCGATTTTTTTCGCAAGGTAGGTTTTCGTCACCGCCGCGATTTTCGAACTGCCGTAAGAGACGAAAATGTATTGCGCCAAGAAATCGGCTACGAGAACGAATAGTGTAGGGAACAGATCAATCATGAATATCTGTAGTATAATCGGAGATGGTCCAGCGAACTCTCTGGGACGTTTGGCGTGGAATGACCCTTGCTTTACCGTAAAGTGAAGTGCGGCGGTGATGATGGGGGCTTTAAAGAGCCATGAAGAATACAACTTCGTTTAATTTGAAAGAACTAGGATTCAGTATCTCACTCAGCTCCATTACAGCCACAAAAGATGTTTTTTTTTAACGAAAAAAAAGCAAGAAGTATTTAAAACTTTCAAATTTTGCGCCACAGTGACGTGTTATGAGCAAGAATGACGTCATACGGGCCAACAATAAAACAAAATTATCAGTGCGTTAACTGCACGTTAGCATTCTAGTTATGCGGTCAAATGGAACTAGAGGCCCCATTACAGACGTCCAGTCATGTGTCGTCGCGACAGGTCAGTTAGGCGGCCGCCAATCGCACAAACAAGGTTCCGTGACGTCATAGAAAAGTTGCGGGAATTGGCTAGGGGGTCGCGACTGCTTCACACGTTTTCTTTAATATCTCCGTTATTTGTTCGAAGATTGCGATGATATTGGTATCATTGTTATTGGGACTAAGCAGTCTTTCTAATAAACCCAACTTGTATTTTGCCTTCATGGCTTTTGAAACCGGGGCGTTATTTTTGCTCCAAAGTGGGGCTGGTTTTAAGACTGTACATACGCTGGAAATGAAATGGAAGAGTTCTAAGTTGCCAACGCCATTTTTTTTCTTCACACTTCGCATTCCCTAGCAAAGTCCAAGATTACAAAAACTATCATTTCTGTATTACTGAAGACATACTTGGCCGCACGCGGTTTCCTCTGGTGAAATTTTTAAAAGATGCAGCTGAGAACTTCGATTTTTAAAATTTTCCCCTCCATCACAGCAAAACATTTCAAATTCCAAGGCAATGAAGAATATAACGGCTCTTTATATCTTTATATAAAGTAAACGCTTTATATCTTTTTTGTGCAATGAAAGAATTCTATAGATGATCGGCATGGGACCTCCTAAGACAATATAATCCCCAGAAATGCGAAAGAACCATATAATTTCAAAATGATTTTTGCAACTATAGCAGCTATACATACCGACACCATGTGAGAATACCTCCTCTAAAAATTAGGCAACATTTATGATAGCTGGCACAAGTCATGGATATGAAACACGTCAAAAGTTCAACTTCTTGAGTAGTGTCTGCCCAGAATAAAGGGATTCAGCTGAAAATTCCACTGGCTTCATTAAGTCGACAGCTGGCGTCAGTTATGTGCAAAATGAATGTCTCTTGCTATGGAAGCCCTAAACTGAAAGTAACACAACTGAAAATGCCCCCATGTAGCAGGTGCGGTGAGGCCCTATTCGTAATTCACATCTTGAGTACATACAAGGCACTCGACACCACACGACACGAACATTTTCCTGAACTATGCAGACAACATATTCCCCAACACCCATCATACTTTTTAGGAGACAAGCCCATGTTTTCCACCAAACGCGTTTTCAAATTTCTCACCGACGTCAAATTTTTACATCTCATTTCTTATCATGCATCTTAGCAACCTGGCCCTTTACACCAGTCATCTTCATTGCCTTTTATTTCACTGAATGTTTATTTTTATAGAAATGTTGGAGGTATAGTCATATCAATTTCATGAAATAACTATTCTTTGGTGCTTTTTTCCCTCAGTCGGCCTTGCACCATAAAATTCCAATCACCGTCGTCATCATAAAAATCCCCCCAACCCCTTCTGAAAATCTTCGGACAGATCCCCCCAACCCTTGGATTTAGGGACGAAGGAGCATTATCGTCCAGTTTCAATGGAACCAAAGGTGACAACATAAAACTTTGCTTTATTTGATAAATTCGGCAGCTCCTACTTTAACAAAGTGGAATGTTGGCCTGGTTGGTGCAATTTCAACTCTGTGGAAACAGTGCATGGATAGGACATGCATGGATAGGATGAGGGACTACAACCAAATGCTTTAGTTCCATGAACAGCTTATAAATACATGATGTAGGGGAAATACAAACAGACAAAAAGCATAGAGAGAGAGAGAGAGAGAGAGAAAAGACCTTTATTCGGCCGAAGTTACAGGCCGAGCATGTCCACCGCCTGGGCGACCAGTCTGCGCTGTTCTTCTTCTCCTTCAGAGCCAAGCCAGTCGGTCCAGGTGGTGATGGAAAGGGATGGGGAGGGATAGCAGCCGGATAGCTGAGCCACCGGGCAGTAGAATAAGCAATGAGGTAAATCAGCGTAGGCAGTGGGGCAGTTGGGACAAGAGGGGTCAGACCTATAGCGATAGAGGAAAAGGCGGGAGGGAGTGATCAGGGCATTCATTTGGATGTGCCGGAGGAGTCGAGCCTCCGTTACGGTGAGTGATGGGTGAGGAGGCGGGTAGAGGCGTTTGTCAAGACGGAGCTGAAGGTAGACCTCCTTGATGGTACGGCGAAGGGAGAGCCTCGCACCGTCCTCCGAGGGCCCGGGCCAGGGGATCAACGGTGCCCGGTGAAGAGTTTCGCGGGCGAGTTGATGCGCCAACTCATTGCCGTCAATCCCGGAATGTCCAGGGACCCAACGGAGGAAAACGATGGATGGCTGTAGAGCGGAGACCGCTCGTTCGACCTCCTGTTGAAGGATAGAAGGTAGTGAGCGATTTTGTATCTGTATAATAGCGGCGTGAGAGTCAGAAAAGACTGTGTATTCGGGGACGGGGGGGAGAGAAGCAAAGGACTGAAGGGCATGGGCAATGGCGAGAACCTCAAGAGACATTGATTCCGGAGGGTGAAGGTACGGGCCGCTAGTGTGGGTTTCTGCTTCAGCAAGGTGAGGGTGGTACAGAATGTAACCGCACGAGCCTCGAGGCGCCACAAAGGAGGCATCTGTGTAAGCAATTCCCTGGGTCGCGAAAAGAGGAGAATGATGCTGCGCGGCCGCATGACGACGACCTGCATGAAGGACAGGGGACATGTTTGACGGGAGAGGGAGAATACGAAGGTTGGGCGTCCAAATTGCGTCGGGAGGGGTAATGGGGGAGACGGGAATCGGAGATATACCCGCCTGAACCAGTAACCATTGACCTTGACGGGTAAGGGAGAGCCGAGAAACCTGTGTTACGAATCGGCCAGCAACACGTGTTTTCCCGCATCAGCGACCACGTGGGAATCGACCATGTGCGCCCGCGTGTTGGTGAATCATACTTTCGTGTCTCGACATGCCGGGTCAATCACCTCGCTTTGCAACTTGCTTCCGGCAGCTGCCAGCGCCACACCCTTCAGGCACCTGCTTGACCTTCCCGGCTTAGCCGTTTCGCTATCAGCGCGATCAGAGTTGATAGCGCGACCCCGGCACCTTTCAAGGACACTCTCCCCCCTCTCTCGGACGCCACAAGGGGCGAAGATGACTCGCGATCTTGGAAAGACTGGGCGTGTGTGTGTCTGTGATTTCGTGGCGTGTTACTCTTGGGGGCGTTTTCTGGGTATAAAAGAAGCAGCACAAACGCTGATAATCATTCCTGTCTGAGCAGCGAATCCATGCGGTCGCTCTGCTCCTGTCCTGCATTGTAACCTCGCCCGTCGGGGCATTGTATGTTTTTTTGGCTTCGGCTCACCTCTCGCTATGAAGTAAACAGTTACGTTACCCTACTGCTCTGGACTTCTTCACGGCTGCAACAGAGGCTGGCCGCTCGCTTCACACCACGCTACCACACGTATGTCGCAGGCGACGGAGCTCGGCTCGAGTCGGCCTTCCCGCACGGAACAACTGGGGGCAGCGGTGGGATGACAATGTCGCAACAACTTGTTGGCAGCGGTCGGATGGCAACTTCGTAACACCTGGAGCCAGCGGTGCGAGATCCAACACCACGGACGTCAAGGCGGCTTCGGACTTCGCAGAATTCACGGCGGTCAAGGGTGAGTGCGGGACTTTTCTTCACTGAGTTTTACCAGGCTTCTGAGGATAGCTGGTAGGGCGTCTGTTTTTGTCGCGTGGGTTATTCGCGCAAAACAATTTTGGAGCAGTGGGAAAGCAGTACTCTAGACCGGCCATGAATTTGAAGGCGTTGAAAAAACCGCAGTTGTTGGAGCTTGCAAAAGAGTTGCGCTTGGATGTTACAGACGCGCTGAGAAAGCCAGAGCTGATACAGGCTATACTCGCTGTTGGGGCTGACGATGACGAGCTGTCCGAGTGCATTGAGACGATCAATGACAGGGAGACCGCTAAACGTCAGGCTGCAGAGGCTGTGCGCCAGCGTCAGGAACGCGAGGAAAGAAAGCGCGAAGAGGAACGCGAGGAAAGAAAGCGCGAAGAGGAACGCGAGCAAAGAAAGCGCGAATTGGAACGCGAGGAAAGAAAGCGAGAACAGGAACGCGAAGATAGAAAGCGAGAACAGGAGCGACAGCATGAGCTGGAAATGAAGCGTCTAGACGTCGAGGCGTCTCGAACTAGACGTCAGAGTGGCAGCAGCGTGCAGTCTGCGGCGACTGAGCGACCTACGTTGCGAATGTGTGACCTAATGCGACCCTACAAGGTAGGAGAAGACATCGGTCTTTTTTTGGTCAACTTCGAGCGTACGTGTGAGAGGGCCCAGTTTAGCCGAGACTCATGGCCGCAAAAGCTGCTTACGCTTTTGCCAGGTGAGGCATCCGACGTGATGGCCCGCTTGCCGAAGGAGGAGGCGGAGGACTACCAGAAAGTCAAGTCTAGCCTCCTGCGTAAGTACAGGCTGTCAGCAGAGGCATTTCGCCAGAAGTTCCGCGAAGCCGAGAAAGCTAGAGGCGAGTCGTACTCGGAGTTCGCCTACAAGCTGAGGGCAAATATGGAAGAGTGGCTCAAAGAGGCCGAGGCCTTCGGAGAGCACGACAAAGTGGTTGAGTGCTTCGGTCTTGAGCAGTTTTACCGCCGTCTACCAGAGAACCTGAGACTCTGGGTGCAAGATAGGCCAGGGGTAAGTACTGTGGATCAGGCAGCTCAGCTAGCCGACGAGTTCGTCGCACGTCGAGGTGCGCAGGGGCCGAAAGACGGCCACAAAGAGTTCAGGCCGAGGCCTGACAAGTCAGGGCCGAAAGGCAGAGCTTCCCAGGTAGACGGTGGAGCAAGGGATGTCGTTCTCGTGGATAGAGAAACTGGCCACGATAACGAAGAGAGAGCAGCAGACGCTGAGGAGCAGCGCAGAAAGAAAGCTTTCGAAGCGCGCAGACAGGCTGCATGTTACAACTGCGGCGAGACGGGACATTTTGCTGCCAGGTGTAACAAGGGAAAACTAGTATTTCACGTACTAGATCAGAGTGAGGACAGCAGACAGTTTCTAGAGCCGTACGTACGGGAGCTAGTCGTCAATGGTAAACCGTGCCGAGTTCTTCGTGACTCCGCGGCGACGGTAGACATGGTCCACCCTTCGTACGTGGAACCGGATAAGCTAACAGGGCAGTGTGTTTGGGTGAAGCCAGCCGTAGGTGCACGAAACGTTCGTCTGCCGATTGCTAAGGTCAGCATCGGAGGTCCGTTTGGTGAACTTGTGACGCACGCAGCAGTATCCCCACAACTACTTCCGGAGTACAAGTACCTATTCTCGAACAGGACGGATCAGCTGTTAAGGGAAAAGGGGTACCATTTTGAGAAGCTGCCGAGGAAAGAACCAGCGGGGCTCGCTGCGAAGAGCTCGAGTAACGATAGGGTCGCCACCTCTGTGAGGAATGGCGAAACTCAGACAGAAAGCGATGATGGGGCATTTCTAGAGACTCACGACGGAGGGCAGCGTAAGTACACTGTGTGTAAGGTCCCTACGGTGAGCGGAGATGTTTCGTCGCCATGTTCAAAGTACGCTAGATCACTGGAATCCCTGAAAACGGCTGTCGACCCGAACGCGAGCAGTTCGCGGGCAACTGAGCCGTCTTTTGAGACAGGGCAGCCTAGGTGTAGTGTGGTTCTAGCAGGAAGGAAGGAGAACGGAAACACGCTTCGGTCTTCGCGTGCCGAGGTTGTCGCTGAAAGCGCGAGGGACGACGAGGTAGTGACTGTTGGGAACTGCAAGGTGTCTAATGGGCTCGTCGTGCCCGTTTCACTCCCAGCTAAGGCTCCCGATGATAGGTCAACATCGGCTGAACTAGTTAAGGTTCCGGTGTCGCCTGTGGCTGCACCGAAGTCGGGAACCGACCAGCCTGGAAGAGAGAACGGAAACGTGTTCCGGCGTTTGCTTGCCGAACGCGTTCGTAAAAAGGCGAGCAATGAGGAGGTAGCAAAAACTTCAGCGCGTAATTGTGGCGCGTGTTTCAGTGCGAGCAAAGCCGTGAGCTCGCATCGCGCCGAGGGAACGCCGCCTAGAAGCAGTGCGCGCACAACGTATGAACGGGGGAAAATCCCGCTCGCTCCTCCGCGCGCTCGACCTTTGTCGAACAAGACGACCGGTGTCATTTCACGCGGTCACAGCAGCGTTGAGAGAACGGCTGCAACTAAAGTGCGGTACCGAAAGGGAAAGGCTCAAGGCATTGACGAGAGCTCAAATCGCAGCTCTCGGCGCGAGAAGTGGCCTGTTGACGCCTGACTTTCTCAAATTTCTTTGTTTTTCCTGAAGCAGGTTTCGCCTTTATGATTACGTTTTTTTTTGTGTGTGTGGGACATTTCCAATCTCGCGAAATGTCACCTTTCAGGTTTGTGCACTTGTCTAAAGTACTGCTGGGCAAAAAAATAACTAGTGTAGATAGTTATGAGCGTATTTTTTTCGCAACTAAAAGCCTGGTAGATCTTCAGTGTGGATTTGTCTTCGCACTTGCCGGCGATGCGGTTGTGTCTTCCTGTGTTGTTCTGTTGCTTGCCTGTCCAAGCCAGAGACGTTCTTGGGGAGCCACTACTCGTCCAGTGATCGGCCCTGTGAAGCTCCAGCACGGTGTCGTACAGCCCCGGCCTGGAGTCGAGCGTCTGCTGAGCACTTCACTGCGAAAGCATCCCTCCGGACAACGGTTGCAGACCCTTATCCATCGGGATCTCGGACCCCCGGCGGAGAAGCTGTTACGAATCGGCTAGCAACACGTGTTTTCCCGCATCAGCGACCACGTGGGAATCGACCATGTGCGCCCGCGTGTTGGTGAATCATACTTTCGTGTCTCGACATGCCGGGTCAATCACCTCGCTTTGCAACTTGCTTCCGGCAGCTGCCAGCGCCACACCCTTCAGGCACCTGCTTGACCTTCCCGGCTTAGCCGTTTCGCTATCAGCGCGATCAGAGTTGATAGCGCGACCCCGGCACCTTTCAAGGACACTCTCCCCCCTCTCTCGGACGCCACAAGGGGCGAAGATGACTCGCGATCTTGGAAAGACTGGGCGTGTGTGTGTCTGTGATTTCGTGGCGTGTTACTCTTGGGGGCGTTTTCTGGGTATAAAAGAAGCAGCACAAACGCTGATAATCATTCCTGTCTGAGCAGCGAATCCATGCGGTCGCTCTGCTCCTGTCCTGCATTGTAACCTCGCCCGTCGGGGCATTGTATGTTTTTTTGGCTTCGGCTCACCTCTCGCTATGAAGTAAACAGTTACGTTACCCTACTGCTCTGGACTTCTTCACGGCTGCAACACCGGCTGGCCGCTCGCTTCCTACACGCTACCCATCGTATGTTGGAGGCCACGGAGAAAGGATCGGGTGCCCCCGCCCGGTCGCAACACCTGGGAATCTCGATGGAGATTGAGGAGAGAACGAAGGGAATGGAAGAGGCCCGTGGCAAAAAGCTTATCTGTAGAAGTGGTGATAGGGAGGTTCAGTGCTGCTTTGTAGAGTCCCACCAAGGCGGTCTCAAGGGTATTGAGTTGAGTGTTGGTGAAGGAGATGTAAGGGATAAAGTATAAGAACTTGTTGAGCGCGAGGGCGTGAGCAACCCTGCAGGCATTAGCTTCGTGAAGACCCGCACGTCGAGTGACCACACGACGTAGAAGGTGGGTTACCGAGTGGCAGGTCGCGACGGCGCTGTGTAGGGCTTGTATGTTCTTGGCTGCATGCAAAGGAAAACCAAGAACCTTGCATTTGGTGACGACAGGAATGGGAGAACCAGAAATATGGAGAGAGATGAGGGAATTGTGTGCACGCTGGTAAGAGGAACGGTTGAGAAGGAGAAGCTCGGACTTTTCCGGAGCAGGGAAAGACCAACAGCGGCGAGAAAAGAGTCGATGAGATCCAAGCCACGTTGCAGGGTGCTCTGCACATGGCCCGGAGAGCCAGATGAACACCAAAGGGTGATGTCGTCGGCGTAAAGAATGTGATGAAGATCAGGGATTTCAGATAGTTGGGAAGCCAGAGGAGTCATAGCAATATTGAAAAGGGTGGGGGAAAGAACAGCACCCTGAGGAGTGCCTCGAGTGATGTGGTGGGGGTCGGACAGATGAGAGTCGACTTGAAAGCGAGCCACTCGGTGAGAGAGGAAGGAGCGGAGATAGGAGTACATGCTGGAGCCGCAGGACATTGCGGCAAGCTGTGCCAGGATATAGTCATGGCACACACCGTCAAAGGCTTTACGGACATCGACGGTCACCAGAGCGTGGATTTGGGTGGGGGTGGAAGAGAGAAAGGTGTGCTGGAGAAGCAAAAACATATCCTGAGCACCGACACGGCGACGGAATCCGATGAGAGAATGAGGGAAGAAGTCCCTCTTTTCGAGAAATTCAGAGAGGAGAGTCAGAGCCATACGCTCAAGGGTCTTACCAACGCATGACGTTAAGGATATAGGCCGAAGGTTAGCGATGGAAGGAGGTTTTCCAGGTTTGGGAATCATGGTAATAAGGGAAGACGTCCAGGAGCTAGGTAGGCTGCCACTGTCCCAAGCTTGATTAAAAATCTGGAGGAGGAACTCTTTCGCATTGTCGGGGAGGTTGCGGAGAGCCGTGTATGTGATGGCGTCTTCTCCAGGAGCAGAACGCTTAGCATTTCCCACCAGGGCCGCCTCGAGCTCCCGATGAGTGAAAGGACGGTCCAGATCAGAATTAGGTTCACCTGAGTAGTCCATATAGCTAGGAGTAAGAGGGGGCGGGAGATAAAGAGAGGCTAGTTGGTTGAAGAGGTCGGAGGCTGTTCCTTGAGCAAGAGCTTTAGCTAAAGTGGGAGCAAGCGTGGGCTTAGTGCCTAGGAGAGATTTAAAAAGAGACCATGTCGATCGTGAGTGCAAAGCAGAGTCAAGATTGTCGCAGAGAGCACTCCATCGAGAATGTTCGAGGGAAGCGCAGTGGGCAACAATCTCGTCTCGTAGAGCAGCGATTCTGGAAGCGAGCTGAGTATTTTGGGGTTGGGAGCGGAAGGAGCGCTGCAGTCGTTTACGCCGGCGCCATAAACGGAGAAAGTGAGGGTCAGGGTCTTGGATTGGATGGCGGATGCGAGCACGACGACTGCTGCTCGAAAGCGCAGCGGCAATGCCCGACGTCCAGTTCTCACACGACTCAAAAGAGTGGGAGACCAGAGCCGTGCGGAAGGCGTCCCAGTCAATGTGAGTGACGATCGAGGCGACGTCGCGGGATGTGGGAAACGGATATGGAAAGATGAATCAGAAAATGGTCGCTGAAGAGGTTTTCCGCTGTGACCCGCCACTGAACTGAAAGGGGCCCCCGAGAGAAAGTAAGGTCGGGTGTCGTGGGCCGCTGTGAGGTAGTGCCGGCTCTGGTAGGGGAGCCCGGAGTATTAAGAAGGGTGAGGTGGCGTTCCTGTACAAGACAATGGAGAAGGCGGCCAGGTTTGAGGGTCTGCGGGTAGCCCCAAAGAGTGTGAGGTGCATTGAAGTCACCCCCAAGGATTAGATTGGTGGTGGACGGAAGTGAGTGAAGGAACTTGCCTAGCGCACTGAATAAAGAGGAAGTTACAGGCGGGTTGTAGAAAGAGAGAAGGGCCAGTGAGATTTTAGAAGAAGGATCATAATAGACCACGCCGACTAAATATTTGAGAAGGGTACAGGGTATGTCCAGTGGTTCCACGAGCATGTCGCCACGCACATAAATGGATGCTAGCGGCGTGCTTGTAGCGGCATGATGGGCGCGGTAACCTGGGATGGCACTAGTGGCACGGGCCTCTTGTATCAAAAGAAAATTATTGCAGATACTGCAGGCATGAAGCCCAAGCAGGAGTGGTACAGGCAATAAACAGGAAAAAAAGAATATGAAAAGGCATCAAGCCTGACATCACATACATACAACCAATTAAGCGGGATTACATGACTTACATTTTGCAAAAAAAGGGGGGGGGGAAGAGAAACATGGCACTGAAGTAAAGCAATGCAACAACACAATGAAACAGTGGATAAGACAACAGCAAATCATTTTCACGTCCCCATGAAGACATGCGCGTCGATAGAATCTGTCGAAAGAAGGGCGGCAAGCGGTAACGTGTTCCACTCACTGATCGTGCGTGGAAAAAAACGAAAATTTGAAAAGATTAGTTTTGGCGAAATATGGAGTTAAGGCAAGAGCATGTGAATTACGACCGCGCCGTGTTGCCAGGGGAGCTGGAATCAAATAAGAGCTTCCGGTTAACTAATTGATAGAGCAATTTTAACCGAACTTATTTACGTCGGGATTCTAATGTTGGGATAGCATGTCTTTCCATGAGGGCCGAAACGGAGTCTGTTCGCCCGTACATACCATAAATAAAGCGGATGGCTCTTCTTTGAATTCTCTCGAGGCAATCAATATTGGTTTTCGTGTGAGGATCCCAAATAACGCAAGCATATTCGAGTTTCGGTATTTAACTTGAGATGGAGCATCCTTGAGTTTGTGTCGTAATAAACAAAGTTTACGGAAAGCTGCAGCGCATATGTTAGTAATGTGAGAGTTCCAACTTAAGGTACTGGTTAATGTTACGCCGAGATATTTGTGTTCATATACTTGCTTTAGCGGTTGGTCACTAGTACAATAAGTAAATTCCAAAGGGTGTTTCTTTCTAGTCATTCGGAGGTATACTGTTTTGTCATGGTTTAGTTGCATGAGGGAGGGAGGGAGAGGGAGAAAATGGCGGTTAAAGGGACCCCGAAAAGCTTTGTTAAGGTGGCAATCAAATGCATTCAGGTGGTAGAACACATAACGGGGGATTTTTGAGCCAAGTGTGAGCCCCATACGTTGTACAGATAATTTGTAAACAATTTTTGAAGATCGCCTTTCTCAGCCGATGAGCGCGACGCCGCAGCGAGCCGACCGCGGCTGACGCAACGACGACCGCGGGTGACGCAACGGCGATCGCGGCTGACGCAACGGCGAAGGCGCTCCCTGATTCGCCCAATCGCCGGCAAGGTCGGCCGCCGGCGGCGTCACTGCCATTGGCTTCCGGCTGCTCTTCCTCCTTCCTGCGCGATCCCGAGGCAAAGGCGGGTCCGCAGTGATTGACGCGAGCCTAGGCGAAGGAATGTAGCTAGCTGCTTTGAGGGAGGCAGAGAGGGAGGAGGAGTCGATCGGCAAGTGGGGAGAGGTGCATTTAATTGCTTCTGGCGCAGCTAATACTGAATGTAGATCAATAATTCCAACGGCATTGCATCGCTATATTGGTGCTACGTGACAATACAGGCCTTTTGTAACTTTTACAGAAGGCTTTTCTGGGTCCCTTTAAGGAGGTACTGATGGAGAGGCGTCTTATTATTGCGTAAGTTTCGGCAGTTCCACTGCACCACCTCCAAACCCTCAGCACTGGACATCTAGGTAGCGGTGGATGTAGAAGGACGGTCCTTTTTCTTAGCCGGGGGGAGTGATTCTTGTAAAGAAATAGCAATGGAACCAGAGGACTTAAGTTGCTCGGATTGGGCATTCAGCGCGGTAAGAACTTTGAGGATGGAGGTTTCGAGCTGAACCAATCGAGTGTGCTGGGCGGTGGACGTGCGTTCGACTAAGTCTGCCAAAGGCAAAAGCATAGATATATGCATTACTACATTAGGGAGTCTGACAGATATCCCATTTCCTTTGGTAGTATAAACTTCATACTTCACAATTTTCTTGACAGGACACATTGCTGCTATCACTGAGGGAATAGTACTTAAAGAGGTGGATTTCAAATTAACTGCTTACTGCTCCACAATATGACGTGGAAGGGCTCTGCAACAGACTTGATGGAGAAGCCAAAAATAGTCGTGGGGAAACTGGAAGTGGGGATCGCTGATGGAACCCAGTAAATCCCTCCAGTGCATTTTACAATGTCATAACTCTATACCACGTAATGGTCCTGCCATGGGCTTCATTCTTGCTTCATGGGGCCATGCAGACAAATACAATTTTCTTTTATTCGAAAGATTTGGTGCTTTATAGTGCCCCCAGCGCTTGTCCGGCAGCAAACGATGCTTTATTAGATGCGATGGCATCTCATTCACTCGCCTTGTCCCTCCATACGGCGTTGTCGTTGCCCGTCCACACCCCTCCCCCATTCTCCTCGCTGCGCGAGCTGCGCCCTCCGCCGCTCACCCCCTCTCCTCTCCGACAGCGAACACTCCCTCGCGAGAGGCATTGGATTGGATTCGATTGGATTGGCTTGGATTAAAGTGGATTGTGTTGCGTCATAGCCGCGGCAGGGGGTTCACGGCACGTTTCACGCGATGGGAGAATCAACCTAACGGAAACAACAACGGAACCCCCTATGCGTCGCATCTACACAGGGGTTCCCGCGAGGGGAGGTGGGAGTATTTTTCACTGAGAAATTAATCAATTTAAGTTAAAATTTCAATTCTCCCACCAAATCGTGTGTTTCGCGATGTCTGCAATGACACAACAAGGACAGGTCTTCAAGCAAACATTGGTAAGCCGTTTACTCTGCAGCGGTATGCTGCAGAGCCGTTTACTCTGCAGCGGACACCGGAATGTCGTGTTTACCGTCAGTCCTCCTAGATGGCATCACCATACTGCGCAGGACCGCTGTCTGCCATCGCTTTGTTTATGACCATATTTGCACCTGGCTTGTTTTGGTTGCAGTTGGAAGTAATCGTTTCGTGAAACATTGGGTATGCTCAACAAACAGGGTCACGTAAGACAATGTCACTTACGCAATCGGCCAGTGTCATGTGAGACAACACCAAAGTGCCGGACTGCAGCTATTACAAGCATAGTGCGCGCAGTACCAAAAGCAGTATGCACTGGGGCTTTTATGCTTATGTGCAACTGCTATAAAATGAATACGCATTACATTTAAACAAAAATAACTCGTTCTGCATGCTTATAAGTCCTGCCTAATCTGTGTTTGCTTTTGCCGGCCTCAGCCAATCGCACAGCGGTGCATATTACATCATAGGTTCTAGTGCGGAGAATCAGCTAGTGAATCACATGGCCATTTCATTTTTTCCTAATTATATAGGTTATTTGAGCATAGGTTACGCTAAAAGTGGTGTCAGTACGATTTTAACAAAGCAATCTTTCAAATGAACCAAACTCGTGTTTTGTCTGTGTGGTACCAAACTTGTGTTTTCAGGTAATGAAACTGACCACAATTCGTTGACCTGACCTTACCTGAACTGTCAGTGTCTTTCCGAGAAAATGGCAGGCACAATTTGTTCGTAAAATTTTGAATTCAGAAGCTCTTACGAGGGCCCTCACGAGGGCCATTCAGTGATAGAGCAGCATCCTCACTGTTAGTAGCTTTCATCCCTGACTCATGTTACCGTATTTGCACGATTGTAGGTCGACTCGAATGTAGGTCTATCCCCCCCATTTCATGTTAAAAAAAAATAAAACATGAGCGCATTCCACAACCAAAATATTTTTGTCACGTGACCTACAGCTTGTCCTCGCTGGTGCCATTGCCTTCACTACTGCTGCTGCTGCTGCGGTGCGACAGTACATCGTCATTCAGTGTGAGCTAAGACCAAATCACAATGTCACGCGCGATAACCGACCATGCGGAAAGCACCCACCTGCACAGAGTAGCCAGGGAGGCCCTCTTCACAGTGGGCCTGGCCGGTGTGAGTTTTCAATTGGCCGCTAACAGCCACTCATTGTATACGTAGTGCAAAAGGTCTTTGAAAGACTTAAAACGGCTGAAGTTGCCCCGTCAAACCACAGGGGATCACCACCACCACCACCACCGCTGGCAACAAGATGCTGCTTGTGAGAGCGCACCGAAATGGCCAATGGAAGAGGCCACGTGTATTACCGTGAGCCCAGTAAGAGCAGAGAAAAGGCGTTTTGCAATGAAGTGTTCGGAGTATAACTACTATGGAATAGGTAGAGTTGGAAAGCAAACACACAGTCGCAACTACGTCATGGCGTCCCCGATTTCTTGTTCGGCTTGCAATGGCCGGCGGTACAAGTTTCAGTTTCGATTGTAGGTCAACCCCCCAACTTCACAGTTTCAGAGTTGAAAAAATGGGTCGACCTACAATCGTTTAAATATGATAATTTACTGGGTCGTCCCGGACGCCTCAGGACTCCTCCCAGCTCTCCACTTTCTCCCCAGCTAAACTGAAGTTTTTTTTTGTGTGTGTGTGTGTGTGGGCTTTCCTTTTTTTTCCTTAGTGTTTTAGCATTTCGCTTGTATATATTGTACATGTCTTTTTTAGTCCTGTATATATGTATCCTCCCCTTCTCTTTCCTCCCTTTCCTGTACAACTGTTCCCCATTCCCCCACACCAGCAGGCGTTCCGGTGTCCACCCTTAGGTGAGACAAACTACACCTGTTGGTGGTCTTTCCTTTCCATGTTAACAATAAATTCATTCATTCATTCACCTAAAGTTTTTACAAAAATTGCAAAAATTATTCATTTATTTTTTTTTAGTTTCATGTACCTGGGCTATGAGGCATGCCGTAGTGTAGGACTCAGGATTGATGTTGATCACCCAGAGATCTGTAATGTGTGCTGAAATCTCAAGACACAAGTGTTTTTATTTTTTGCCTCCATCTAAAAATGGCCACCACGACCAGGATCAAACCACATCCATAGGCACAGTAAGTGCACACCAAGCTCTTGCACTGTAACCATTTTTTAATTACCTTACCACCACAAAATAACATTATTGTTAATTATATGCAAAAGTTTGACCTCCAAGCACGCAAAAATATTTCAATTTTCTGTTGCTTTTGTCAACATCAGCCAATTGCGGAAATTATATTTTGATATTTCCAAATCAAGCCCGAGAAAGTTGCTGATAATTCACGACGCTTTCTACTGATTTTCCAATTATGTAGCTTATTTTACCGAAGCTAGCATTAAATTTGGCATGAATGTTATTCCGATAAGGCAATATTTTGAACAGAGTAAGTTGAATGTTCCATTCCGGGCCCCTTTAAAAGCAGAAAACATGATCTCACAGCCAGCACCCCTCATACTGTTGAAGCATCGCAATGTTTTTCTGTCTCTGTTGTTGGGTGGTAACAATACAACTGTTTTTGCTTGAAAGTATCTTTTTTTTTATAAGCATTCATTCAATTCGTATAAAGATTTGCGTATCCTTTCCATAGATTACTCCTCAAGATGGGATATGTTGGACACCAGTAAACCATTCTTCATAGAGCACACAGACAACTGCAGCATTTAAGTGAACCTTATCGTTTGATTGATTGATTGTGACGTTTAACGCGCCGACGCAACGCAGGCGATGAGGCGCGCCGTAGTGGAGGGCTCCGGATTAATTTTGACCACAGGGCATTTTTGCTTTTCGCCTCCATCAGAAAAGCGGCCGCCACGGCCGGGAATTGAACTGCGACCTCGTGCTCAAGTGAACCTTATCACTTCTCTGCATAGCACCACCTTTATTTTACAGTACAGGTGGTGCAAACCCTTAGAGAAATTTTTGTGGGACCCACACTGGCATCACATCAATTTTACAAACTCAGTGCAGCAATGACTGTCTATTTTTGTGTATGCATGCATGTTTGTATATATACAAATAAGGCCTCTTTCCTTTATGACAATTAAACTTGACAGGCACACGCTGCACAAGGTAATGGACAATACGCTACGATTTATTCCCCCCTAGAAGCATAGGCACCTGAAGACAAGTCACCGAACCTTTAAAAGTTTTGCAATGGGATACTTCTTCAAAAGCGTGTTGGCTTGTTGTGAAGTAAGTTGTGATGCCTTCAGGCCTGGAGTCAAGATGCCCAGAGAACCAGTGGCCTTGTACTCAGCATTTTTTACCTGCATGAAAAGAAAGGACACGCAAGTTGTGTTAACCATCCTGCTCACCTATGAGCCAATGCCCTGCACTCAGCAGGAAAAAGAAAGGCGTCACTTACACAAAATTAGAGGTAGTTAGAATGCCATTCTTTTCTCGAAAATGCCTCACCATGGCTTCGTTTAGGTGGGTGTCAGTTTTCTTTTTAGGATGTTACATCATTGTACGAGCTTCTTTTAATATTTGGCTGATGCAATACCAGTACTGCCACTCGCATATTTAGGCACAGAAAGTACAAATTGTACACGGTACGACTCAGTTGGCTGGTTCAGAACAAACAACCGACATTTAACATTGCCTCGGAGTGTGGCACCTATGACTAAATGTAAGCAAATTAACAAAAATTAAGAATGCAATAAATGATGAAAAGCTGCCGATTCACAATGCAGCAGATGGGCGTTGGGGCTGCCTGGAGGTACCCACAGCAATCCACCTCAACCACAGATTAGTCAGGGGACCCTGTGATGACTGGCAGGGGGTACCCCACAAAGTGCACACTGACACATTACATACCGTGAAACTGATTTACTGGTGCACCCAGCAGTCACTAATACTTCTGATTGTTAAATATAATTTTTTTTAAACACGACAATCTTTCTTGACCTGAATGTGAAAGTTTCGGTTTCTCTGTCTGTCTGTCACTCAATTCAACCACCTGGCCAGAAAACAGTTGAAATAATGCTTGAACAGAAATTGTACATAGGCACGGCCGTTCCAAACTACTAACACTGCTGCCATGGCTCATACCTGTCCGCGTTATTCAGCGGAAAGGAAACCTCAGGTACACTTGCGGCAAAATACAGGCACACAACCGAGTGTACCAGCATTAAAAGAATGCACTTTGGATTGGGTTCTTATGATACCATATTAAAAAGCAATGCGCTAAAAATGGTGTCAAAGAGAGGCAAAGCGAGAGACCAGCTTGGTCTACAGGCACAACAGAAACAAAAAGGCCCAACAGACGGCACAGCAGCAGCGCGAAAGTGCGAAGATTGAATTGCGCAAACCTCCCTTGCGTCATCATGGGAGAAGCGAGGAGAGAGGGAAAGGCGTGAGGGGTGGGAGAAAGAGGGTATTACGTGGCAGGGGTGGCAGAAGACTGTTGCCATTCGAAGAAATTTGCAGCCTTTTTTTCTCTCTCTTTTCGCAGCTTCGGTGCGTCGTGGGAAGGCCAACTTGATAAGGTGGTTTCAATGCAGAGGTGGGAAAATGATCCCGCTTCATACTAGAACTACCTTTCTCCACCTCAACTCCCTCACAAAGTTTGAAGCAAGCGCTGGAAAGTGCACCACACTTGTTGGGCACAACAAACCTCCCCTTCCCCTCATAATTCGCTTGCACCAACCCCATGTTGATTGATCTTTCATTAATTCAAAGCTTTGTTCAAAGACATAATAAACTTCATGCATGAGGAACAAATAATGAACTTCACGCATGAGAAACAAATACTCTACCTTTTTTAATTAGGTGCTGACATTTAGCATAAACAATTAGGGCTTACCAGCAAAATGTAGGTCAGTGCTATTCGGCGTTTTCTGCTTTAATTGTTTTAATGCTTAAAACGGAGAGTCTACAGAGGATGCTGCCAAGCTGGGAAAGGAAGCAAGGTCCAGAGGACTAGGGCGCATGAAGATGGAGAGGAGGAACATATGGCGAAGCAAAGAAAGAAAAAGGACATGCACCGCTCATGGTTAAAATGAATGCTCCTTAGAAATAAAACACAAAGAAAAACACCACCCCACACTTCCCTCTTGGCATCCAAGGAGAAGGCCTTGGGAACAAGAAAAAGCTTCAAGGCCACATGCCGTGGACCCGTGGACAGCCAGCTACCAATCACTGTCATGAGCAACCCCTACCCAGGAATGCCTCGGCTTGGAAGAAGAAAGTAATTGGGGAAAGAAGCCCCAGGTAAGAATGATCAACGACTTTTTGGGAAACAGTAGGCAACAAAGAAGTAGAAAGAGGGCTGACCAGTAGAATCACAAAGGGGAGGAAGAAGAGAGCCAGGCTGCTGCGCTGCTAGAGTGAAACCTGGTGGCTACGCACCGGTGGCAGCTCCTAGCTATGCCCAGGGCTACACACCATGGGCTCAAGCCCGTGACTGGCAGTTGCACCACTACTGTTAAAGCAATGGGGAATTCCGTGACGATCACAAACGTGGGAGAGTACTAGGCATAAGACCTATAAAACACACACTCTAATCGTGCGAACATTTTAATACAGCGTATAGTTAATTGTTGTGTTTAGTCAAGCGGGTAAAATACCCTCCATGTGAAGTAAACATTTTTTTTTTCTTTTTTTGTAGACAATCACAGCTGTGTACCCTATCTGCCCAGTTCGTAGGCGTGACAATCACATGAACACCACCAGCCAACAGAGGGTGGTGGTTGGTGCTGGTGGGTGGGGGGGGAGGGGAGGGGGGAGGGGGTGAAAAGAAAAGGAAGAAAAGCAAAGAAAAGCATCCTCTTGCCTTCCTGGAGGAAGCCCACATGACCATCCAGAGAAGACGGAAGCTAAAACAAGTTACACTTTAATGCCAACACAGATCAAACCCATAAATCATCCTTCCAATCGAGCATTAAAGATGGTGTTGTGTAGAGCTGGGTCATTCCATGCCAAACGTCCCAGCCATAAAGTCGACCATCACGGATTTCTTCAGTAAAAATTGTGGCTCATCCTAGCATGGCCCACAATGCTCCCTCAAAGTATTTTTGTCCAGAAAAATTTATTTATTTTTGGAGCTGCCCTTTTATCTTCAGGGTTTAAAGCAAACTTAGGTTTGTCAAGAAATTATTGAAAGATTACTTCTTTTTTTATCGCCACCATTTTTTCTTCGACATCATGTCGAGTCCTTGGACTGCCCTATGCCGCATTTTTAAAAGATTTATGCTTTTTTTGCTCGCTTACGCCAGTCCGGAAATACACGATGTAGGGCATTTTCAAACTATTGTAGCAAATACAAGCACACTCTTTCAGCCAATGAAGCATTTTCTGAATTTCGCCATTGTGGACAATTCGTAAAAATTATATTGGCACTCAAAAAAGGAGAAATGTGCGAGAGAACATTCGTCAAATTTGGAAAATTCTTCTTTCCGGCCCATATTCACCCTCAAATTGCGCATTTTTGTGCTCGTAGTAAACATATCAAATACAGGGCATTCACTAGTACAGATCATTGCAGTTTATTTCAGAAAGTTCAACCGGAACAGTTTTTGTTCTAGCAGAGAAAAAAAATTTTGAATTTGTACACCGACACTTCATTACGTTGTTCCACAGAGCTTCTTCTCTGCACGGCATGTGCCTGCCTTCATGAAAGACGCGCGAGCCAACGGTTTTGCGCTGTGAGATTACCTTTCCCTGCAATTGTATTTCGTAGCGTCAATACGGGAAAAAGGGACAGTTCGAGCCATTAAGGGAAAAGTACAACATGGAGCTAGAGGTGGTGCGTCCATTCTATGAGTATGTGTAGACTCCACGGCTGGCTGGACATCAGACGTGCATTTAAAGCATCAGTGTATGTTATGCGTGATATCCGAAATTCATGCCGAACATTAGGAAGCAAACAGCGGCCGAGTCATTGAGTGCAACGGATTTATTTGCACGTGTTAGCGGGAATGACATACACTGATGCTTTACATGCACGTCTGATGTCCAGCCAGCGTTGAGACTACATGTACTCATAGAATGGGCACACCACCTTTAGCTCCACGTTGTACGTTTCCCTCCAACACGTGAACTATTCCTTTTTCCCGTTATGATGCTATGACATACAATTGCAGGGAAAGGTAATCTTGCAGTGCAAAGCTGCTGGCTAGCGCATCCTTGACGAAGGCAGGTGCATGCTGTGCAGAGAAGACGCTCCGTGGAACAACGTGGAGAGGTGTCGGTGTACAAGTTCAAAATTTTTTTTTCTCTGCTAAAACAAAAACTGTTCCGATTGAACTTTCTGAAATAAACTGCAATGATCTGTACTAGTGAATGCCTCGTATTTGAAATTTTTACTGCGAGCACTACAATGCGCAATTTTGGGGAGAATATGTCAATATAATTTTTACGAATTGTCCACAATGGTGAAATTCAGAAAAATAGCTTCATTGGCTGACAGAGTGTGCCTGTATTGGTTAAAATAGCTTGAAAATGTGCAACATCGTGTATTTTCTGAATGATGTAACGAGAGCAACAAAAAGCAAAAATCTCCCAAAAATGCAGCATAGGGCCGTACAGGGCTTCAGCATGATGTCCACGAAAAAATGGTGGCGATTGAAAAAAAAAAAAGATTTTTTATAAATTTTTTGACAAACCTGGAAGGGTGGCTACAAAAAGAAAGAAATTTTTCTGGACAAAAATACCTTGTGGGAGCATTGTGGGCCATGCAAGGATGAGCTACAAATTTTACTGATGAAATCCATGATGGTCAACTTTACGGCTGGGACGTTTGGCATGGAATGACCCAGCTCTGAATTTTTTGGAGAGATGACCTGGTTGGTGAACATTCATTGTTGAAAATTAAGTGCAAACATAAACACAAGACAACGAAGGAAGCGCCAGTGTTGTCTTCCTTTCTTGTCTGTGTTTCAGTTCGCTTCCAATGCTGAATTTTAGGTACTTGTGGTTCCAAAGCACACACCAGATGTTGTACACAGGGCATTTTTTTTTTTTTCTTGGTCACAGTGGCTGGGAACAGAATCCAGGCCCTCACCCTTACTGTCAAAGTACATTAGTCACTACAGCAACAGTAAATAATTTTCACATGACACTAAGTACTGCAGGGAGTGCATGCTGCCACAACTTCAGGTCCACAGACAAAGCCGCGTTACACTCCCGGCAAGAGTACTAATTATGTCAGACAAAAATATGTACTCATGCCGTGGTGAACAACAGCAAGCTGTCAAACCTTCAGGATCACCTATTCAATGAACAAACATTGCCTAGATGGCACAAAAATGAGAAAAGAAAACTGGTAGAGGCAGTAGCTTTCCATATTCAGTAGCCAAATCCCCTGGCCTTCTCGCACTGAGCAGACATCCATACAGATACCCTAAAGTGTTTTTGCCTTGTTTGTTACAAGATTTAACAAAGCAGGCAACCTTCCCCCTCCCCCCTATTCTGTTTCAAGGTTAGTTGAGTTGAAGGAGCTGCAAGTGATGTGTGTCGTTATGGTGAGGATTATGAAAATTGGTCTCAGCAGCCCTGATATAACGCGACGGTTACTTTAAAATTTTATACCATGCGTCACTTCTATGTGAGCCCATGACACCGTGAATTTCCTGGTTAGCTGCTATCACAATTTAAAAGCCTATAACCGGCTCACTGGGTTGACAATGCACTGTTTTTTCTTTCAACCACCAGAACATCTCTTGATTACACAACAGGTCTGACACGAGCTTCACTTCTTATAGACATCAGAATATGTTTTTGTATGAAATATAGGCCCTCTATTATTGCCTTCTGAAGATGCAAATGAAATAGCATAAGGGCATTCACTTTTCTAGTAAATGCACATTCTTTCGTTCTTCAGTGCATGACACCAGTCTCAACACCAATTTCTACCGCCTAAATACATCAGTTACTTCTTTTAAACCGTTTTAGCTCCCACGGCCACTAAAAGTAGAGCCAAAGTGTGTGGTTCGCATATGCCCAATAATTACTCACCAGGAATTTGTTGTAGCAGCCCTGGAACGCCGTGACTTCCTTTGAGCAGTTATTGGAGTCGTAATTTTTCTCAGCCAAACAAGCGAAAAGGGTCATCATCTCTGGTAAGCAGGCAACGTCTGCAAAAGTGAAAGTTGGTGTGACTACGCTGAAGGCAAAACCTTTCGAAATAGTCAAGCCACACTGCTAAAAATGCACGTTTTTGAAGTCTAATTGGTATTTTCTGGATATTGCAACGACTTGCCAAATAATACTGCCTTCTTAAAACACTTAGTTAAGCAACTTGATGGCGTTCAGTGGAAAGATTGCATTAGGAGAGAAAAACAGCGCAAGTGCGGTACAGGCACTTGCGCTGTTTTGCTCTCCGAATGTAATTTTTCCACTGAACGCCATCAAGTTGCTTAACTAGGCGTTTTAAGAAGGCAGTACGTATTGGTTTACAACTCTGTTGCCCATTCATTGGGAGGGCAATATTTTATGCCAGGGCATTGAGCCCTTTTTGGTGAAGGTAAAACTTCAGCGGATTAGATGCCCACATTTGCATGCACTCTGTCATGCATGTCCTACGACCTTAAAGGACGCAATTTACTCGACGATTCACGTTTCTGTAGCTCCTCGGCCGATTTGGCAGTACGTCAAAAATACATCGGCACTGCTGCTGGCAACCAACAAAAAACATGCGACGCGAATAGAATTTTAGCGACAAAATATCCCGCTACCGGCTCCAGGTATATTGAGCAGACTTCAGTGCTACTACTCGATGTGAACATACCGTTCTGGCGACCTTTCTTTCCCGAGACCTTGTCTTTCAGCTGCATGGGCAGCATTTGTCGGAATGGAATAGGTGGCTTTGCAGGCCATCGACCGTTGCCGTTTAACGGCTCTGTTGTCCGCATTATGTAGTATTAGGCTTGCTCACAGTACGAGGTCGTAAAGCACAAAAACGACGCTTGAAAGTTACACAAGTTACATTCGCAAGCAGTCAGCGTCGGCGTGCGGCACGGCGAACTAGCAGCTAAGGATTGGATTGGGTTGGCCGGCGTACGGACAGCTTGCCAGACAAGAAACAAACGAAACAAATCTACACTTTTTGTCCGTTAAGTTACAGATCTCTACAACTCTACCATTACGGCTTTTTATTGGCTAACATTGCAGCGATTGGTCACACAATAACACATTTATAGCTAACAAACGAAAACTTGGTGCGTACACTTTGGTTACATAATGTATTGCACGGTGCTTTTGAAACCATTAGAAACAAAAGCGCACATAGCCAATACAAACTGCGGCAATTTTTTTTTTGTTACAGCACCAAGTCTATGTGATCGTAAAGGTTATTTAATTAAAAATAATGGATTTTTAAGACCTGTTTGTGACCCACTAAGGCATTCCGCCCGGATAGCTCAGTCGGTAGAGCGTTAGGCTTTTAACCTAACGGTCCGGGGTTCGAGTCCCCGTTCGGGCGTGCTTTTTTGTAGCTCTCAATTTACGTGCACACAATTACGGTATTTTCATTTAATCAACGCGCGATATGCCGACGATCTCCGTCCGTCCGAAGCTTTTATCGTCTTTCCGAATGTAGCTGTGATCTCACCATTGATGTTTCGTTACGATCCCTGCGGAGTGTTACCGTACAAATTTTTTTGTTCGACGCGAATGGGTTGGCTCCTTCGAAGGAGAACTTGGAGCGTCGAGGATGCACCCGAAGATGCGTGTTTAATCGCACACGTGTGTTTAAATGCGTGCTTAAACGTACCGCAGGGATGGGCAGAGATAATAAAAAGTTATTTCGGTATACAAATGTCCTGATAGCTCAGCTTTTATAGAAGGGTACAATGCAGATACTTGATGAGGTACTTGCAACATAATGTAAAGCGGTTTTTCAGAGGTGCTTCTATAAATAAACCAAGTATCCGGCAATACACACACGCGAACAGAGGTATTAAAATAGGAGAAGGATGCAAAACCGGTTTATTGAGCAAAAATAAAATAAAATAAAATATAAATGAAGAAAGTTGGGTGGCCTCTTCAGTTCACGAAGCCGCGCGCTCAGGGGATGGGGAGAGCATGGGATCGAGATACCGTTTTGTTTAATATTTCGGGCAAGTTGGGAATGCATTCGTCAATTCGGCAATGCATTAATCAATTCTGTAGCGTAGGCGATTGATAGGCTCGATTAATAAACACAAGGTAATAATTATTTAAGAAAATTTATGCACAAATGTAGTGCCAGAAACATTTTCTAGCGATGAATAGGCATTGATTTCACGTAGGCAGCACCCCATTTTCAAGAAAAGTTCGGTTTTTTTTTTCACTATAAAGGCCCCATACACACAATACGACAATAAAACAAAACACCCCCGTCGGAAAAAAAAAAATAAGCAACGATAAACATTGAGCTACAGATTCGGAGTATCGATCAAAAATATCTTCTTAACCTTATCTGGCCTTGCGGAGAATTTTAATTTAAGGTTAAGTAACATTGAAATGATTCCTTCGTAACTGACAAAACTGCAGTTCACTTCGGTAGGATTACGTCATCTTTCTGATGTTGGGACGAGGAAATGAATCGGAATAAACGGACTAAAAGAAACAATTAAATTATGTGACGACAACCTGTTAGCAATATCATTCCCAATTTTTATGCTGTTTACGGGGTGGCTTCGGCTCGCCTTCAGGTGACGCCAAAACTTTGAAGGACTAGCTTTAATAAATATAGTCAAGGTGGTAGAATAGCAAAAAATTCTTGCATAAATTTTGTCAGCTGACGTCTGACTGAAGGCGTGGGTAGATGAATCGTTTACCCTACGTTTCTAGCACCTTATTATCTCTCTTACTAAATTATAAATAGTGCGATTGATCCATGGGTTTGAGCGGCGCACATTCTTTGTTTTCACAGGAATGAAGCTTCAGATCCAGAAATGGCAAATGACTTGAGATTTATCCCAAGGGAGTTGGCATCGTTTTCGGCGAATTCATATATATTTCTTATTCCAAGTAATCAAGGGTATACTGTCGTTATTAGCATTATTACAGTGTTTTAAGGCTTTTCTCTCTCGAGAAGAGACGCTAGCCATCTACCTCGGCAGCATGAAAAAATTACGACTCTATGGCTAGAGGAACCACCTAGTACTTCATCTTGTACTTGGGGGCAGCGTGGCACTGTCGAATACAAGATCAGAGGAAGACGAATTCCCTGTACTAGCGTAGGGATATGAACAACTTGGTTAAGTTTGAGTTCAATCACCAAATCGAATATTACGCGATCACCGGAAGAAGGGGAAGCTAAAACGACCCGGTTAATGTCAAGTTGGAATACATTGAAACTTACCGCCATGATAATGTTACTTTTGGAGTTTTTTTACTGAATGGTGATTACGTTTAGAAGGTATCTGCGCAAGGTGCGCATTAAACAGTAATAATGATAAATTATTTTTCGTTCCAGTTTATACAGAGACGGGAGCTTCCATGACCGCAGATGTAATATAACAGAACGGCGTAGCCAGAAGTTTTCTTCGGGGGTGGAGGGGAGGGGGGGAATTGTGCCTCCACCGTAATGTGCCTAATGTGAATATCTATCTATCTATCTATCTATCTATCTATCTATCTATCTATCTATCTATCTATCTATCTATCTATCTATCTATCTATCTATATATATATATATATATATATATATATATATATATATATATATATATATATATATATATATATATATATATATACAGGGTGTCCCAGCTATCATGCACCAAGATTTAAAAAAAGAGTAAAGGCGTAACTCGAAAGAAACCAGGTGCTTGCAGTACTGTGAAGAAGCGGACAGTATTTTTTTCTTTAATGAGACTTAATTAACTAATTGTAATTATTTATCTAACTCGAGAAATACTCTCCTAATCACTAAAGTGTCAATGAGGCACTTGAAGGTAACCACGAGGGGCATCTAATTGCGGTATTTTCAGCGATGAACTAATTGCGTACAGATTTATTCTGACTGATAAAGGAAACCCGCGAAATATGAAAAATACCACGTGGCGGCGCCTCCGCGCGCCGCCACGTGGTATTATATAAGCATATAATCTTGACATTCAACAAATCAAAACTTCCTGAGCACATCAATGCTGGCTTCATTAGGTGTGGTGTACGTCCGTACATACCTAACCCGCGCCGCTGCCACAAGTGCCAGCGATTCGGGCACGCTACAACTTCTTGTCGCGGCAAAACGACCTGCGCGAAATGCGCCGCACATGACCACCCTACTGAAAACTGTGACTCTACTACCTTCACCTGTGCAAACTGTGAGGGGCCGCACGCAGCATGGTCCCGCAGCTGTGAAAAGTTTCAATTAGAAAAGAAAATCATTAACATCAAGGTCACTGAAAAAATCACTTTCCCAGAGGCGCGGAAGAGGTTCGCCTCTTTCCCTCTGGGGAGGTACGCCGACGCAGCTCGCCGGGGGGCGGAGCGGCGTCTGGTTTCGGCGTGACCCAGTACCGCGAGTCGGACTTGGTCCCGCCCCCGCCCCCCACTGGGTTGCCTCTGGCAGCCCAACCCGCCTTCGCACCGCTCGCTGAGTCGGCAGCGGCTGTGGTGGCAACCAAGTCTGGTGGGGAAGCTGCTGCACCCACTGTTTCCTCTTCTCCACCGGCCCGAAGCACACGCGAGGGCCCGGACGAGATGGAGACGGAGGCAGTCGCAGCGACCCCCTCCCCCGCCTCACTGCCTGTGCCATCTGTGGTGCTCCCCACGCCTTCGGCACTGGCAGCGCAGGCAAAGAACACCCGAAAGGGTACCACGTCAAGGGGGCCCAGTCCGCTGGGCACCCCCTTGCCTTCAGATGACGACATGGACTTCGAGCCCTTCCGGCTTTCATCGCAACGGAAGGAACGGGCTGCGACGTCCAGGTCAGTCGAGAAGGCCAGAAAACCCCTTCCAAGAGTGCAAGCCCCGAAAGACCATACATAAATAGTCACACTCCAGTAGCTCTGAACACATAATAATGGGAAGAGAAAATATTGTTCAATGGAACTGCAGAGGCCTTCTGAATAATCTTGACGACGTGTATGAGATTCTGCATGCCAATCAGCCAAGTTTAATGTGTGTCCAGGAAACACATCTGAATTCCAAACACACAAATTTCTTGAATAGTTACCTGGTACACAGGAAAGACAGGGATGGCTGCACACACTCTTCTGGCGGTGTGGCCATAATCGCCCGCAAATCCTTAGCATGCCACCCTGTCACCTTGAACACCGTCCTTGAGGCTGTAGCCGTTCGCACAATAATATTTAATAGGTTGATAACGGTATGCTCCATATACATTCCTCCTGATGTTGCACTTACGAGCTCCGATTTCGAGGCGCTGTTTGACCAGCTGCCCGAACCATACATCCTTACAGGCGACCTTAATGCTCACAACTCTCTTTGGGGCTCTTCCAGAACGGATGCCCGAGGTCGCCTGATAGAGAAATTCCTTACATCTTCTGGAGCATGCCTTTTCAACAATAAACAGCCTACATACCATAACATAGATCACAACACATACTCACATCTTGACCTGGCTATTGGTTCTGCAATTCTCTTTCCATGTCCTGAGTGGGGTGTGGGCACGGACCCATATGGTAGTGACCATTTCCCCACTTCATTAACGTATATAGGTATACAGGCCCGAGCAGTCCATCTTCCCATAAAAGGTTTAATGAAGCAAGAGCTAACTGGAATACATTTACAGAGACATCCCAACTACACCACACATCCATAGGACACCTACACGTTGAAGAAGCTACCCAACTGCTCACGGCGCACATCCTCGACGCCGCCGAAAAGTTCATTCCCGACGCCTCTGGTGCCCCGCGCAACCAGCGGAGGCCGTGGTGAAATGAGGACTGTAGGCGGGCGCGAGAGGCCCAGAACAAGGGGTGGGGTGTCCTTCGTCGGTACCCCACGTCGGGTAACCTCATTTTATTCAAACGGGCCGAGGCGTTAGGAAAACGTGTGCGCCGTGAGTCAAAACGAGAGAGTTGGCGTTCCTTCATAACATCCATAAACTCCTACACAGACACATGGAAAGTATGGACGAGAATACGCAAACTCAAAGGACAACAAACACACAGCCTGCCTCTGGTCAGCACAACAGGGGACGCACTGGAAGACCGGGCTGACACACTCGCACAACACTTCCAACGCGTGTCCAGTTCAGCACACTACACAAACACTTTCATGAAACACAAACAAACGGCCGAAAAGAAGCCTATACTAGATAACAATAGGTCAACATCTTCTTATAACTCAGAGTTTTCACTGCATGAGCTGAGGGCTGCTCTGAGCACGTGTAAACCCTCAGCTCCAGGCCCAGACAACATCACATATACAATGATACAACACCTACACGCAGACACACTTATAACACTTCTACATCTATATAATAAAATATGGCTTTCGGGGCACATTCCACACTCTTGGAGGGAGGCCATAGTAGTGGCTTTCTTGAAGGAGGGAAATGACCCGTTGTCCCCCTCAAGCTACCGTCCAATAGCCCTGACGAGCTGCCTGTGCAAGCTTCTCGAGAAGATGATAAATCGCAGGCTCGTGTACTTCCTTGAATACCGCGGTCTTCTCGAGAGCTGCCAGGCAGGCTTCAGGGCGGGACGATCCACGAACGATCAACTCGTAGCTCTTGAATCGTATATAAAGGATGCCTTCGTTCATAAACAGTATTGTGTAACTGTGTTTTTCGACCTCGAGAAGGCCTACGACACCGCTTGGCGGTACGGGATCCTCAGTGACCTCAAGTTATTCGGTGTCTCGGATAACATGTTAAACATTCTTGTCAGTTACTTGTCAGAAAGAACGTTTCGAGTGAGAGTCGGTGGTGCACTCTCAAGGGTTCACGTGCAAGAAAATGGCGTGCCACAAGGTGGTGTGTTAAGCTGCACTCTCTTCATAGTTAGGATGAACTCTCTTGGGAAGGCATTGCCACCTACAATCTCCTATTCTATGTATGTAGATGACGTCCAGATATCCTATAAATCATGTAATATGTCAATCTGCGAACGTCAAGTCCAGCTTGGTGTCAAGAAACTTGCCGGCTGGGCAGACAAGAATGGTTTTAAATTGAATCCTGCAAAAAGTTCCTGCGTTGTGTTCTCCAGGAAGCGTGGGGTCCATCCGGACCCAGACATTCATCTTAATGGCGTGTCGCTTCCTGTGAACAAGGAGCACAAGTTCTTAGATGTTGTGTTTGACCACAAACTCACATTCATTCCCCACATCAAGGAACTTAAAAATAAATGTCTCAAAACAATGAATATACTTAAGGTTCTCTCCCACCAATCCTATGGTTCCGACAAAGAACTCCTGCTTCGCTTGTATACTGCTTTGGTTGGGTCTCGTTTGGACTACGGCAGTGTGGTGTATGGGTCGGCGACTAAGACAGCCTTGCGAATTCTTGACCCAGTGCTACACTTGGGCCTTCGTCTTGCGTCGGGTGCTTTTCGCACTAGCCCTGCCTAGAGTCTTTATGTCGAGTGTAATAAGTGGAGCCTTGAGAACCAAAGAACGTACATGGACTTGCGTTATGCTTTTAAAATTTCATCGCTGAATAATCATCCTTTTTATCCTGTCTTTAACGATACATCAACATCTCTGCTCTTTGTAAATCGCCCATCCGTTCCTCTGCCCTTTTCACTTAGATAGAAAGAGCGAGCCTCGGATCTCAGTGCTTCGTTTTTAGATGTGTACAGGTTATCCTTTTCAAACAGTTTACCGCCTTGGCAAGTTCGCCCTGTGTCGTGCGACCTTTCTTTTATAAGACTTGACAAAAATCGGGTACCACGAGCTGCAATACTGTAGCACTTTCTGTCTTTGCAGTTTAAATACACATGTGCAAAATTTTTATTGTGACGCTTCTAAAACCTCCACTATGGTGTCGTGCGCTGCTCATGGTCCAAATTTCAATGCAGCCAGAACCATGAGCGTGCACACCACAATTTTTTCAGCAGAAGCGTATGGAATTTTACTGATTGTACGACACATTCTTGAAACTCAAATTCCCATTTCCATCATCTATACAGATTCTTTGAGTGTTGTTCGCGCACTGTCATCGCACAAGCACCCCAAAAACCACATAGTTAATCTTGTATTCAACACTATCATGTCAGTGTATGCACAAAAGCATGAGCTGGTCCTCTGCTGGGTCCCAGGATACGCAGGGATCGCTGTGAACGAGTTGGCAGACGAGAGGGCCGCTGCTGCTGCACTCAGGAACACTGTAGACATTACAACAATACCCTACACAGACCTCAAGCCACACATAAGACAACACCTGCGCAGAACATGGCAAACACACTGGGATGAACAGACAGACAACAAACTACATGTAATAAAGCCACACTTGGGACGGTACACAGCTGACTCACACAACAGACACACGGAAGTCGCCTTGGGTAGGCTGCGGATAGGGCACACCCATGCAACGCACTCGTATCTGCTGACGGGATCTTCTAGACCCCAGTGCAGCAGGTGCGGAGAGGCCCTATCCGTAGTGCACATACTAATCACATGTAAGGCACTTCACACAACGCGACACAAACACTTCAGAGAACTCTACAGACAACATATCCCTCTACATCCATCGCTGTTTCTTGGTGACGATGCCATTGTTTCCGTGAAACGTGTGTTTGAGTATTTGTCAGACGTTAAGTTTTTAAACCTCATTTCCTATCACGCATAATCAAATATGGCCCTATACACCAGCCATCACCATTATCTTTAATTGAGTTTACTATGTTTGGTTAACACGTTTTTTTTTACCTACCTTTTTGTGGTAACCACTTCACTTCATTAAATAACCTTTTCTCTGGCGCTCTTTGCCCTCGTTGGCCTTGCGCCATTAAACACTTACCATCATCATATATATATATATATATATATATATATATATATATATATATATATATATATATATATATATATATATATATATATATATATATATATATATATATATATATATATATATATATATATATATATATATATATATATATATATATATATATATATATATATGGCGCTGCTCCCAAGCACAGGAAACAAACATACCTAACATAAATACCCCAGAATGTGAATGGGAAAATCGCCCTGCCGGTAGCGTAGTGGTTATCGCACCAGACCGGTATTCTGGAGGTCGTGGGTTCGGATCCCACCTGGCGGGCATTTTTTCTTCACTTTCTTTCTTTCTTTCCAAATTCTTAATCTGTTTCAATGATCTACCACATCCTCCCCTTTGCTTTCCGAGGTTTTCTCGACTGCCAACCCCTATTTCTGTGTTATTTTCAACGAGCCCCTCATTTCCTATTCTGATTCGCTACATGCATAGCGAGGGCCTCTGTTCTGGCAGTCTTGTTGCCAAAGGGAGCTTAAGAGGGTTCAAAGCTGGTCGACCACTCTGGACATGTCGTAGACACTCGAGTCACGACCCGGGGGTTAAAAAGAAGGTCCCCTTCACCCCGATTAGTCCGAATGGCGCTGGCTACCACCCCCAAGCACAGGAAACAAACATACCTAACATAAATACCCCAGAAAGTGAATGGGAAAACCGCCCCGCCGGTAGCGTAGTGGTTATCGCACCAGACCGGTATTCTGGAGGTCGTGGGTTCGGATCCCACCTGGCGGGCATTTTTTCTTCACTTTCTTTCTTTCTTTCCAAATTCTTAATCTGTTTCAATGATCTACCACATCCTCCCCTTTGCTTTCCGAGGTTTTCTCGACTGCCAACCCCTATTTCTGTGTTATTTTCAACGAGCCCCTCATTTCCTATTCTGATTCGCTATATATATATATATATATATATATATGTATATATATATATATATATATATATATAGTTTTAGGAAGTCAACAGTACATTTTCTACACGTTTCCTCAAAAGGAAGAGAAGGAAACATCTAGCAACACCCCCCCCCCCTTGCTACGCCACTGGCGTTTACATTCCGCTTAACAACAGCGACGCCGCCATCGCGCGGCGACCTATGGCATCTGTGAATGCGGCAGGAACAATATAGGCATCAGGTATATATCATCATGGGTCCAGGTTCCTGTTAAAACGGTCGCGCGACGATCACCTGGCCCGGAGCCTCATTTGTTTGAATTAAGATCTCATAAGAACATGGGTTAGCAAGATCGATTATAGTTCAGCGGAATTATTTAAATTGGACCTTACAGTCATGCTCAAAAGACAAAGATGGTGCGGGCAAATGGTGGTAGATTGTCATACATAAAGTGGCGGGGAGATGTATGTATTCATTGTTCATTGGAAAGGGAAGATGCACCAACAGGCGTAAATTGTCTCGCCTAGGGGGCGGACACCGGAACGCCTGCTGGTGTAGGGGGGGGGGGGATAGGGAGGAAAGAATACATAGGAATAGGAGGATAGGAAGATAGGAGAGAAGGTTGACATTATCATGTATATAACACACTGGGCAAGTTGACAAGGGAGTGGAAAAGTGGAAAACATTTTGGCACGTGTTTTTCATGTCATGCCAAACGTGAACGTCGTGGTCAATGCGAAGCTTAACGTTGGGCAGGTACAGGTGTTTTTCCGTTGCCTTTATCTGAGCACTTTACCGCAACAGCTTTCAGAAAAAATAAAAAAAATATATATTTAAGGGGTTTTACGTGCCGAAGCTACGCCTGGGCTAGAAGGCGCGCAGTGTTGGAGGTCTCCGGATTCATTTCGACCACATGGAGACCTTCAACGTGCGCCGAAATCTCTACACTGGCGTTTTCTTCTTTCGCCTTCATCATAAAAATAGGCGCCGCGGCCACGATCGAACACGCCTCCTGTCGAGGAAGTTATTTTCTGAAGAACTTTAGCCCTTTTACTTTCTTTGTGTTCTTAAGCATACTGCCATTTTCGCATTGAAACCTGAAAATGTATTTGTTGCTGAGAAGGAAGGCTTTATTGTCGCAGCTTGTGATTCGGTAGTGGGCCAAGTTGTCCGTTTAGCGCAGGAGAGGTTGTTGATTAGGCGACAGGAGGGACGATCCTCCCGCGAGGGAAACGGCCCGGTGTACATAAGCGCGGGCAGCGGCGTGAGCCGCCTTGTTTCCCCCGTGGGATTCGTGACCAGGCACCCAGACTACGTAGCCCTCGGGAGTGTTCAGGCCTGTTCGGAGCATATGGAGTGCCGTTTTGGAAATTCGTCCTCGTTGATAATTTCTGCAAGCGGTCTGTGAGTCCGGGATTATGGTGATTGTGTCGTGGGCAGTAGTTATTGCAGGGTGTATTGCGGCTTCTTCGGCAGCATCGATTGATGTGGTCGTGGTGGACGTTATTTCCTGTCCCTGTCCGTTCACTAAACGGGCTACATGGGCGGGATGGCGCGGATAAGGAGATGCGTCCGCATAGAACGTGTTGCGGTCATTGTTATATTTTGTGAACATGGCTCGTGCTTGGGCACGTCTTCGGGCCTTGTTGTAAGTCGGGCGCATATTTCGTGGTATTGCAGCCACACGTATGCACTGGCGTATCTTCAAAGGTATACGTGTTTTTTTTTATTCTTTGACCAGTGGCACATTATAACCCAATCACCGAAGAGTCGCGCGCCCTGTAGGTTTTATCTTCACGCACTCTATTTGGGAAACATAGTACGCTTCCTGTAGTTCTTCCCAACTGTTATGCACGCCTGATTGTAGTAATTTTGATGTGAACGTCTCGGAGGGCAACCCAAGGGTGGTTTTGTAGGCCAGGAGGATAATTATATTCAATCTTGCTATTCCATTCGTTTTAAGTGCCAGGTAAGCCATTCTACTAATCAGTATGGCTTGCGTAATGCTAAGAGTGCCCGCTTCTTTGAGGCCGTAGCGACGGCGCGCGACGCGCTGAACATTGCGCATGAGCTAGTTAGCAGTCTTTTGGAGGGGGGCGATTGCATGTGTTGATTCCGCAGCTTTTTTTGGGAACAACAAGCCCCCAAATTCGCAAATGTGGCACAGTTGGAATGGATTGGCCATTTATGAGGAGGACCAGGTCCGCGATGATGATCTTCTTTTGTTTCTTGGTGCCAGCATGAAGTGTTAAAAGCGCTGGTTTTTCAGGCGCGCATTCGAGGCTTCGTGTTCGAAGGCAGTTAGGCGCTTTGTTAATAAACCATAATAATAAAAATAAACCATGGCAGGGGCTGTAATCGAACCGTGGTACACGTGGTAGAAGGCAAGGGACGTAAACAGTCTACACTAAGTCGAAGCCGCTAAGAAGAAGACCTTTAAATGAGAGCGGAAGGGTCTCAAGAGCAGGAATAGATCATAAAACGCAAAGAAAAAAATTCCCCCGCACCTCCCCGAAAGGAATCGTGCAGAAATGCGAATGCACTGGGTGCACCGATGAGTGTGTTGCGAGTAATGGCGTTATTAATGACGAGAGTGTGAACGTAATCATTTATTCATCAGAACCTGTTTGTGTTATCGTTGTACCTGACGGCCACAATCACTGCCTTGTGATCGCTAAAGTGCACGGTCAAAGGGTCTTTGAGAAGCATACGCGCGTCACAGTTTCGCGTAACTCCCGTGAATGGTAGTGGGGCACGTGTCGAAGCCGGCAGAGAGACAATGCATAGAGTGCCTGGTCTGCATGTACTCGACCAGCCACTCGCCACTCTTCTTGCGCACGTCAACGTTGAAGTCGCCAACCAAGACTATGGGGTCAGAGGGTTTGGAGCGCACGCGCACACTTTCCATAGCCGCGTCCAGCTGCGCGGCAACGGCGTCTCGAGCGAGGTTGGGCGCGAGGTACACGGTCACCACAAAGACTCCGTCTCCGGTGTAGGCAAGGGTGTACAAGTCCTTGTACGGAGACGTGTCTCGAACGGGAGACGTGGCAACGGCGTGCGATATCATGTTCCCATACACGTTAGACACGAGACTAACACCGCAGTACTCGCCGTCCTTGCCGCTTCGAGCAAACTGGTACAGCTCGCTTCAAGCGCATTCGTTCGGCATTGAGCGCGGAGAGATAACACCTGCGGGCGCACGCCGACGGAGCACGACAACCCCCGACTAAAAAATGCATTCGCATTTACGACGACGACGACGACGAAGGCAGAACTACGAGGCGCGCGCTCACGTGCGCTCGCGCTGGAGGAATGCAGGCGCACGCCGCTCGATGGACGCAAGACAACCCCCGACTAATAAATGCATTCGCATTTAAAAATGGTGCACGCGCCATGTGGCTCCACAGCGCATGCCTCGGAAATAAAAGGCCGAAAAAGGGCACGAGCCTCTGCATGTGGTTGGGATCTGCCTCGTGAGCGATTCCCTATAACAGGGGTTCTCAACCATGAGTATTCCGGGCGTGCATAAATGGCAGGGGAAACTGTGATAAACGATTCGTGTCAAAATCTCAAACAATTTGCACTTGCAGCTAAAGTCACCCACATACTTACCCGATGTCCGCCTTTTGTGTCTGACTTTTATGCTGAAGCGTGTCGTATTGTCAAGCAATTTGCTCTTGCAGCTAGAAGTCACGAAACCTACAGGCAGCCTTGTGCGTGTGTGTGTCTGGCTTTTTTGCATAGCTGAGGTGCTGTGCGCAAAGCCAACCTTAAAACATGTGCTACGCGGAGAAATAAAGGGTACAAGTCATGCAGCGAAGCCACCTTTTGGCGTACCCAGCAAGGTTGGGCAAAAAAGGAGCAAAGAATGGAGGGAAGCGTTTAGGGGAGGGCTTGGGTCCCCTGGGGTCAGCGCACTCCCATTTCAGAATCATTGCACTATAAATGGCGCAAGGTGGCCTAAGACGCTTACTTGATTCTAATGTATAGAAACGCACCATGACGGCAACGATTGTGCAATATTAAAAAAAAAAAAAACACGGCATAAGTGATATAGACACACAATGACACATTTTGCGCTGTGTGTGTCTATGTCTCCTACGTCTGGATTTTTTTTAAATTGCGCTATCCTACTCAAGGTATGGTTTACCGACGTGCTCAGAATGCTACTCATTTTAAGTGTGATACGCCGAATGGCGCCGCTGTCGGCGCCATGGAGTCTTTATCGTCTAAAGTTCAGTCGATCGCACGCTTTCGTGTTCTCATTTCATAAGAACGTGCTTAGGGATCCTCCACATTTCTCTTTTTTGTTTCCTAGGGTGCATGGCCTCCTGTATAACAGATTTTTCAGGACATTAATGATTTTCCGAAAAGCGGCTACAACTGAAAGAACGATAACAAAGGATGACATTTTTGTTGCATTCTGTTGTTCATTGAGCAGTTCCACTGAACGCTGTAGAGCTGTACCATGCTGGTACTATATAGGGCAAAAATCGATGCGATGGTATGAGTATAGTTTCTCAATTGCATCACGGTGGTTGCACGTTTCACTTCGTGGCAGGAAAGTAAATTCAATAGAACGGGCCTGCCGCTAATCGGATGCAGGGAATGTCGCCTTCATTCATACAAAAAAAAATAACAAAAATCTTGTCAGTCGGTTGTGCGTATACGCCTTAATGGACACTACTCGTGAAAGAACACAACCTTTATTCACGCATGACTTAATATATACATGTATATCTACACAGATGTTATGTCGACAAGATGTAACGCTCACATGAACAAGAGTACGCGAGACAATCGACAAAGGCGTCTGAGTGTTAGCAAATGCGAGAAAGCAGGGCGCGTTGCAGTGAACGAGATTCATATGTGCTCTTGTAAGAAAAGAAAAAAAAATGCATTCGTGGAGCGACCAGCTTAAGCTCGATACGTCATTCTGAATGAGCGAAGTTTCTGTAAAACACACAAGCCCTTCAAAACAATGGGATACAAGATACATCCGCTTCAGAGTGACCCAATGCGCACGGCCGGTGGGGTATCCCGTTAGCTCATAATTGTTTGTCAGGATTGACATCACAGTACTGAAAGTGGAACAAGAGTAAAAGAAAAGAACAAGAAGAGATACACCATATTACCTTCCCTTTTTTGTATTTCTTCTGTAGGGTGGGCAAAAAGATATAGGCCGCAGGAGCTAAACAAATAGAGTTTAGTTTTCCATCTTGAGCTGCAGCCCGAGTACTTTTCACGCTTTCATACTTGTAGCAACAGCAAGTGGCATTCCCAATTCCCCAACGTGCGGAAATTAGTTCCTGTAGCGTTCGGTTTCGAGCGAATGGCCCTTGCGTCACACGGCAGCTAATGTAAAACAAGGCCTCTTGTGGGCCAGCTGTGAGGCCGGTTACCTACACGGCCCCGCAAATAATAACAACATAGGTAGCAAAAAGGGAACCAAAATGGTTTTCCTTTTCAAAATGAGCTATCAAGCCGAATGAAACCGAAATTTCTGTGGATAATGATTAGGCATTCCAAATACTGAAACATTAGCTTTTTGAAATTATCGGCCACAAAACACGTAATCATGTCCTGCTAACGGGCACTTGTCCAAGCTGTGAGTCGTCCGCTCAAAAATTACCTTCATGGAAATTTAAAAGGCGGAGTGCGCCGCCAAAGTATGTTTGGTACACTGCACTGTAAGGCAATCCCGTGGTTCACCTTCACCGCAATGCACTCGACTGGCCAATTCATGGCGCGAACGAAGCCAATTCGGCTAATGATGGCAATCTGCGCACTCTAAGGCAATCACGTGGTTCAGCTTCACCGCAATGCACTCGAGTGAGCACTTCATGCCGCGAACGAAGCAAATTCTCATACTGATGGCGATCTGCACATTTTAAGGCAATCCTGTTGTTCAGCTTCGCCGCAAGGCGCTTGATTGACCAATCCGTGCAACCAACACTAAAATTTTGGCGAATGATGATGTCGAGCATACGATGACTCAATAAAACGATGTGCGCTGGAACCTGCGCAATGCAGAACCGCATGCTTGCATTGTATGCTGCCACAGCGCAGATCACATTTTTGAGTCAAGTCGTACGCTCGACATCGTCATTCGCCGAAATTTTACTGTTGGTTGCACGGTTTGGTCAATCAAGCGCCTTGCGGTGAAGCTGAACCACGGGATTGCCTTTGAGTGTGGGGCAATCAGAATGGTGGACTTACAAAACAGGCCCCTGCAGCTTCGCAAAGCTGGTCGCTCGGCGCAATGGGGGCCGGTGCCACAACTTCCATCTTGCCTTCAAAGCACGATTGATTGAGTTGGCACCAAAAAAAAAAAAAAAAAAAGGCCGCGTACCTGCTCCTTTTGTTGCAAATGTCGGCGAAAGACGATAGTCGACTGGCGCTCCTGCCAAATACATAAATGCTTTCCTTCGGTTTCCGCTCACCTCTCATGCTGTTCCTCTCCCGTCTCGTTTCTCCCAAGATAACACTCTAGAGGTTTGCTCAAGACAATTTCAATTTACCGCGTTCCCCTTCTCCAAGTCGGGTGCCTCGATGCCAGCGCTGCCGTACGGCGGAGACGAGCGTGAATCGAGGCACCCTACTACAACGTTTATAGAAACACGTTGCCCTACTCCTGCGAGCTGAACGTGGAACCTATCTAGTAGAACCTTTAGTTGCTGTTGCCATTTGCTTCCTTAAATGCCGCCAGGAGCGCGGGCAACAACAGGCGACGGTTTTCTGCAGTTGATGTAGTAATTCATTTGCTATAGCAAAAACCAAGCATTCATAAATGTTTAATAAAGGAACACTGCAAATAGCACTTATGTATTGATTTTCTGCCTTATATTTGCGTAATCTCCTGTTCTTGTTCAACAATGTTGACAAGTATGAACATTGACACCGGACTTAGGCGTTTAGATTTGGCTGTGGGTATATAAGACTATTGCGCAGCTTCTGTTTCACTTTGGCCGGGTGGCTGAATCGAGTCACAGACAGACAGGCAGACAGACATACAAACAGACAGGCATACAGACTGACCAAAATGTCTGCGCTTAAGCAGCCCAAGAAAGACTATCGTCTTTAAAAGGCGGCGATCAACGGCGGGCCTATACATACGTATGTACTGTTTGCAACGAGAAAGGGTGAGGAGTCCAACATAAATAGCAAGGCCGTATTGAAGTAACATAAGGGAAACTACAATGCTGTTTTTGAAGTCATACATTTGCAAAATTAGGACCGAACTGTGAAAAGGAAGTTTTTACTCTCAAAGCTACGCAAGGAACTGAGTGCGGGCAAGCATGACATGTACCAGTCCTGCGACCACAAGATTTTACTTAAATTTTTACGCCTACTTTTGTGCCGCGTCGATGCGGAGGCACCATTTTTTTTTCGACGTGTAACCTATTTTTGTCGCTTCTTAGTGCTTCAAATAAACGAGTACGAGTCCGTTGAGATCCGTTTCCTCCTATTCGTTGATAGGTCTCATCGCAGGGCGTGAAGCGGCGCCAGGCAGATGAACTGCTCATGGGATTGCGTAATTTACCTTAATCTTAGCATGCTTGTTCGCGCCATGGTGCATCTGTACACAGCTCTCGACAAGATCAGACTAAATTTTCCTGACGGAGCAAATAAGGGGGCGCACACACATATCCACACGCACGAAAAGAGAACGCGAATAAGGAGCCATCCAGGGAGAACTAGGATCAAAGCCATCAGGAACCATGCCACAGTCCCGAAACACGTACACCCATGCGCTACAAAACAAGGGGCATAGAGGGCAGCTCTGCAGCTGTGTTTGATGACATGACTGCGGTGGCGGCACCATGATATTAAACCCACCATCAATCACGTCGCCGTACCGTACCGCACATGGCGTAGCCGAACTAAGAACCAAACATCCGTTTGAATGTGTTCTTTAAGCCCTGTGCGAGGGAAGCATACTGATTTCGATTCACCGACGTACTTGCAAATAGCACACTTCATTACAGATTCACACCACGCAAGTTTGATATGGTGATGAATAACGATTTACGCCTGTTTTCCCTCCAACGATATTGCGAGGGTCTACCGCAGCTTCTAGCGTTTTGACACACTCCTTGCTTGTTGTCTACATGAGGCTCGCAGCACGCAGCGCTGTGTAGTGCTAGTAGAACACAAGCTTGCTCTACAGTAATTTTGGCCATGGGCTTCCGCAGACATTTTCCCAACACGGGGCACACCGCACCCGGTTATCGAGAAAAAAGGGGGGATCGAAGAAGGTAATCAGTGTCTTTGAACGAATAAAGAGCATTCAGTTAGCCCCGGCAACATTTTCTAAGACAAACTAAATCTCCTCACAGGCTTGTCCTCAAAATCACGGGAAGGCGGCCCTCTATATACGGACTCCTCCAGACGCCCATACCATGGGTGCTACGTGCCTCATTTATCCGCTGCGAGTCGGAAAACGCAGATGCACATACACACACATGGTGTAGTGCTCAGTGTGCACCCACGCAGCACCGATGTATGTACAGTTCTTGGAATTCGATCGCCTGCAGAATCCGTTTCAGTGGACAAGAAAAAACTGCACGCGGCTCTCGGTTGATACGCGCTCTTTGGATCACCGTTCCACACGCTGACCAGAGAAAGTCAGGCCTTAAGGACGAGGGCCGTCAGGCGCCGCAAGAGCAATATGACGAAACAAAAATTCATCCAAAACATAGCACCGTTCTCTATTTTGGGGCTGGTCGCTCATTTCTATACGCAAAAAGCGATATATTCGCTACATGAGCACCCATTCTTGATCCCCTGCTCCAAAAAAGCAGCGAAAGAAGCAGCGAAAGACAACCTGTACGGCGTCCTTATTATCCCCCATTTATCGTTCCTCACGTTCAACATACAGCGTCGCTAGGCACGCAAAAGAAATTTCCACTTCATACAATAAACTGAGGTTCCCCCGACCACGAGCGCATGGACTCAAAGATCCTGTCGCCACAGCGTGTCGTAGACTTTACGGTAAGATCACCGCTGATGAACTTCTCAGTTTCCCGGTGCAACGGACCACTTCTGGGACACTGCGCTGTTTGATGTGCACAGCCGTATGCTGCCAGACCTGCAGCAAAGCCTGCACCCGGCGTGCTTCTCTGGAATTCACTCTGGTAGCGGTTCATGTATACAGTAGCGGTATTTCACGGAGCTGCAGACCACACTTACTAACGATATAACACCATGACAATGCTTCTGATGGCATGGTCGTTCGAGAGCACTGTTGTTATGACGAATAATGTATGAAGCGCTCTTTCTCCACTAAGTTTTGTAGCAAGCGAGTGACCACTCGTGGTTCCGAACCACGCCATTCAGCCACCCAAACTACAGCTGTCTCGACGCTCGATCGCAAACATAACAAACATAAATAAAAAAGAATGTGTTTTCACTGCATTCTCTTGCACGTAGAGGCGAGAAAAATGCACTACGGCAGATGCCATACCAGCACACCTTTAGCACCCTTACATGTAGAGACAGTCGATGGCGACATCCTGGAATGTCATCACTAGCTGTTCGGCTGCGAGCGCTTCAGTTGCGGATGCATCCTCCAGCTGTGGGTGCAAGGAGGCATCACCAAAAGTTGCGAACTGTAACTCTAGTGTTGTCTTCAAAGGAAAAGCCGTGGACGTTGTCACAAGGAATGTTGCACAAGCAATCTCTGGCACCTAGCGAAATCTCCAGTTTTCGACCACGGCAGGGGAATGCGCTCAGATGACAGAATATAAGCATCTAAAGCTTTTCGTCCACGCCGCGCTCAACGTTGTAGTAGGCGTGCTCGGGGAAGTTGTCCAGGTCTATGTATCCAGCGTTGAGCTTGATGAGCTGGTCCAGGTCCCGGGAGAGCCGCGAGAAGGCCGGTCGCTCCTGCGGGTCCGGATGCCAACAGGCGCGCATCAGGCGGTACAGTTCCCAGCGGCAATGCGCCGGCTGGGCCATCACGCGGCCGTCGCGGACCGCGTGGATCACCTCCTGGGCGCTCAGCCCCGGGTATGGCGTGGAACCTGCGTTGTGTGGCCCATCAAGAGATACCGGGGTCAGTCAAAGCACACAACACTCCAGGAGTGACGCGCAGTAGCATCCGGTTCAGACTGGTGCCGCAACTGCCGTGATATTCTAAAGCCCTGACGTCATCTCATGTCTCGTTCAACCGAATTGTGTGAAACGCCGTTTCTTACGTCCATAGTAACTGGAACATAGCATTGTGCTATACATACTCGTAGTGACCTCGTTTCCTCGGCCAAGCCACCCGTGGCTTGGTAGAAAACAAGGCTGTTGTGTAGTTCAGGCGGCTGGTATGATCGTGGGCTCCTACAAAAGGGCACTCGGGATGTGAACTAGATTCAGTGGGTTAGGTAAGATAGCAGTAAAAATCCAGATTTTGTTATTTAATGCGCAGAAACAACACATGCACTGTAGTATGTAGTATGAGCAGTAGCTGTATAGTACAGCTGGGTAGTAAATTTAGATTTCGGAGTAATGAGCGCTATTTGGGGCTCTTTAACGAAATCGAAACTTACTTATCACGGGCGTTTTTGTGTTTACCTTCCAAGAGGCCGCCACGTAGGCCAACCGGACCAACGACCTCGTTCTCAGCAACAGAGCGCCTTAGAGTTTTTATTAAGGTAAACCGTTTGGAAGATGTAAGGACATTCTAATGACGCATTTTTATACTTTTTATTTTTTGCTGCACTTTTTACAAAATTTCTAAATCTGTATAAACACATGCCGCCCTAAGTGCACTCGGAATAAAGGATAGCAAATTACAACGGTTCCTCTGCCCCGTACTGCCCGGTGGCTGGCGTTCTTCAGACACTCTCTCAGAACGAAACACAAAAAAGTAATAATGCCTCCAAACCTACCGACGATTTCGATTTACGAAAATTTCACTTATAGCGTTAATGCGGATTATTAGTCATATTTAAAGCCATGTACGTGTTCGCTCGTATAAGACTGCTTTGCTAGGTGTTATGTTCGCCAGGCATGATTGACCCGCCTAGTGCCAGACTTACTGGTGGCCCGTAGGGAGCAGATTTGGGTTTGGGAGTATGAGGCCTAGATTTCCAGGCGGTGTGAACCGGTTGTTTTTCTTGTCTTTCCGTGGCGCTAGCTGCATGCGGCGTACGCTGCTTCCGGCAGCGTGTATACATGAATGATACATTGTTTCTTACTAGCGTATGCGCTAGTTCCCAACCCCTGCTGTACAGGAGAGGCCCAATCACATATATGGGTCATTGCACTACTCAGCGACCGCAACAGTTGGCTTAATTAACTATAGTGGAGCCGATAATTTGGTCGCTGACGTGCTGTTGCCGGTTGCTGGGCCATGCTATGTGCAGAAAGTGATTTGGCTTTCTGACATCGCTCACTTTATCACAAATCTGGCATACCATCTTTATCTGCATCCTGTCAGGCAGGCCTGGAAATTTTCTACCACGCCCTTTTGGGCGGATCGATCCTTGGTGAATTGCTCCAAATTCGACGTGTTAGGCTTTCAAAGGATGACCTCAGCGGCTGAATGGAAGATTATTTTTGCCTAAAACACAATTTCCGCGATACAGGTGCACCCGTCCTTTGCCCGCTGTACCAAAGGAAGCAGCGAAAGACAGTCTTTACGGCGTCCGTATGATAATCAATTTATCGTTCCTCAAGTTTAACATACCACGTCAATGGGAACGCACAAGGCATTTCCACTCCATACGATGAACAGCTTGGACTCATGGACATGCCGCAACAGCATACCACAAATGACGACGCGTGTTCGTTAGGTACGTTTAATCACGAAAATATGTATGTCTGCGCCGAACACAATGCTGCCGTGAATCCAACAGCTAAGACTGCTTAATAGAAAAGTATTAAAGATCATTCTACAGCGAAGATGATTTAAAGTTTCTGGACCAGTCTCGGGCACTAAGGCGTCCAATATATATTTAACCCATTACTGTCTCGCGGCGCGTCAAATAAAATGTTTCCCAGGCCAAACTGTCTTTACTGATCCACCATTTGATCCAAAAGCCCCAGAACAAAATACGATCAGCAGTTAAGCTTATGTTGCGCCTTAAACCCTGAACAAAAGCTGGACATCTTTAGGCATGCATAAAGGTGGATTCGCTACGACCTGAACGTGCAAGAAAAAAAAACCCTCCTGCAGCTGATTTTTGTCAAGAAACTCGGCTAGTGCATCTTGTAAAATGTAAATAAAAAAACTACCCAGACTACATTCAAAACACACGTGTGATTTTCCGTTATATTTCAAGAATGCATCGTAAAACTCAGCCTAAATAAATTTTACACGAGTGCGTATATATGTGTTAATAATATATTTAAGAAAAGATGATGTATATGATGACCAGAGCTTTGCACAAGCCTGACATTCCACCCTCTCACACATCCCTCCCCTGGATGTCTCACGACAATTGGTGGGAAGAGACATAGAGGCTACGGACCACGAGCCCCAGTTTGCAGCTGGAAAGATGCCCCGTTCACTGTCCACAAGATTCTTGACCCCCCGACACCAGGCCTTACTCCTCGATCAGAAGGAAGGGTATCACCAATCGCGGGAAAGCTAATACCACCTCCGGATTTCTGGCTTGCCGCCTGTGGGCTTGTATAGACACTCGACCATGCGCTTTGTCAGTGTCCACGCTATGCAGTGGCCGGAGCCATCCTGACGAAGGGCTTTGTGTACGTCTGACTTCCATGCTCCGTCTCAGTCCCGAAATGCGTGCCGCCCTCTGTCCAAGTACAAGCCTTCCGCTTGCTGGTAATCGTTATCGAAGACACAGGCCTGTCTACTCGCCTGTAGATATCCGTACGCTGAATAGTCATCTATCAGACTTGACAAATGTCGGACTTGTATTTCGCATTTTCGCTCTTCTTTCGAATCCCCGCTGTCTTCCATATAATGTCTCTCCCATTTATACCCTTCTCCACAGCCCTTAGTGTTCTCGCCAGAGTGGCGCAAGTCCTCAGGCTAGTTGTAACAGCAAAGCTGTTATTGGTCGAGACTTTCATAGGACGAAATGTGGTAACGCGGTCGCAGCGACGTGAAGAGGGCATAGACAATCGAAGAGGAGAGCACGCGCCAAGCACGCATACAGGAAGTTGTAAGAATTCTTGAGCGAGACGCTTGTATGGGCAAAACGTTTCTAAACTACAAAATCTGGTGGCAGTGTTTATACTTGTCAACGCTGTTGAGCAAGAAGAAAACATCAAGTACATTTTAGTCAACAAATCAATACATAAGTGATGTCTGCATTGTTCTTTTAATAAAAAAGAACTAAAAGAAATGAAAAAATACGCCGCGAAAAAAAAAAAGCGCCCTCGGCGCTCCCTCGTGGCAGTATTCCAAGTTCAGAAGTTACAAAAGGTTAGCAGTGGAACACGGCAAAAATGAATTGGCGCGGACGGGAATCGATATGCTGGCTTTGAGAAGTTCTATGAAGCTTAGCCTTGCGAATAGGGAATGGCAGGCAGCTTCGCTGTTAACATCAGCGTTCGCGACTTTAAGTCAATGAAGCTGGGCAAATTTTTAATTTTTTTTCTTTCTAACTTAAAACCTCTGTAATAGTGGGGATGATCGGCTGAAAAGTAGCGACGCTTGTTGAATGCTGGGCGGTAAAGATTACGTCACTTGTTAGCTACTTCTAATTGCGCAATAGTACATTGGTTTTACTTTGGAGTGAGCCATAGTTGGTCGCCACTTCCCAAAACACTGCGAAAAGTTTCACGAGCCTTTGGCCCCGTAAGCTCAACGGGAATTTTCAGCACCCGCTGTTTCGCATGACGTGCCGTGTAAATTCTTATTAGTGATGCTATCATAATTTGGACCGTCTCTAGGTCGAAAATTAGGGGAAGCAAAGAATGTTTCATGACAGGTATTTATGATCGGGCGGACTGTTTCGGTGTTCGTCGCATCGAAGAACATATAGCACGTCATTAACGACGTGCGCCTATACCAGCTAACGGGAATGTGGTGATGGTGATAACCGTGAAAGTGATAATGCGAATACAGTTTACGTTAGCATTAAAACACAATGCTAAATTATGCCGGTAAAAGCGATAAAAAGCAAAAATAAAAAGATTGTGAATGATCTTCAGATCAACACTGGGCGCTCGCTCGCATTTTTGCCAACTTCACTAATCCGATCTGTTGTATTACACTAATTTCAACTATACAATTAGCGTTGTTTAACTAGCCTAATTTCAACCCTTGTGTTTAGAATAACCAGCAGGGTGTTTTTCCTATCCTTTGTGGGCAATATTAAGGGGTTTCGTGGTAACTTTTGTTACATAAGCGTCAAATTGCACATTTCGTCAGAGTTCCCGTGTATACGCCGCGGATCGCTTACGTACGCTCACATGCTGAGTATGTCGCGATGGTTAATTACACGGTAGCGAGGAAACGAGATTGCACGGTTTACGTCCTACTACAGTTGGCTGACTTCCCCGGCATGTAAATGTGGCGAGATTATCTACAACCATGCGTATACGGCATAGAGAAAATGTTTCGTTGCCATACTCGGGACGCACGTGCGGGTTGGTTCTGCGCTATGCCGCAAGGATGCTAAGATAATACCGGAACAACCCACCCGCTCCTGCGCTCCCGCTAACCGTGATTAAGGCTACTGATTACCTGGCCTGACTTAGAGAGCTCTAATGACTGTGAAAATGCACTTTGTTTGGCAAAACACCGAGAACGTTTTTTTAGTTTTGTTGGCCAAATGGGTAGAGAACTCTGCGTGCCAGAAATGCTTCCAAGGAGGACACAGAGAGAGAAATAGGAACAGAGTGCGTACCGAGCGTGACGATCTCCCACAGCAGGATGCCGAAGGCCCAGACGTCCGACTTGGAGGTGAACACCTGCAGGTACAGGCACTCCGGAGCCATCCACCGCACGGGAAGCGCGCCCTGCGCGTCAAGTGGAGCAGGCGAAATGGATAAGCGTCCGTTCACCATTGCCGAGGTTTTTCTGCCACCGACAGGACTGACGGCTCACGCGAGTTCAGTGCCGCGGGGCCGAAAGTCACTCTGCCCATGGACACTCCGATGGCAGGCTCAGAAGATGAATGCACGCCAAAAGCAAGCCAACTTTGTAGTCGACGCCAAGAGAGTGCGAGTTCACACCTATACCTTTGATTTCTGCTGGTAAACGTCAGTCTCCGATTCCCGAATGCTGCGGGAGAGGCCAAAATCTGCAACCTTGCATCGGCTGTGTTCGTCCACCAGCACATTGCGGGCCGCCAGGTCCCGGTGGATGATCTGCGGCAGTAGGAATCACCTCTGAAGACGATCCCCGAGGTGCACGGCGGCCGCTGGCTGAGTTTAAACTGCTAGTTGTTCACTGGCCCTTTTCCGTCGTACTTCAGAATTCCGTGCCAGCTCACCACTTAATCTGCAAAATGTACTAGCTTTCCAAATGTGCTCCTCCGTCCACTTGCACCGCTTCATATGGCGGAAACGAGGCCTTTTCCCACGAATGCGTGGAAACTATACGCACATGTTCTTGCAGTATTTTGTGCATGCGCCCGACACACAGATCAAGTTTGGTTCGTCAAGACGCGGAACTTTGTTATGGGTATGCTGCGCGCAGAAGCCAGTTTTACAGTTCTTCGCCGTGGGAACTCTATTGAGATCTAAATACAAACAGGTTTCTTTGTTTCAGAGATCGGCTTGTCTCCTCCTCAAGGACTCCGACTTCTTACCCTGGCATATGTGATGCCTTAACAATTGTGCGCTCTCTTCATGATGATGAATAAGAGCGCCGGCGGGTGAGCTGTCTCTCTGGATTTTCTCCTGCACCACAACCACTCAATGCAAGAGCACAGCTGTGCTTCCACCGACGGACCCTACGTGACGATACCTCTACTCGACCGGGAAACAGACACTTAAATGAGAGTGAGTTCATGCATACTAAATAAGTAGCTAAAGGTAGCTAGCTACCTTTAGCTACTGGGTAAGTAGCTAACCCCTACTTTCTTGGCAAGTTACAAATAACGCGTTGGTTTTTGTCGCCAGCGCTGAGCATGTTGACAAACGTATTCTCGTTCGAGGCATCGCAATTGCCTTGCACATTAATAAGTGAGAGTGCGTCGCTTAATGAGAAATGCTGCATGCTTGTGCCGGCGTCAATTTTTCGAAGAACAAGTGAGCGTGTCCCCACAGAAAGCGAGTAAACGATGGATACTGCTTCGATAATTAGCCAAATGCGATGCGAACAGAATCAGAAAGTTTGACCCCTGCACTTCTGGGAATTTGTCCTGGCACACAACGCCCACAAGCTGCTCATCTCCGGCTGAATTCCTCATAAAATTTGTTCGAAAGAAAAAAAATGGGATGTGGTCACAAGAACTTTTCCCTTCGCCGCGACAGTTACCCAAATGAATAAAAAAAAAACCGTATAACGCCTCTCTTTTCCCCGCCCAGAAAAAAGAGGGGTGGTTATGGGGGTCGTAAAAAACTCTTATACGGAGTTATTGAAACGCATAACATTACCATTATCGCTTGGTCACATGATGCCTTGTTGCAGGAGACCATTCACCAATTCATATAGTCAAACTCTATTAGTTCCTGTTTCGAACACTGTACCGCAGTTTCATCAGTGCTTGTTTGATTAGTTTTAATAATAGTTTCTTTTTTTTTTCGCGCCCGCCGCGGTGGCTCAGTGGTGTTGCACCGATGCTGAGCCCGGGCACGCCGGTTCGATTGCGGCCGTTAATGCTGAGCCTTTTACTGCTTTGCGCCTCATGGCCAGGCGTAGCTTCGGCGAGTTAAATCCACAAAATATGGCCCCTTTTTTTTTCTCGGCCACGTTATGTTCCTGTGCGCTCCCCGGCCCCTCCATTCTGTGATATCTATAAATCATGCTCACGAAGAAAGACAGGACTTTCACGAGATTTTTGTTCTGAATGTCCCTTTACGGGGGCCGTCTGTAATTAGTCGCTAAATTTAAAAAAAAACTCCACATGCGTTAACTACCAATCCATTACCAACTAGCACCCCCCCTCCTCCCCCCCTGAGGCCTGGTAGAGCGATCTATTTGAACGATGTTGGATGCTGACGTGGCACGCCTGGAACCTGGTTTGTTTTGTTTTGTCTCTGTGGCGCTCGCTATGTTCAGCGTTCGGAAGCGTGCGCTCACGTGGCGAAGCTCCCCGGGGTGTCCCTACTGGCGATCGTGAAACACATGCAAGATTCGGCGACAGTGTCACTGACATTGGGTCATGGTCGGGCCTGCAGTGGCGACACGCACCGCGGCTTTCTGTGGCGGATGCGATTCGGCCGCTCAGTTGGTCGGCCGGATATCCGATGGACACAGTTGCATGCGGTTGTCCCAAATGGTACCTTCCCCGAACCACAGGGCAGGTGTGGTGCGCTCACTCGCATGGCCGTGAGCGCGCGCAAAATTGATTTGACGCGTTCCGCTGAGCGAACGTAGCAGTATTAGGACAGCGGAACTGTTGTCGGACGTGCGGCCTCAAACAACAAAAATGGTGTTTTGTTTAGTTTTTCTATTCATTTCTGCAGCGGAGAATGTGTTATTTATCTGGTTTCAGGGGTTTTTCTCGTCACAATAAAGTGCCACGAAATCTATAATGGCAGTGCTTCATACGCGGGCACAAACGTGGCTCTGCATAGTAGCACAAATAGTTGATAACAGCACCCCCTGCCAGCAAACGGTTGAGTGAGGGTCGGTGTCATCGTGATACAGAGCCCAGAGTCGAAAATGAACGTTTCATTTCCTAACTCCCACTGCGAAATTAGTCTCCCCCATTTTTTTGTCTTCATTCATAGAGTTTTTAGCTTTTGTTCACCTCTTCAGAGCTTCAGCTCAGACGTCGTAGCATGTAAATAATGACTGTAAATAATGACACAGCCCCAACCTTCTTGTTGGCATAGAGCTTTTCTGTATCTGAATTGTGCGGCCAGGGCCAACATTCTGGCCATACTTTTTCCGCCCTTCGTTCCGTCTGAAACATTCGTGAAAGTTATAAGCGCGTTGTTATCCCCATGGCTTCAGTTAGCCTCTCGATCGATCAAACGAAGAAGGAAGGAAGGAAGGTAGGAAGGAAGGAATGAATGTCCCCCCACCCTTTGGACCCAGTTTTGCCTTCCCCCGTAAAGTAACGAGAAGAATATGCTTCAATTCTAGAAGTGTGGTTCGGTGTCGAGCCATCTTGATGCTTCGATTAATCTGAACTTGTGAGATCGAAATTGGCTTTTTTGTAACAGGAGTTCGTCAAAATTGCGTCACTGAGTTTGACGAACTCTGGCTTGCGGCTGCATTGTGAAATTAGACGCATGTAACCCTTTATTCACCTATTCAGTGCAAGTCCGGAGCCTTGGTTTACGTGTGCAGCCCCGAAGAAAGAACGTCATTCTCGGCCGTTTCAATAACTACCGCAATGACGTCACACTGGGCTGAAATGGGGTTCGATGCTAACGCACTCTTCAAAATAGCAATTTTAACCTATTTATTAGTTAATATTGACTTTTTACTTGCTCACAGAGAGTATACACAGGTTGAACGTGCTCACGGCAACGCCCTCCAGTGTTGGCAACAGTCCGTTACATGCTGCACTGCGGACTTGCCAGAGTTTCATCCCAGTTAGCGTCCGCAAATCGCCCAAGCGAGCCCTTTTTTCGTGATCAAATGAGTGTAAATACAGCGAACAAACTCATTACATAAACAACACATTCTAGAGCAACTGTAATTACGGAATGATTATAATTTTCTCCAGTGTCCGCTTGAGACGCAGTGATTTCCTGGGACCATTTTTCCCGTGAGCGTGGTATCTGTACTGCCCATTTAGGATGTCTTGCTGTGCTAAGGACCGTCGGCTAAGAGTATACACTGAACTGATACCCAAAGTATACTGTACTAGTGTACTAGTACACTACACCAAAAGGTTATCACCGCCTTGTTCGTTTTCAGTTGATACCACTAACCCTGCACCAAATCACGTGTCTCCCCGCACGCGAGGTTCCTGGCGATGGACTGTTGTATTCCCGTCATCATTCACGTCAGCAGGCACGCGGCCAAGTGTGGTCGCATCAGTCGACCAAGGAAGGACGACATTTCATCACCCCGTACGTAGGCGCGAGCTTGGCAAGCCCAATTTACTTGAGTTAGTTTCGTTATACAGAGCTCCTAAAGACTACAGCGTTGTCCGCAGAAAGGTGCTCACGGGCGGTCTAGATATTTCGTTCTTTTTTTTATCCTGTGGGTTGTGCTCCACGGGTTGTGCTCCACGGATGTCTCAAATTCTGTACATTCTGTGAGGCATCGTGTTAGCTCAGGTTTCCTGAGCGTTTCTAACGGTTTCTGCAGCAGCATCGGCGTAGACGGGGTTTGCGGCGACCTATAGTTTTAGGGCGAAACTAGTTGGCGGAAAACCTTCATTACATTTCAAACTTATTATGGTCTGTTATTATTATGGCGTACAAAACTTATTATGGCGTACAAAATTTTGAACGACCGCTCTCAACGCGTCGATTGTAAAGTGGGCGCGAAGTTAGCTGTTACAAAACGCTGGCACAACCACGCAAAAGAAAAAAGCATGTCTGGGGGGAATGGAACCCGGTGCGTTAGTGCCATTGTCCGAGGCGCAACCCCTACACCAAATTTTTTTTCTTTATTACCGTTTGTCTAAAACGAAAAACTAGGTTACCCCTACACCAAATATGAATACTCAAGATGGCGTCTAATCAGCCGGTTTTACTTTCGTCTGAACGGAACTGTACAAATTTCACGCCGGCTCCGTCTGGACGGAACGCTAAGCTGTCAGTTATATTCCGTCTGGACTGAAGGATGATAACTCGCAGCGCTCCGTTCCGTCTGGACGGAACTTTAGCAATTGTATATCGTTCCGTCTGGACGGAACGCTAGCCATAGCCTTCTGAATATCCATGTGTATCCTCGGCCAGCACTGCTAACGCGAGCATTCTTCTGTTTGCACGATGAAGATTAAAAATCAGGTATCAGCGTCAAATACAAATGCTAACAAGAGAGTGACTTCACGTTTAGTTGAAAAACTGCGGTGCCAAAACGCTTTTCGAATTGTTCAAAAGCTAATGAAAAAAAATCTCGCCGTAATTCCCAATCGGGTATGTTGTCACATAATGAATAGCATTAGTAGTTGGATCGCATTGTTACAAAAACAACGTTTTTATCCCATACACCTTTTTACTTATACTTCTAAATTCTGTTCTTAATAGTGTACACCGTTTTCTCACTTTTAGCTAGCCAACTATAGTCAGAAGAATTAACACACGAACCGAAGGGCATATCAACTGTTGCGCTGCCTGAACTGGTAACAGCGAGTTAACCAATAAAGCGGCTGAAAAACCAAACAAGCAAAATCCTCGTCATTATTCCGTAAAGAGCGTGCGTCAGGTTAGGTATCATCCGAAGCCCTAACTGTGTGCCCCGCAGTGGCGGCGGCGGTGAGACGCACCCCGTTCTTGTGGATGTAGTCCATGCCCTGGGCCACCTGCAGAGCGAACTGGGCCAGGTCTCGCGGCCCCAGGCTGCCGTCGTCCTCGGGGTCGTTGTAGTAGGCGCCCCGGGACCGGTGCTCGCGCAAGAACGACTGCAGCTTGCCCCGCTGCACCAGCTCCATGATCAGCAGCAGGGGCTCTGCGGACGGCACAAGTTTCTAACTCACCCTTCGCACCGGGAGGAGAAGGGGTTCGTGTAGATACACGGGAAGAAGAGAGATGCGCAGCACCGAGAGGAGCGGAAGCCCGACGTGCATAAATGCCTCGGCACCGTGGTGAGATTTGCACAGAAGATCCCTTCGCGTGGCTCGGGGATTAACTCACCGTCTTTGCTGCAACAGCCGAGAAACTGGACCACGTGCGGGTGCTTGCCGAGCTGCCTCATGAGCCCCATCTCGCGCACCAGATCCCGCTTCTCTTCGTTGCTCGCGTACTCTGCGAACGCGAAGTCAATTGGATATCGCTATAAATAGGCTATAAACAACACGCTTTAGGCTTTGTACGACTCAAGGTTTTACGGAGCATGCCTACTGGATGGAATATTACCCATCGCGTGTCGCAAACACGGGACGCGGTCAGCGAGTGGTTGAACTGCGTACCTCGAACTCCTCATGAATGTCAATCACTGCCTATCGCGCTCATTTCCTCGTTGGCCCCGCCCAAATGCCGACAACGTCAATAGCGACGTGTATCCCCAAAAGACCGCTAATCATGAAATTCATGAAGAGCTGTTTGAAACTCGTCAGTGGAATGAAATTTTTCGGTGTTTACCATGATAAAAAATGCAGTTTTACACCCCATATATACTATATCAAAGTAAAAGTGCGCGAAATAATTGCAAATCTACCTAAATTTTGGGGGGAAGTGGATAATGGATGGAGAACAATTAGAAAAAGAGCTATTGAAAGGATATAAGTGTGTGCAGAGCAAACGTGGTACAAGGACTAGACGCGTATTACAAGGCAATTAAGAAGTATACAGAGCTTAGTAATAACTAGAATAACAGAATCGCACAGTGCAAGAATTGCCGCCCTTCGACCTGCCCCGTTCTCCGATCTAACAGACTACAGGAAATGACGTTCAATGAAAAGAAGGATACATATTACGCGTGTTTTTAGTGTCAGCTCATTTCCTTAATTCGGGGAAACATTAATTGAAAAGTGAATGGGAAATTACCGCGTCGAGCGCTGTAGAAGACGGGCATGCGGCACGCACCTTTGAGCGTCTTGACGGCGACGGGCGTGGCTCTCTTGGAGCCGTCCAGGCCGTACGCGGTGGCCTTCCAGACGCGGCCGAAGTTGCCTTCGCCCAGCACACGCTCCAGCCGCACACCGTCCCGCGGAAACTCGTCCGGGTCCGCAGCTGCGGGGGCGCTGGCCCTAGGCGGCGCCGAACTCTGGGTTGCCAGGCAGAACGAGGTTCCTCGTGAAAAAAAAGGTATACCGAAAGTACTCAACGGGGAAACCCGTCTTTCCGTGTGCAACGCTTCACGTGTCACACTTCTGCCGCACACGAAAACGCAATGAATAGAGGACACCAGGGCCTGCATACATCGGTAACAAAATCCTCATGCCACTGAAAAAGTGTCTTCACAGCAATGCGCGTCTGTATGGCGTAGGGCTTGGTGTAGGGCGCACTCCTTAGAAATACATGGGGTCTTACGGGGGTATTTAATGATGGGGAAAAATTAGCATCTCTCCCCAAAGAAAGTTAAGAGAGCGCGAACGCTAAAAGTGCGTCCATTCTTCGCTGAAAGTTGGCCGAATCGATCGTGAAACCTTCGAAGACCCAAGTCGCAAACGAAGAAGGACCCCATGCGACGATTTTTTGCTCACTAAGTAACCGCATCTATAGCGTACAAATGATCCACATGTGTACCGATACGTTATTTATGAGATAAAGGTATACTATTGTACTCGTTCTTCACTATCTATGCGTTTATTGCCTTATCTCGAATAGTTCCTTTTTCGAGATTTTCAACCATTTTGACACAATGGAAGCCCGTGTGTCACGCACGCGCCGTGTGTCCGGAGATCATGTCGATCAACCGGTCTACGGGGGAATGCATTAGTTTTCCGACAGAACGTAATCGGTCCCACTACGAAAGCTTGCGCTTTAATGAGGCCTTCAAACTTTATGTCAGGCTGCTTATAATGCCTCTGAAAAAAAAAAAAGCCTTTCTAGCAATGCATTTTCGGTTTCTAGTGGAGCCCACACAACGAGGCTCGCTTTATAGCGCTCAGTATTTTCCACCATATTTTTGCAATGCACTGGTGTGTAGTGGTGAAGCAAACTTTACCAAGCCTCAGTGTGTAGTAGTTAGAGCTGCTTGTGCATTTTCCGACAATTTCTGCGTGGGAATTTCTAAATTTTTTCTAATGTTACGTTAGAAACTGATTTACCTTTTATTTTAACAGAACGATCGCAGGTTTAGTAGTTCTTTCGGCTTTTTCTCGACGAAAAACGATGCTTATGTTTCTTTAGAAATCAGTATTTACAGCTGACACTTATCTTTTCTAGCTCCTTACAACTGGGGCAGGCAAGTAATGCCTATAGTTCGCAAAATATTGCATGCGTACTGACCGTTGGCATCAGCTCACTGATGGTCTTCGCGTACATCTTGTTGTAAGCGTCCTGGATGTAGCTGTACTTGGTGGGAGGCTCTTGGGGCGCCGTCGGTTTATCTTCATCGTCTTCTGCTGGCACCTCCGTGTTCTCTTTATTCTGCGGTGTAGGATACATCCCGCGTAAATCTTCCCGTTCTGCTTTTTTTTTTCAAACGGGAAGAGCCACATGAATTAGACGGCTCAGTTCAGGGTGAAAAGTCTTTAGATCTCTGACTTGCATCTTTTACAAAAGGTACCAGCTGCCCCACGTGTGCATGTCACTTACATACATACCTTACCGAGGGCACTGGCGTACGCGCTGGGGGGCGGGGAAAGGGCGAAGGGATGACTCTCCTACCCCCCCAAAATTTTTATACCGGGGAGGTGGAGGAGGACGAAAGAGGAAAATACTTCTGCCTGTCAACAAATAATGACTGCCGATGATTGTTTTTATGCGGATAAGCTACGCACCAACCACATGCGACTTCGATGTATATTCTCACCACGAGGATCAGCCATTTTGCAATTTCAGCGGGGGTGAAAATGATCTCGGAGGTTATGAGGAGAACGACTACGACGTCATCTCAAAGTCTTAGTATTTGTAATTTGCAAAAATTTCTCGCTTTGTCGTTTAATTTTCATATTTTGTTGGTTCTTTTTCCCTTTTGATTCCTTTCATGCATTTTATTTCCCATTTTTCGCCCCCCCCCCTCCAATATGAAATCGTGCGTATTCCACTTGATCGGTCGAGGGGTCTGATGTAAAATTCTGACGCCAAGCGTGATGCCATAACCAGACGTTACGTCCCAACAACAATGTCACCAGCAGTAATATCGTGACCGGAATCAATCCCGATCATTCTCTTCCAACGACCCCGTTAGCAGCAACGTCAGCGCGCTTCACTGGCGGAGCGGTGCGTACGGAATTCGGAATCTTGATTCCTGCCAACAAAGAGTGATCTAAACGTGCAACGAACATATTACCGCATCATCCTAATTACCTAAAAAAGCAGCCCAACATCTTCACCATGGCTATTCCTGCTTTGGCTTGCAAGCGTGTGTACCATTCATAAACACCGTATGCCGTGCGCACACACGGGTGAGTTGGTAGTGCGCGTGATGTGGCCCGCTTGTATGCTGACCTTCTTGTTCTTGGCAATCATCTTGCGGACGCACCAGATGACTGCCCCGGCCGCCGGAACCACCCCTATAATGGCCACGATGTAGATGTTCGTGCCGCCACTCGGCTGGTTCTCGAAGTCGTACTCGGGACGCCGGTCTGCGCAGGGCACCGGTAAACCCAGCGAGTAGGTTTAGTACAAAAGGGAAGTGGGTCCAGCGGGAAAATTGAGTACTTGCAAATACCATTCACATGCCTCACAGGCAATGTTGTGACCAACGGACGTGCATCGCTATTGCTAACAAACCAGCAAATATTTTCACAGCGAAGTTAGGAATGCATATTTTAACTATGGTACGCTTCTCTCAAAAACTGTAAAAACGTGGAAATCTGATACTTAGCGGTCGCGTGTGGCTGCCGTTGCAATGGTCCCAAAGTAGCGTTGGTCCCTAAGCTAAAAATATTTTATTTATTTCGACATTTTCGTTCAGATATACATTGCCTAGGATGAGAGGGCTAAAGCCAACAAGCTGCCTGAATAGGGCCCTGACACCCAAAAAGATATTGAACAGGAGCAGTAAGCAATAAAACAACAGTTCACTCGTAGTAAAAAGCGACAGTGATATCTCGGCAATCCCACTTGGAACACAGTTCGTACGAGCACATTTTCGATGCTTTCTTAGAAACTTGAGCGTCGATGTTCGACTACACTTCAAGCAAACTATGCATTAATGTTGACTACATGAGGTATAACTGTTACTTTTCATTAAATACATTTTCGGCTTCAGTTGATTGATTGATAATGAGGTTTAACTTGCCGACGACACAGGCGACGAGGCGGCGCCGTAGGGGAGGGCTCTGGACTAATTTTGGCCACCTGGGGATCTTTAACGTGCACCTAAATCGCGAACACACGGGCGTTTTCGCTTTTCGCCTCCACCAGAAAAGTGGCCGCCGCGGCCAGGAATCGAACCCATGTCCCTGGGCTCAGCAGCACAACGTCTTAGCCACTGAGCCACCGCGGCGGGTTTTTCGGCTTCAGTTAGCGCGGTATGTATGCCTGACTTGCAGCACTGCAACAGAAAATCTAACAAGAGTCTGGCTTGTCAGTGGCAGCTTTCAAATCGCATGGGCTTGAAAGACTCGCTTATATTTGTCGTGAAATACAAGTGAAATAGGAGGCAAGTAGCCAACATGAATCTTGCAATAAAACGAACCTTCAGCACTTCGTAGCTAAGGCGCGAGTAACGTCCTGTCACCTGCACATTTATATGATTAGGAATAAGCAAATGTAGAAAATGCATAAAACGGTAATGTTGAGTGTAATAATTACTGCGGAGTAATTAAAGAGGGCACTTGATAAAATTAATTGCTCGCTTCGTGTCCCAGATACCTTCAGTACTCTATTCAGTACGTTCAGAAGTAGGTTGAGACATGCGTTGTTTTATGCTTTACCACGACCAACACAGTGATGTTTTGTAGCTTCTAGAAGCCTACCTCCGTTTTAAATGCGGAACGTGTTTTGTGCCTTCCCTTGAAAACTGACGGCCCAAATGTGGCTGCATTAGTATAAATCTATTTACATGACATGGTACAGCGATTCCTATGACCACAACTGGGAAGGAACGCGCAATACACGGGATGTACGAAGGTTGTAATGGTATCAAACAAGGAAATGAACTGCGTAACCTGGGACAATACCTACTCTACACTCTCCAGGAATTATAAAAAAACATCCACGAGAAATGCACAGTAACTAAAAAAATATACGTGCAGTATAGCTAAGGAAGAGGCAACTGTATACTTGTAGATGAGACCTTTTCGCTAAAAAATGACGACCGTCGTCTGGGTTTTTTGGCGTGAAGAGTCAAAAGAAGGTTAATTAAGGTTAAAATCAAAATTAGAAGTAGCTGTGTTGCGGCATTTCGTGACGCTGAAAGTCACTATCGCATTCCGTATTACTACAAGAACGATAATACATACATGAGCATATATGCCATTAACTGGGTTTGCTGCGTTTTTCGCAGCAGTTTGCCCGCGGCATGGCTTGTGGTGAAGCAGAACGAGGACAGGGCCTTGAGTGCACGTTACTTGATTGTAGCCAATGCCCGTGCCCAAGCCCCCACAAAAAGGTTTCAACATGTTTCTTGCTACTGCTTGCTCTTTAGTGTAAGCTCGCACATCAGGAGGCGTCCTCTCGGCATCGGACCTAGTTTTCGTAAGCTGAAGAGGCAATGCAGTGGGACCGCCAAAGTCATATGCATTCCAATGCGACATCGACAACGGAGGTTGAAAATGGGTTCCACCATTGCCCGTAACTACGCACCCTCAGGATAAAGGGGGAGAGAGAGAGAGAGAGAGAGAGAGAGAGAGAGAGAGAGAGAGAGAGAGAGAGAGAGAGAGAGAGAGAGAGAGAGAGAGAGAGAGAGAGAGAGAGAGAGAGAGAGAGAGAGAGAGAGAGAGAGAGCTCTTTAATGTGAAATGGTGGGGTCAGCCCTCCTAGTGACAGGGCTTGCTACGCCAGAGGGGGGATGGCTGCAGGGATGAACAGTGAATGTTGGACATTACGGGTAGAACCGCGAGATGGCAAACAAGAAACGTCCAAAACGAGATAGAAGAAAATGCTGCTAGCTAAGTTCGGAAAGAAATGAAATTTGAAGAAGAAATCGCTGTGGCTGAAGTCCGCATGGAAGTAGCTGTGAAATAATAAACTTGATTTTGTCAAAATTTAGTGTTCAAAAATGAGTTGGCATACTTCTGCAGCGTTTGTAACAATAGAAAACACCTAACCCTCAATATAAGGTGGAAACTTGTCGTTAACGAGGTCGCATTCTCCAGCGGTGGGGTATCCAGGATGGAAGTCGTACTCTCGTGAAATTCCGCTTTTTAACGCTTTTATGTGGACCGAGGAACACCGAGGAACAACGAGGAACACCACCTCTCCGTCTGTAACTCTTGATGGGTCACGCTTTCACCGCGCAAGAAAATGCTAATAATAAAAGGGCGTAGAGGATTGATAGTTTCAAATAGACAACTTATATTGCACATACAAATGCATTTTCAAGCAATGCATCTGGGTAAAGTTGTGAATACGACTTTAAAAGAGCTTGGTGTAAGCTGTGTGTTAGGAATGCATAAGGTCTTTCAAAAGTACTTATTAATTGGCTCTATGAACTTTCTACTTTAATATAAAACCCCTTGTGTTAAGGCCCGTTCACACTTACGACTCGAGCGGCAGAAGCGAACGATGCGACTGGAGCGACCGCCGGACAAGGTGTTCACATTTGCACGCGGCACGAGCGATGGCGTATTTTTGCTTTTTTTGTTATTATCTCTCGCTTGCACCGCGACTTCACGGGAGTTTAGGTTTCGTCATAGGAGTGCTATATCATATCGTCATATCGTATTTCGTCATATCGGTTTCGTATTGGGGTGCTATTTCATGATATCACGTCAGGAACTCCCGCCTCCTACCTCCGCGTCAAGAGCAACCGCGGCGACGAAGATTACTCGAAACCAATCGCTCTTTTCGCGCAACAAAAGCGATGCCGGGCAACAAGAGCGGCAGAAATTGCGTCGCTTTTGTCGCTTTCGGTTGCGCCATTCGCGAGTGTGAACGGCTTTTTACCCCGAAGGATTGTTTTCTGAGCAATGCGTTGCTTTATAGCAGTCAAGCTGACTTTAGAGGGTGTTTGCGTAAAGTGTTGAATACATGGCGTTTTATGAAGGTACTTAATTAAGGCCCTATAGAACCTTCCTACTTCAAGATCAGACAGCTCATATTTCCGCTGGAAAATATCTTCCCAGCAATACATTCGCATTTAGTAGTAAAGCTAACTTTGACGTAGCGCGGTGGCTCAGTGGCTAAGGCGTTGCGCTGCTGAGCACGAAGTCGCGGGTTCGATTCCCGGCCGCGGCGGCCGCTTTTCTGATGGAGGCGAAAAGCAAAAACGCCCGTGTGTACGAGATTTCGGCGCACGTTAAAGATCCCCAGGTGGTCAAAATTAATCCGGAGCCCTCCACTACGGCGCGCCTCATCGCCTGCGTTGCGTCGGCGCGTTAAACCCCACAATCAATCAATCAATCAACTTTGACGCAGCTCGGCGTATAGCAGAGCGGATTCCGCATTTGTCGACAATTTCCACTTGGGACCAAGTTTCGGCTGTTTTTTTTTTCTTCTCACCGATACCAAGTCACGTTTCGAGTTGCGTGGGGGTTGTGGAAAGCGCGCGGGGCTCACTTTTGTCGGGCTCTGGCCCACGTGCGACCAAGGTGCCAGATTTTTCCTTGAAGACGCCCGGCTGCTGATTCTTCGCCTCGACGTCGACATCAGGTCGTATGGTTACCGATTCCACGGCCCTGAGCGGCGCCATGCGGGACTCCTCCGAAGAGGTCGGAGCCGCTGCCGTTGGCCCAATGTCGTCGTCCAGAATGGCCACGTCTTCCGCCTCAACGTCCAGCTGTCGTGGCAACACTGATGGCCCAACGGTAGCGGTTGTCGACATTTCACTCGGACGTTCGACTCGGCCCAAGCTGCCGGATCTCCTTGTCGTCCCCTCGGCTGCGGTGCGGTTGCTTGATGCCCGTTCGGCCTTGTCTCGTGCGTCCGCATCTGTGCTGTGCACGACGTTGACTGTTTCGGCGCTTTTCGGCGCCTGGAGTGCTTGGAAGGTGCCAATCGGTGGCGGGTCTGAGCTCGCCGGGTAAACTGCAAGGAAGAATCAATAGAAATTAATCGAGAAACCATCACAAGGGTGTAATGAATCTGCTAAAACATGTTTCAGCTATCGCTAAGCCGCCAGGAGTGACGTTATAAAACACGAGAATAGTGACGGGCAGTAATTTCGTTATACGAAGTTGCTGCCGTTGTCAAAAAGCATGACATGCCATTCGTTTGCGTACATTCGTCTACTGCGTTCCAGAAGACATGCGGGTTCATGAATGAACGCAGTTACGTACGTGCACACTGCGCATTGGTAACAAATTTGACTGAATAATGCTTGTTTGAACGGTTGTAGGGACATTACGAGAATGCATCGTCCTTCGTTCGCCCACTCAGTCGATTTTTCTGCCTCGTTTGTTTGCTTGCTTGAAATGTTTATTTCCACTTATTCTCGGCTAGTGCCGTGCGGTACGGGTTTGGAGGGGGAGGGGGGGTTAGAGGGCGATGTGGTGGAAGGGGAGGGGGGGGGGGGTCCAGAAACGTTAGTGTTCGATACTTCGGGATAAAGATCTGCTTTGTTTTATTCCTTATTTTTGTCCGAGAGTTTTGCCTTTGTGCTTACCGTTCCCTCTACCCCCTTTCCCCCCTTACTCTTCCCCAGCCTCATTTTATATGCCCGTTCTTTCTCTTCCAATACCCTTTCCTTATCACCATGTGCAGGGCAACAAACCGAGCGCGTTTCTAGTTAACTTCCTTGATTTTCCTGCACTGTCTTTTCTTTTCTTGCTTCCTACAGAACACGTTTTCGATGGCTGGCACATGCTGGGTGACCGAAGTAGCGTCCAGTGCGGATCCCCTTGGCACGCACACAGAAGCGCGGATCGCGAGGCGCCCCTGATCCCATGAATGCGAAGGGGCAGCCTACAACCGCAGCATTCCAAGCAGCGCCGCAACGCGCAGGCGGGGGAACAAGCCATTAGCTCCGAGAAGAGACGCCGGCCGTCGTGTAATGAAAGCACCCACCTGACGACGACGAGATTCCAACAACGCGCCCTTCCTGTTCGTCGCAGGGCACGGCGGGGACGCTAACTGCATACACGCTCAAGGCAGCCGTCTCGCAGCCGCCCTTCGTAAGCTTCCAAGGATACCAAGCCGAAAGGTGCCGCGGAGCAACCCAGCTCGTTTACCTATAGCCGGGCTGGCGAAACTCGTACCGCATCGGTCACCCGTACGCGTCAAAACAGCGTAGAGGGGGAGACAATCGGTGCACAAAATAAAAAAAAGGATAGAAAAAGCGCGCGCCAGCCATTAAACCACGCTGATTAAAACAACAGCCAACTAAGAGTAATCTCTGCCTTCCCATGTAACCTTTTAACCTTCACATTCCTTTCCTATCGATCAGTTGCCCAGTGCCTCGTTAGTGCGGATACCGTACGCCTACAGTCATAGAAAAAAATTGTCCGCGTATCTGCTCCTTTCGCTGCAAATGACGTCAAAAGACGATAGTCTTTATCGGCTTTTGCGAAGTAAATGCCTCCCTTCGCTATAACCGCTCACCTCTCATGTTGTTCCTCTTGCGTCGCGCTCCTCACAAGGTAAAGACGCCAAATGTTTGCTTGAATCATTTTAAATTTCCCGCGTTCCACTGCTCAAAACCGGGTGTCTCGATGCGAATGCTGCCGTACGACGAAGACGCGCGTTAATCGAGGCACCCTACTTCAACGTTTATAGAACCGCGTTTCCCTACTCCACGTGCGTTGCAAGCAGACCGTGGAAACTATCTAGTGGAACCTTGCGTAACTGTTGCCGGTTGGTTTCTTAAAATGGCGCCAGCAGCTATAGTGGCGCGGGCGACAGCAGGCGACGGCGGAGTGAATTCTTTTTCTGAAGTTGATGAAGTATTTAATTTCGCAAAGGTGAAGCATGTTTGAATTTTTATAAAGGAACACTGCAAATATCACTTCTGTATTGATTTGTTGTCTCATATTTGCGTAATGTCTTGTTCTTTTTCAACAATGTTGACAAGTATGAACATTACACCAAACCAAGACGGGTAGATTTAGCTGTGACTATATAAGACTATTGCGCAGGCATTGTTTTGCTTTGGCCGGGTGGCTGAATCGAGTCACAGACAGACAGACGGACAGACATACAGACAGACCAAAATTTCTGGGTTTAAGTAGCCCAAGAAAGACTATCGTCTTTAAAAAAATGTCTAGCCGACCGCGCGCGTGACCGGGGCCGAACGGTAGACCGTGGCGATCTAATTAAGCTATGTTTTGATCAAGCGCTACGGAATCGTGGAATCATTGCGTTTTATTGCGCGACCGGGCACCTCCATGAAAGCCCCTGTAATGAGCCCACCATTCAGTTGGCTTTCTTGCTTTCAGCGTTCACCAGACATCCTCGCAGTGAACTAGTACTTGCCTATCCTCCGAAGCTACTATATCCGCACATGCGGGTGACCTAGAGCTTCCGCGTTCCACACGTGAGGCGTCGGTTCGATTCCGGCCTCTTCTTCTTTGAAGTCTTTCTGTATTTTAAGTGCTGCGACTCGCAGAACGGAGATTTTAGATTTGTAAATACGAAAGCATCAGCTAATTCCGTAGGTAAAGAAAAGAAACGGCAACCCTGACACTCAAAATGGCCGGCAGCCCAGAAAAAAAAAATATATATTGGCTCCAATCCACGCGTCCCGAACGCAGCAGCAGCGTCGGTCACGGCCGGGCTAGAGCGGCGGACGTCGCCGCTGTAGCCCGGCCGTGCGTCAGCAGGAAGAAAACGGAGATCGGCGTCTTTCGAAGGGTGGGACAGCGGAACCTAGCCATCCTGATGTGCTAGCTCGGGCTACACCACCGCGCGAGAAAAGCGCGGACACCGAAACAATTCGGCATGTGAGCTTAGTGATTCCCATTTATACCGATTTAAACTAGTTAGTTTAGTAAGTTTGAGAATTGCGAGAAAGCTGAGGGAACTTTTATAATCGCTATTTATCAGAACCAGTTGCTACTTTCGCCTTTTCTAATTCCTCTTAAAAACGCAACCGAATTGCTATTCACCAATTGAGAAATCGGAGTACCTTTTGTGGCAAGCAGTGCGCAAAAGGTAGCGCTTCTCTAGCGGCCAGATGTTTGTATATGATTTGTACATTTTGTTTTTCCGCCCTGTAATCCGATCCCTATCGTATATTTGCCGTACGACCACTTAACTCCATCGGGTCGGGGTTAACCAGGAGGTGCTGTCGAACAAGTTAACCAAGCCGTGCGAAGGAAGCGCGCAATAGACGCGAAGCTGCGCCAAAACAGGCCCAAAACTACCGTCGCTAAAGCAGACGACAAAGCCGTCCCGCCGACGCACCCGCCGGTGTGAGCAGCGGGCGGAGAACGCTGGGTAACCATTCGCCGCGCCATCTACACTCTGCCCCGCGAGTGAAAACCGCTCTCCCTCTCCCCAGCCGCGTTGAGAGTTTCTTGTCCCGCACACCGCGAAGGAACCGTTGGCTGGTAGAGGTAGAAAGCTTTGCTTTAAAATCGGAGAGTTCGAGTGGAAAAGAGAGTTGGGTATAGTTTGGACCTGTGTGGGATATGAAGCAGAGACCTCCGGAATGCGCGACTAGCACGCATCCCAAATGCCAGCCCAGAACACCGAATCTAGCTGAATAAGAGTTAGCCTAGTGATTGCGTTGCGGCCTTCCACTACGAAAGCTTTGTTAGAGACATGCATGCTGTGCCACCTACGGGGGTAGTGTGCGCATGCCAATCATTGAAGTGGCAGTTAGCTAGGGGAGCAGCAAAGTGCGTACGTCGCCGCTAAATGTGCCCTTCGCTTGAGAGAGAGAGAGAACAAACTTCATTAAACTGAGCGTGTCTTCAGTGTGAGAAGTTGGTGGTCGTTGTTATCAGCCCAGTGATGACCGAGGAAGCCCTTGCGATCAGGGAGGTCTGCTCCTCTCTATCGTGGGAGGGCGGCTCTTCACTGCTCAGTAGTGGTGATCCGAGGATACGGATTTTGGGGACGCGCCCACTTGACGATGCTCAGCCATAGTGCCCAGTCTTGTGCCGAGTCATGGTAACAGAGAGTAGTAGTACACTCGGTGACAACTTAAGAACGGCACCAGAAGTTGCCGCTGTGCCTTATCACCGTAGCCGGATGTTTCTCCGCGCGGTGCAAGTAGGGCGTTACAGGGAATATTTTGAACATGGCGTGAGCCGTTCCCGTGATTTTTTTTGACATAGTATGCTTATAAACGACTCCAGTGACGACAAACAAACTGCGTGAGACAAGGCAGACGATATCACGCACTCATAGTAAACCCCTTTCAAAACGCGCGCGCACCGACGTCACGGGTCCGGCGCTTTGGCGGAGTGATACACTCCATGAGGTGGTGCCGTTCTTGAGTTGTAACGGAGTATAGTAATAACCTTAATAATGGAATGGAGGGGATAGGCGAAGGAAGAACACTTCAGAAATTCACGAGGAACCGAGAGAAAAGAAAAAAAGACACAAAGGGAAAAGAATACAGGAAAGCTTAGAGGATGCGTTGTGGCCTTTCACTTACAAGGGTTTGTTAGAGACAAGTACTAAGTATTACAGGAGTGATATGGGCATGATAACTACGGAAGTGGTAATTAGTGTATTCCCCTCTAATTTTCCTCTCTGCTTGGCCACGCTAACGCAGGTATGTGCCTACTCACTGTAACCAAATGAAGAAAGAAAAAAGCCGCAAAAGGTAAAGGATAATGATGATAATGAGAACACACATTCGGAAATTGGACACTCAAGCTTTCGCATTCACTAGACCATAACTCAGGTGCCATCGTAATTTTTATGTTCTGGTGATTTATTAAAGGGGTCCTGAAATGCCTTCTGCCGATGCATGGATGTACATGTAACCAAATAAAGCAATGTATTAGCAATCTCCTCCTGCAAGAATTTTGTTAAAGCGATGAGTATTAGCTGAGAAATCGTAAATCAAAACCCGCGAATTATCGTCGCGCCGTATTTCCTCCTCCTTTCAACTGTTTCTTCGCTGTTGGCCTCCCCTCCCATGATGCTCCGCTCCTCAGCGGTGACGTACTTCCGCTATTGCGCTCCCACAGACTGCCGTCTGCTACGGGCCAGCTCTTTCGGCTTTTTCATCTCTGCAGACACCATGGACACAGGCTGGAAAAGCGAACGAATGACCTGGCCGCATGTGTGCGGCCTGGCCTCGCCCTTTCGCGGTGTACGTAGCTGTAGTTGGTATCGGCGGCGAACTCGCAGCCGCGTGGGGAGAATCGTGCGCTCGTTCCCTTTGGTGCACCGCGCACTGTTTATCCAAAAAGCGCGGTCTCAGAAGTGGCCCTGCTGGTGCCGGGTGTTATTTTGCGGTGGTTGTAATTCCTACTACCGGCGGCATGTGAAAAAAGACATTTTCAACCGACACAGAACCCGTGCACAAAACGCGCCGGATCGGATCGCTTTATCAGCGGCGATGAACGTGAAGGCGAAGAGCAAACCACCGCTGCACTCGATCAGCGAGAACCCGTGTTCTGACAAGCTGCACCCATGTGTTGCATTCAACACTGACGGGAAAGCGTTTGTTTGCACTTGTTTGGATAGTCGTAAAATGTCCAAACACTCCGGCACTCCGCTAGCAGATCAGCCGGCGAGACATTTCGGAAAACATTTGACAGATGGCGCCGTATGCATTAGTGTGTCGCTACGCCAAACTGATGAGACGCTCTACTAAAACTCCCATCGCGGTGTCACGTAGCGGGACGCAAAAATTTAGCGTTTAGCGTATGCAAAGGCCACAAACGCTGTACTAAAACTCTATTAGCAGCAAAATAGTGTGCGTATGTGAAACCGCTTGCGTTTACAAAGCTGCACGCCGAGCGCGTACGTTTCAAACCTAGTGACATCGTTTAAATACACTGGCAAGCACAGTGTAACGTAGTCAGATATCAACCGTATGCTCAGGCGACAAGCAAGAGCTTGTTTTATGTGGGGCGGAGATTGCGCATAAAGGCCCGTTCGCACTTGCGACGAAAGAGAGTGAGAGCGGCAGGAATTCCGTCGCTTTGTCGCGCTACGATCGTTTTTGTCGAATGGTCGGGACAAATTTTGGTTGCGCGACAGAATTCCCGTCGCTTTCGAACCGCGCGATCTGCTCGGGCCGGATGAACGCGCACACTCCCGCACGGCAGCGCCCCAAGCGGCAGACGGCCGCGTACATCGCTCCCGGCGCCCGCCTGGAGCCCGCCCTCGGCACACTAGCCAGTATATTTCAGGCACTATAATGGAGGAAAGATTTTTTGCTTCCGATGAACCTAGTTCTTTGCCCCTGTGTTTTTAAATACGTGAAGTGGTTAGCACGTCGTCCTCACGCAGCTCTGTATCGTCGTAGCATCGCTGATTGTCCGAACGAAGCTTGCAGCTAAGCCAATGCAGCGACCGAAGCTGTGTGTGTGTGTGTGCATCGCCTCCTGTGTGTTGTGGACGCGTTCGTTTCGCGATGAAATGCGACGTTGTACTTCTGCGGGTGGATAGTGCTTCCCATGGTCTGGATTATCTTTCTCGAACGACGTACCACTCAACCTCGTATGGGGTATGTGCAGTGTGCCTGGCTAAAAGCCTTCTCGCTTGCGCGCCAGAGTTGTGACTTGCTGCTCGTCCCCGCAAACCGGGTGTGAGGTGAGTGCCGAATTTACGACGGGCAGGAGGAGGCAACTCATCGTCTGTCAATCGCGGTTCAGACTTGCAACGCATGTTGTGACGTTGCGTTCGTTCGAAACGCATCTCTGGATTGTTTTGAAGTTGAATAAAATGTACGCGTCAAACCCGGGCATTCGGCTCAGGGCGTTCTCTGCGATTGCACCAAAGAAGTGCCACGGGACTTTCTTTATGGTACGTACTCACGTAAGATAAAATCCACGTCGTGTTATGGCCGTGTTGCATTCAATACAAACGGTTAAGCGTTTGTTTACTCTTGTTTCGTTTGTCGTAAAATGTCAAAGCACTCCGGCACTCCGCTGGCAGATCAGCCGGCGAGCCGACGCTGAGCAGACGACTCATCTCTTTGCCGGAAGTGCGTGAAAAAGCCGCCCAATAGCAGGATGTCTAGCTCATGACGAACATCTGGGAATCGATGATGTAGACATGTGAAGATGGCGGCGTCCAAAAACACGAAGGAAAGGGTGAGAAAAAAGCGACAAACTTTGCAACAAAAGTGTGAGCTTTCCGCTGCGCGTAAAAGTGTAATACTTGGCACAGGTGACGTTGGCGACCCAATCTAGCGATTGCGCTAGTTCATTTAGTGTGCTCAAAATGCCTTTCAGGGCCCTTTTAATTTATATTCGATGCCGATGTTGCTAGGAACAAACAGAACCAATATTTTTCGCTTTACCATAACCCTGTTCTGCTTTATAAAGAAATACCTTTTGTCGCCTTTAAAATGTTTAGCCATATTATAATTGGGTTGCAGGTTTTCCATTTCTCTTCCCATGTATCCGCCATCCTATCATTCAGATGTTAACTAGGAAATTGCTACCCCAGGCGGCACAGAAAGTGTGCCCCAAGACCGGCCCGTTTATGGCCGCTTTCTGGCATGTCCGGCCAGCATACAGGTTCTGGCAGCCACTGATCATGCGTTGAACGGCCAACATTCGGCAACCAGCGCTTCGGTATTTTTCCGTCCGCCCGTGTCCGGACGCACAACGGCAGCTAACCGGCTGCCAGATATTCAATTCTCTTACGGCTGCCGATGTTGAGAAAGAGAACGGCCGAAGTACGGCCTTAGGGCATCCGTTTTTTCTTCGGGAAGCGGTAATCGGCCGAAGCACGGCAAGCGACCGGCCACAGGATATGCGTATTCTTGCGGCAGTTGGTGTTCGAATGGAGACCGGCCGGAGCGCGGCTGCCGTGCATTTGTTGTTTCAACGGTGATCCGCGCGTCCGGCGGTAGAATATCCGTTTTCTTCGGGCAACCAGTGTTATGAAGAATACCGGCCGACGTACGGCCCCAGAATATACGTTTTTAATTCGGTTAGCTGTCCTCGGCCGAATTACGGCAAGCGAATGGCCACAAAATATTTGGCAACCGGTGTTCAAGAGGAGACCGCCCTACGTAAGGTATCTGGTTATACGTCATTTTTTCGGCAAACGGCATACAGCCGAACAACGGCACGCGCCTGGGCGCCGAGAATTCATGCACAGACGTGTTTGGCAGGAGACCGACCGGTTTTTTCCTGGGGGCAGAAAAAGCCGTTAGGGAGCCGAACGACGGGGACGCGTTTTTCATCCGCTCCGTGTTTCCACGTTCTAAATGAACGAACATCGTTTTTCAAACAGTAATGAGTGTTCTCGGTGAACGGGCAAGGTGCAAGGACTCACTGGACATTAGCAGGGAACCTTTTAGGCCATCGAAATGTCATTTATTGCCACAAGAAGACTGTGCCACACCGACGGGTGAGCTAAGCCTCGCCAGTCATCGCCGCTACGACGCCTCTGCCGCCGGCTTCGTCGACGCATCAGCTCGAGGCTATTCGCCCCCTCAAGAAATGGAGAGCATTGGAGACATCGACCCGGCAGAGATGTCCGATCCGAGGTGGAGATGGTTCACCAGAATAACTGGCCTTCAAGGGCGTCGAGCAAGCGGCCACCACGCAGGAGCTAAAATGCCACCATGTTAAGGACTCCCCACCAAAGAAAGGCAAGTGCGAGCAAAAGCGCAAGTTATTCTGCGTACAATTAAACTGCGACAAGCAATGCTGCTCTATGTTGTTTGTGGTAAACGTAGAAGAGACTCGCTCGCGCATTGGTAGGATCAACTTCATACCCTGCACTTCATGGGATTTTACGACTGCCTATTTAGAAAAAAAACTATTTTAAATTTGCGATACCAACAGAGCCTTGTCACTGACGAAGCCTAGCTGTTAATTTAGTTCCGATGTTTGAAGGTGAGCTTAGCTACTCTTGGGATATGACTCATTTGGTTAAACGTAATCGCCAGCATCCTAGCAAACACGGATTTTGTCAGGATTTTCTTGCTCAACGCAGATTGTTGAGTTCACGCACGATTTGGCTCTTGCAATAGATAAGCTTAAAGTGGTTGACTGTATATTCTTGGACTGCAAAAAAGCAAATGATGGTGTTCCATATCCCCTTCTGCGTAGTACATTTCATCCTATGAACTGAATGAATCGGTTTTTGCATTGTTATTACTATTGGCCCTATAGCTTTGTTCAAAAGTACTGTGTAGTTTACCGGACTATAGCGAATGAACGTGATTCCGTATACCTGCAGCTTTATTCGAATTTAATAACATCCTGGTGTGCTGATTCAGAAAAGTTTTTGGGATGTTAAACAGTGTGTTAACGTGGCACCTTTACAAGAAAACCTTCATTCCAATTGAATACGTATACCGTAAATTATGCTGCTGTGACAACGGCCGAGGAATAAAATACCTAGGAGTTTATTTAGGGAGTGGTTAGAGGTTAAATAGGCAGGTTCACACCATAAAAGTTACGGCTGCATATGTTTTTGGCTTTCTGAGACGAAATTTCAGTGAACCTCCATCTAACTGAAAAGAACAACCGTATTTCACTCATGTGCGCTCAATCTTGGAGTACGCATGTGTTTTCGTGGATCCCTACACCAAAGAGGTGGTTGATACGCTCGAAAACATACAGAATATGTCAGTGCGATTCGTATTAGGTAAGTGTCCCGCTCAACTTAGCATTAGAGAAAGTAAAAGTAAACTGAAATGGCAGGACGTGAAAGATCACAGACCAAACCACAGGTTGAACTTTTTTCGTAATATCTATAATTCGAAAACTGGAGTAGAAGGAGAAAAGCATGTCCAAGTGCCATTCTACATATCGCAAAGTGGGACCGCTAGCTTAAAGCAAATTATTAACTTTCCTTTAAAGGTGACGCCTTGCCCGATTCATTTTATTTTACATCAATACTGCAGTGTAATTATCTTCCACGTATGATTGCATTAACTGTTTATATTGACGATTTTCAGCGTGCTTTGCAGAATTATTTTGTTATTTTGTCTCATATTTAATGCTTAGTGTTATGTATCTTCCTTCTCTAATGCGTGCAAAGGCAAGCAGGCATCAAATAAATAAATAAATAAATAAATAAATAAATAATAAATAAATAAATAAATAAATAAATAAATAAAACAATGACTAAATAAATGAAATTAATAAATAAATAAATAAATAAATAAATAAACTTCCGGAGGCGCAAGTTCGCCTCCGACGGGTTGAGAACCCTACGGATTCAACCTTGACCAATAAAATATTTATTGACCTATTCGCTGCAGTATGCAACGTTTCCTGTATGCATGCTACCATTGCTATGTTATTGGTTTGAAACAAATTATGTAACTCTAATTTTACGCCTTTCCTTACGTGAACACAGAGGGATACAACTGCAGCCACCTGAAGCAGGGCGTCATTCGCAACGCGACTAGAATTTTTTGAACGTAGTATGACATTAGAAGTACATTAAGTTCTTTTGGACTATTAAGTGGTGTGGACCTATACTCATGAAAACAACGTTAAAATAGATTGAAAATGAAAGTACCTGTTCGCTCCTTCTTAGGATCAGCCCTGCGCAAGATCATCTGAAAAGTTGATCGAGTAGAAAATGTCTTTGCAAGAAAAATGGGCAAAAACTGGACATACTTTTTTGTGAAGGAGTTATATTAAATGCTCCTGAGTGTTTTGTTGAGAACCAAAACGCTTCGTAAAAGCATTCACGCCAGTTTTATATACAGAAAAATTGGTCAAGCAACTGTTATAAAAATAGTTTATGTAGTCATAGCATGAAAGTGTTCCGGAATATTGCCCTAAAAGAAATTGGCTGAAAGCAGCGCAATTTATCTCTCTGAAATTCAACCCCCTAAAGTATGCGCCCTCCGCCCTCCCCCCCCCCTTCCCCCCCCCCCTTCTCTTTCCCCGTTTATTACAGGTAAGCCGCCCCCCAGAGGATATCAGGACCTGGACAATACATCTATTCAAGCTCTACAAAGAACAGAATATTTTCTGTGTTCGGCAGTAAAAGAGGCACAGCAATTAAAGGAACGACAATTTGTGAGCACTGTTTAATAAATGAATTTTGCTGTCAACTGAGGGTAGTAATTAAGCAAGGCTGCGCTGAAAGCTTGACGGCTGGTGGTTGCGCGCCAGCTCACTTTGAAGTGGCTGCATTGGACCCAAAATGCTGGGTTTGTGCTGCTTCTGCACTGCGCGAATGAGTCATCTGCTTGCGCGACATGCAGTGACCGGCCTCAGTACAGTTAACGTATTGTGGCTGAACTCCAATGCCGGTAGCACGGCCGTATTTCCGGTAGCTTTAGTCCAGCTGGAGTCCGACGACCGCATCTCGGCTTTAATCCGTAGGCCGTACTTCGGCCGTACACGGGTGGCTTTGGAATGGCCGGAGCCCTACGGCGGGAATCTGGCCGTATGACCGTAAGCCGGTCGACTGGCCGACGGACACTGGCCGTTGGACAGCCATGGGAGTACGGCCGTATACGGCCAAAAGGCCCACATTTGGACATGGGCCGAACATGGCTGCCGGAAAACGGCCGGACAGAAAATCACCGGCCAAAGTACACCGGCCTGTTTTAGGCCGAACAGTCCTGTGCTGCCTGGGACCACTATGTCATTCTTCGACTTTTGAGTTCGGATTTTCAGCTCTAAATTCGCGATGCCTCGTCAAGGTCAATTTTACGTCCATATATAGGAATTGAAATCTCGAGTTTGTATTTCGCGCCTTCCTTTTGTACACGAATTCTGGAATGGACATGCACGCTGCCCCGACAGCAATTGTTAAAGCTTAAATTAAGTACTACATCTTGCATTCCAACCGTCAGGCTCAATTTTTTTTCATCTCAAATTGGCGTAGTTGTTGCATACTAATATAAACAATTCCTAGAACAAACTCTCACAATCTGCAAATACATTCAAACGGCGCACTCAAAATTTTCTCGTCTATGCCTAACTTATATGCATCGCTTGAATTTCCTGCGCACATGCTATCATGCTGTGCCTTTAATGTCATCTCATTTCATAGTCCAGTCGTAAACAACTTCTTGCACTCCTCACTGAGCGAGAAAGCAGCCATCCTTCACCTTTGACCTTAATCTCCCGCCAAAACATTTCGATTTTGGATGGGGATGCTTTTGCTCGTCGCTGAGCTTTCGTTTACCTTGGTTATGGTCATGCCTCGACCGTATCGTCTCCAACTGAAACCGCGGACGGGGGTGGAGCGCACCGGCTCAACTGTATACGGCCCCACAACTGACTCACCTCGTTCGCAGAATCACGAATCAACGCAGAGGCCTCAAGAAGAAATGGTGCAAGCTCTCCCCATCAGTTGAATCCCATACGGCACCACCTACGTCTCAATCTGACCACTGAACCCACCAAAATCGGCAGGTTGATTTTGCAAGCCATCAAGCTAACCATAGGACTCCCAAATAACACTCCCATACAACGCCTCCTTTAACAACGCCTCCTTTAACACCTCCTTGAACTAGCTGAAGCCCACCAAGCAAGCCAACTATAGAACAACTAAACCTAACCACCACTGGGCGACACACTATAGGTTACACCCTTCCAATGGTGTAAGAAGCCACCTTTTACAGCGCGCGCCTATCCCCACCTATCGAAATTTTACAACCAATCCCCCCCAAAAGCAACTGACCGTACCACTGATACCTCGAAGCGTGCATCCTATGTATACAACAAAAGCGTATACGCATTGCAAGGGGCAACGCCCTCAGCACCTAATTACACAGAAGACCCGACCCACGCAACGTGCACGATGCAAGCTTTTACCGCACCGCAATGTCACGCCCTCACTGTCGTTGACTCGCGGGGTGACACCCTCACCTCCCCAACTTTACCCCCGGTTACCTCCAGAGCCGAAGCTATAGCCATAACAGCGGTACCTCCTGGCAGATATCACCGACAACCAGACTCCTGCCATCAACTGCTTCAAGGCATGCCCCAAACTGCCCTCCGCACCTTCGAGACTATTCGCCCGCTCCCAGAGATACAGATCGTCTGCACCCCTGACACCAGTCCTTGTAGGGGAATTTCCCAGGAATCCCCTGAAAAAGAAATCGACCTGGACCAGGCGCTACTGTCAACCTACCCGTGCTACCGACACATTCTACATCATTACCACCCCTCACGCCGTACCCTCCCCTCCTCTCCCTTAGTATAAACACGGCCGCCACAGGTTATGGTTTGATACTGCGTCGGCCGGGACACGAATTATTAGTTTAGCCTGTCTAAAACGTCCCAAACGAAGTTTAGCTGGTGACATCCGAAAGAAAAAAACGCAATAAACTGACACAAATAACTTGTCTCAAATGGTCAACAATCTGTTACACATAGTAGGGAAGGACAAGAAAAGTTGGATAAATTAAAACGAATATTATACTAATTTTATTATATCATACAGTCTTAACTCGGTAGCACAACCATATTAAATAAACTAATAACTGAATATTAACACAAACATTCAAAGGCAAATGAATGCGTTCGAACAATGGCCCACAAGCAATGAAATAAAACCATCAACACCAATTAACACAGTCTCGGCACCCAGTTCATCCGACGCGAGGGGAAATGCATCCGCCGAAATCTCTCCATTCTATGTGCCACCAGCGTCGTTCTCCAGGAACTCAACCCGATAATAAAACGGTCATGCAATGCATAGTCGGTCTGCGCACGGATTCCGAATGGCGTTGCGTCATGCTTATACCTGCCTCGAATTTTTGCCGCAAAGGACAAAGTCCTAAGGATATCAGTTTTCTTTGTGTTTTGTTTTCTAGCTTATGTGTACCAGGACTTTCCGTAAGACCTCTTGCCGCAAAAATAAAAAATAAAAAAACACCTCACCGTCCTGTCTGCTGCTCAAGTCATCAATTCTTAAGTGGAAAAACAGGCTGTTGGTATCTGACACGAAATCGACGAAGTGGTGGGTGAGTTGTATACCATAAGTAATAATAAAATTTTTATTTCGATGCTCGGGCTAGCGTAAATTGTGCGGATACATTTATGCATTAAACCTGAGGGCCATGACTTTTTGACGCCTCCGCAGCCGCATTGATGCGTCGTTCTGGGCGTGGGAGCTAAGCCGGACTTTAATAGCATTTCACCCTCGCCTTGTTTTCCATCCCGAGGCTTTTATCAACTGTTTTCTGCCCTGACTTGTTCGTCATGGCTGGCCGTTGCCCGTCGAAGTGAGCCCAACGCAAGCTATGCGGTCGGTAAGAAGATGACTGAAGAGCCGCTGAATACCACGAAAAGGGGATTAGGAAACGCCTCGTTTCGAAGCAGCTGGCGTCACCCATCCCTGATGGTGAAGGCGCGCGGGTCTGATGCGACGAGTGGGAGCCACAACAGCCAGGGTAAAAAAAAAATGGCGCAGCTACCACTAGTGGTGCAAGGCTGGAGTAACAGCAGAGCGTGCGGTCCCTCTCCCTTCGTCGGAGACCCGGCTGTTGCACCTCACATGGACTCCCGAACTTGCCGCTGCAAGTTCTCCATGACTGGCAGGCCCAGATCGTTTTAAAAAGTCCCCAGGCTTTCACATCTTTCCCAAAGTGGACCGCGTTAGCACGCGCTAGAACTCGCGGCAACCGGCTTCGCGCGCGAACGCACGTGAACTGGTGAGAACAACAGCACGCGAGAGATCTTGCCATGAACTCAATCACATAGAAGCCGGTTTCATAACCGGAGGGACCCAGGTTTTATTCCGACCACGGGAAACACTGCTCATTCGCCCAACATGTGTACTATACGTTATGAGCTTCCGCTTGACACCAACATGATTCGCGCCTTTAATCCTAAACTCTGTCATCCTAGGAGGCGACGCTGGCTGAGAAATCCGGGGAGGGACAGTAATATTCATGCGCGTCCGTACAACGGCATGCTTCCCATTTCGTCGTTACTACTGTCGATGCCTGTCGCAAACTATTCTTTACCGCGCCCGTGAGTTGTTGCGCCATATCCTTTCATTCAGAACCCCGTACAACAGCTCGCCTCACTTACCCGTGCGCGGCGGCCAAGCAAACTTAACGATGCCTACTTCGCGGTGTCTGGAGAACAGGCTGAGAACATACCCGAACGCGACGTGGCCTGGACAACATTACATGCGTAGAGGGGTCCTGATAATCAAGAGGAGGAGGATATTTCGACTGGCTGCAGTGGCGGACACTCGTTCCCCCTCTTCCATCGCTAGTCTCTGAACAATGGATCCTATCCAAGAACGTATAAAAAAATGAGCCTTGCTGCCGCAGCTAAGTCTCGTTGAACGTCGCGATGTCACGGTACATGTAGTCTACGTGGCAATGGATCGATCACAACGGCTCGCGTCACAAAAGACTTCAACGTCGACTCCCGGGACTCTCCGCCGTGAGTCGCCGTCTCGTCGTCGTAATCTGAGCGATCAGGACGGTTTCCTTCGAACAGTGGCCGCCCTACGCCACTAGGCAACACTACACCAAAGGCCCCGGTATCACAGGCCTCTAGTAGTGTTGAATATTCACAGAATTGTATTTGCCACCTCGTTCAACGACTAGTTTGTACTATTTCTCTTAACGTCGACCCTTCCGCGTGTTTATGCATTTGTGTGTTGTAGTATTCCTTGATAGCGCAAAAAAAACTATATATATATATTTTAATTCAAGGCTCCAATTCGTTCTTTCCGTTAACTTTTTCTTTTGGCCGAGGCCCAGCATCGGATGACCGCCCCTCATAACTGGTGATTGGCACAGTTATTTTTTTTCGGGACACACCCTTAACAGTGATAATTTAATTCAGATCAAAAAGTTTAAACTATAATTTTACACGAGACGCGGGGGCTGCAGTGGAAAGCGGCCGCACGGGGATTCATTCCGTACGCCGAAATCTGGTACGCATCGTGCTTTATACCGTTGGCATTGTTTAGGGAAGAGGTCGGCGATACAGGTCCTCCGTGCCAGTATCATCATTACCGAGGCTTGGCTTTTATGCGTTCTCCACAGCAAATAGACCTTAATGGGGGTGGGGTTAGGTAGCAAAACCATTACCAACGAGAGAGGATACATATCACAGTGTTGAATAATATTGATTACAATGATTTATTATTTACTATGATAGTTTGTGACAGTTTATGATAATTTATGTAAGAAAAACCAACGCCGAATAATTGCAATACGGTCGTGTAAATGAGCTGCCATTTTTTTTGTCTTATTGAGGCGACAGCCTTAAGTACCCCATCAGCTCAAAAATGTCTACAAAAGACGATAGTCGACTGGCGGCCCTTGCAAGTGAATGCATCCCTTCTCTTTCCCGCTCACCTCTCGCGCTGTCCCTCTCATGTCTCATTCCTTCCAAGATAACACGCTAGAGGTTTGCTCAAGTCAATTTAAATTTACCGCGTCCCACTGCTCCAAGTCGGGGGGCCTCGATGCCAGCGCTGACGTACGGCGGAGACGCGCGTGAATCGAGGCACCCGACTACAACATTTATAGAACCGCGTTGCCCTACTCCACGAGCGTTTCAAGCGGAACGCGGAACCTATCTAGTGGAACCTTTTGTTGCTGTTGCTGTTTGATTTTTTGGAATTCTGTCAGGTAGCGCGGGTAACAGCAGGCGACTGTTTTCTGCAGTTGATGTAGTAATTTATTTGCTATCGCAAAAAGCAAGCACCGTAAATTTTTTAATAAAGGAACACTGCAAATGTCACTCACGTATTAATTTTCTGCCTTATATTTGCGTGTCTTGTTTTTGTTCAACAATATTGACAAGTATGCACATTAACACCGGACTTAGACGTCAAGATTTGGCTGTGAGTATATAAGACTATTGCGCAGCATGTGTTCAGTTTGGCCGGCTGGCTGAATCGAATGACAGACAGACAGACAGACAGACAGACAGACCAAAATTTTCCCGTTAAAGTAGCCCAAGGAAGTCTATCGTCTTTAAAAGCGCCGTTGTTGTCCGGTAAAGAAAATGGCCTGCGCTGTAACGGGTAAATAAATAAAACGACACATGCGGGATTTGGTGGGATTTGGACCCTGGTCTCCACTGTAGCAGCCCGATGCTCTGCCGACTAGGCTATTTTTTATTTATTGCCGACCTTCGACATAATCCCAAAAGCAACATCACGTGTTGCCAGCGGCAGAACCTAAGTTGTTGTTCCTTCCTTCGTAGCACATGCCCACTTGTGGGATGGGGCCGGAATCGGGGGCTTTGATAGGATGACGCTCCCGGTTTACAAAATTTCCAAAACTGTGAATTGGAAACGTAAAAGGGGAAGAATAGTGCGTGCCACGTGACATCTGAACGTGATGGCGCGTGCACGGGACCACCCGCGCAGAACTCCGATTCTGGAGGCGGTGGTGGGTGCTAGCCTGCTGGTTGGTGTAACTTGCGCAGTAAGACGAAGAAATGGAAGCGAAGACACAGAAGCAAACACGGTATAGCCGAAAAGGAGGCGGTCGAAGTAATTAGTGCCAAAAGACGAAGGAACGAAAGCTATGAAATAGAAGCAAAAACGATATATCAGTAAAGAAGTTGTTCATAAGCAGCGCCAGGCTTTCGCCATCAAGTGAGCACATAAGCAGACTTGATTTCCCCGACGAATTTTGTCTCTTCCATAACAGATGTAGCTGCTGCGGCAAGCAGCGAGGTCGGCAGGTAATTTGCTTCATTTTCACCGCCTTCATCACAGTGGTGCATGCCCTTATAAATAATAAACGGCCCAGCGTTTAGTTGTTCCAATGGATGGTACAGATTCATTATGAATCCTATGCGGCTGGGCGCCTCGTCGGCCAGACTTCTTTCGCTGCGTTAGGCTCCAAACGTGGAACTTAATGGCTACTACCATGTTGACATGACGGCCTTCTCGAGAACTCGCGACACACGTGATATAGATGTCGCAGCTGTGCGGTTTATTTATCGGGCCCACTGTAGCACGAACTTTAAAAGCCCGAACGGCCACCGCGTGGCCCCGCTACTCCCACGCACCCATTTGGAACTCTCTAGTAGGCGTACGCCCCCACCAATTCCCCCGGCTGCGAACCAAGTCTATGCAGGAGAGAAAAAGAAGGCAACAGGCAACAGGTTACCGTGTCAGTTCATCTGCACGTCCTCTATAAGTCTCCTCCAGTGATGAACACACGTTCATACCGATTGTCGTCCATTTCGGTTGAAGATTCGGCCGTACGCCGAAGCAGGTGAAGTCTGCCGCTAATCATCCGTTCGAGGAACAGTTGCGCTATTGAAGAAAAACAATGTCGGGGCTGGGGTCACCATTCGTCACCATTAATGCCATGCAACCGCACCGCAGATGTCTTGCTTGTGTATTTTCTTTTCTTTTCAAGTGGCTAGAACAGTGACGGCACAATGATTCCGGTCTGCGTCTAACCGGGTCCGATCTGTGGTTACGCGAACCTACTGTCTTAGCCTAACGTTATCCCTCCGGACGACTCCACCCCCGCACTCCCTCCGCTACCTGTGTACGAATGCACAATTACAAAATCACGGGTGACTGTTTCGGGAATGCACAAATTTCTTTTACAGCCATCCACAGTATTCCGCAAGAAGTTGCGGTTTGTTTGTTTTACAGGAAAACAGAAATTCTGCCTTTTCCTTCAACAATAATGACCCATTGTGAATTTCGGATGGGTCCCCCGGGACCAGCCACTCCTCGCAATTCTGCGCGAATCAGGCACCTGTAAGCCCCGCTGGAATAAAAAAAAAAACAAAAAAAACATCGCTGGCAGCACAATTGCGCAATTTAATGAAAGGCTTTGCGGGTTATGGCGGGCCATCGAGTACGCCAACCTTTTCCATGTGTAAACGACCGCACCGTGTGATCACTGTACAAACACCGCAGAAACTGCTTAGATATGTGCACGCACCCACGCGCACTCGGCGGGGCCTCAGCTCGTCTCGTTGACAGGTCGAACGCCCACGTGTGGACGCGTCGTGAACCTCGCGTTTGTACACAGACGGAGCGGGCAACGTGTTGCGCCACTCTGAGACCAGCGAACGGCCCGACCCGTAACCGTGACTGCTTTAACTGCACTGCATGTATTCATGATGAATCCATCTGACTTTTGCGTCGGACCGTCACTCGGTTGGTGAGTGCTCAAGGTCGTAAGCCCGTGTGAGCTGCCCTTGTCCCACACGAGGTAGTCACCCGATAATCACGATGACGATGGGGATGATGATCATGATAATCATGATGATAAAAAGTCATGATGATAAAACAGCATCATGATAGATGCTGTTTTTCGTCTCACATGCGTTTCACGCTCTTCGTGTACTTCCATCGCAAGATAAGTAGGCCTGTTCAGGCTGTACCCAAAATCATCATCGTCATCATCATAATCATCATCATCACCACCACCACCACCATCACCACTACCACCACCAACAACAACATCAACAACAACCTACTCGTAACAGTAAAGAAAGTCGAGCTAATTGGTATGTTTGCATACTTCGAACAGCGGTAACACGACGAGGACAAATAAAGAAGGTCGAACACAGGCGCCGACTATCAACTAAAATTTATTCAAAGGAAAACATTTATCTGGTCATGCGAAATGACTGCGTACATTGATAAAAACAGGTGCAAGAATCTTTGGTCGCCTTTTCCCACTCACAACTTTGACACCAGCAAACCAACTTCCTTATCTGACAGGGATAAGGATGGGTGGCCTATGCAGCCCTCTCCCAATCTCATAATATGGAAAGCTTCCATTACTTCTCTTGTTGTTTGATTGCGGTGTTCGTACAGTATCTTCCTGTCACTGAAGGACGGGGTGAATTTGCATTTTTTGCAATGAAGTGACAAGCGGCTACAGGGCCTACTTTTTAGCTACGCAGAATGCTCTTTGAGTCTAGTATTCACACAACTCCCCGACTTCCCCGCGTACAGGGGCGCAAAGCGACACGCACTTCCCCCCGTCGTTTTACGTCTGGCTTTGCGCCCCTGTGGGAGTGCTCCCTTCAGGGGTTTTCGTTATTCCTCCGACCCTCAAAGCGGCGCCCCAACCCGAGAACACATGCGTTTGCATGGCGCTACCGCGCCGTTTCACAACGCGTCTTCTCGTTTTAGAGAATTGGGCCCCTGCAAGCTCACGAATATTCCGACGTCTCTTAGTTTTGCAGCCACCTCAGTTCCTTGGACTGTTTTATTTTCCGTTTCTTGCTGTATAATAAAACTTTACTCCCGTCGTGCCGTGCATCCTCGTAAACTTTTACACTGCACATGTGATTAAATATGCTTGCACGTCAAGTAAGAATTAAACGAGATCTGTAAGACAATGCCACCTCAGGTTGTCATCCTTAATGAAGCATACTAATCCCGCACCTAAACGTGAATATAAAATCGGCTCACGCCTGAACATAGTAAATTGTTCGCGATTCGCCACTGCTCTCAAGACTACCCAGGGCGATCTGCCAGTAGGCACCGGCGCGTTCGAGGGTGAATTCCCACGACATCGCCTTGACCATCGGGCAATGATGCATTTACATACACTAACGCTGCGGGGAGCGATGTTCGCGACGTTCACGAGCAGACACTGAAGTACTAATTAGGAATACAAGGTCTTCTTCTTCGCACCCTGCACCCTCGTCTCCTTCGGCGCCATGGATACTGTTCCGCGCACATCCATTTCATATGGTACAGCCGAAGCACGAGAAGAATAATTTAATGCATTTTCCTTCGTCGAAGGGGGTGAAGCTGTGATATTTATTTTACGAGCGTATACACAGTAAAAAGTAAAAAAAAAAGAAAACATCTGGGTTCGCTTTGCCACAATGCACTTGTACTACCAACGGCTGCGCGCTGTAGAGAACAAACGTGACGAATTAACAACGCCTTACATATAATTCGACTCAAATGTGACATCAAAACGTGATGTCTGGATTGCGTAATGCCACAATGAACTAGGTATTTTTTTTTTATTTCAGATTTCGGGAGAAACAAACATTTATTCATTGGAGACGTTAGTTCCAAAGAAAAGAGAAGCTGGCTACTCCAAATTTTGAAGAGAAAGGGCTTTCTTAAGAATCAGCGAGGTAATAAAAGTTACAGTCGAAAGGATCAGCTTGAACATTTCGTGTGCGCACAGTAAACAATATGCTGTGTACAGTATACACACTAACATAGCGCAACAGTAGAATGTATGCTCTTCAATACGGTAGGTATATGAACGCTTTCCCACAAGATGGGTATGTGGTGCAGTAATCTTGTACTGCCCTATATGCAAACAATACAAAGTAACCGTAATGAAGTACACACACGTTAACCTATATGCGGTGCAACACATAACCTCGATTTGTGTTGGCACACGTGTCCAACTGAAGGCTCATGCTTTTTATAGTGTTCGCATATCTTTGTTGCTCTAAAGAACTCCCTGAAAGCAAGGAATGCATCGGTCTGGGTTCTTAGATTGTCCCACGGGCCCACACATGCATGCATATTATTAAACCCGATCTGGCGAGAAGAGAGAAAAGATCCCCGTTCCGAACTGCCACCGCTTCTTCTTCTTCCTCACGTTATTACTCTACCGCTTCTTCTAAATTTTCTACACATAATATCATTCGTATAATGTCAGTACAATAACGAGCTTTTATGATTAAGTTTGATAGGCAATTGTCAAGCCTAGGAGGGGGAAGTATGATTAAGCATAGTTAGTACATTTGACCTCAAACTGGAAACAGCAATGGACAAAAGAAAATAAAAAAAAATGCAGGTATTTGCCAGGTAGATCTGAAAGGCAATCTGGTGTTAAGAAAATGGCACTTCCCGGGTCTATACCCAAACACGGTCAATACACGCGATAGGTATGGAACGAGGTTTAATATAAACTATACGCGCACCGTGATCGGAGCTGGCTTGTTTGCTTGCTTGCTTGCTCATTGATGGTAATATAGGGTAATACGGCGTCGAGAAAGCATAACTGCCCCCGGCCCGGTTGCCACGCACCCACACATGACCTATAACCGCGCGGGGGATTGTCAAAGAATATATAGGAGCTGCATTACGTGCGATGTGCTAAGAATGCCGGCTTGTTTGCTCGCTTGCTCGCCGACCTTACACCATACGCAACAAGTGTAAAGCGTGTACATCTTGGAGTTGGCCGCAGGCTACAGCTTCGCTGGTTAACCACCTGTACGGAGTGCATGGGCGCATTTTTTTGTTTGGGATTTCACTACATGTATATTACGTAAAATAAACATTCAGTTCAAAGTCAGCCTAGGCCCTTTTCTGTTCATGTACGCTTGTTGTACGTTGTACGCTTCGCCTCGCCATGATTAAAACAGTCGTAATACGTAGTTTTCGCTTGCAAATCACGTGCATACTTGCATATGAAAACAAATGGAGATCCTATACCCAGCAATATTTTGAATTTTGAATTTTCACGTGGATCTGGTTCCAGTTCAGACGTAAGTATCGATGCCTCGTTGCGTATAGGTCCCGTGCGTTGCGTACAAAACGCCTATCCGGTCAAGGCGACCGGGTCGGAGGTCTTTTTATATCAACTCAGACGCTCTTCGTATTCGCGCTGCTTGGCAGGTTGCAACACTTCGGTGACTCATCCTGCGGGCATGCGTCGGCCACTTATAGGAAGAGCTGCGCAGTTCGCTTGTATACGTGCGTTATTGTCGTTGATGGAAGAACATTCTTTACAGGAATAGGCGCCCGCTACCATTGTGTGTTTGCACTTATGCGTGGTAACGGGGGAGATGGGCAATTTGCGCCGGTCTGGCCCCGCTTGGCTCGCAACCAGAGCCCAAAATGGCAGTCGGAGTTTCAGCTGTTTCTCTGGCTTTATATAGCTTTATCCCTTTTGCTTAAGATTGTGAAAACATTTTTATGATATAAAAGAGCTTCCGACATCACAAATATGAAGTCACAAAAAATTGGTTCATTAGGACGGACGCAATAACTCACTGGGCACTGGGAAACACTTGGCACTGGCTGCCAATATATCAGTTGAACAAGAAAGCTACCTTGATCAGCATGATTTATGGTTCAAGTGAAGGCGATAAGCAACGTTTGTATTGCTATCATATGTATTAACAAGAAAATTGCACAATTGCGCAATTTCGCTTACCTGTCACTAGCCCATTGAGCCCCCGTGCTCGATGCGAGTTGACACGCATAAACAAGACTTTTTTTAGCGCATGAAATTACGTGCTGCCCTCTCTTTTTGAATTTGTGAAGGTCCGGGATCTTTTCTTTGTCGATAGATGGTGTTAAATGTAAAAAAAAAAACACAGCAAAGTGCGAGAAAAAAAATACTGTTTGAGTTGTTGCTCCTGAGCAACATTAGGCATGAATGGTTAATGGGTAAGCACTAATTATATGTGCCGGTACAGTTTCTGCTATCAGTGCTGGATATCTTTGAATGCCTGGAAGTTGAGAAAAAGAAATGGGTTTCCCTGTACACCACCAGCAAACGACAGTAGGTTTCCCGAACGGTAACAGGCTGCACCGTGCACGTATAACGACTTCAAAGTCACAAGATACGAGCTCCCCTTAAAAGATTTAAGAAAAAAAAAAACTCGCAAATATGAACAAAATATCTACAGTCGTGCGGGCAACTTTCTACTACCCAGCTTTGGGAAAGTGCCTTGGCGAGCACCAGCCTTGACGACCAGCTTCGGCTGGCCCAAATGGCTGTCGATGCCGCACGCACTCAAGGCATCTTGCACTCAGGACGCCTCCTTGACACTTCAGTACAAGCCCACCTTTTGCCATCTATAAAAGTTTATTACCCCCCCCCCTTCTCTCTCTCTCTCTCTCTCTCTCTCTCTCTCTCTCTCTCTCTCTCTCTCTCTCTCTCTCTCTCTCTCTCTCTCTCTCTCTCTCTCTCTCTCTCTCTCTCTAGCGCGCGCGCGCAGGCTGGAACCCGGGACGTTGCCACTGTCATTGGGGACAGTACCTCCAGGCCACAGAGGCCGAACGGATCCCCCCTTTAGCAGAGGCTCAAGATAGTAAATTGCGACAGCTTGGTCATTCTGACGAAGACGAGGAAGTATAAGGAAGGTTTCGGTCAACGTAACAAATGCGGGCGAATGTACTTTTGTGTTCAGCACTGGAGGGCTGAACATCGCCAGCAATCCATTTGTGTGAGGCTTTATACTGGCATAACCAGAAGCGTTTTAAAAGCGCTCTAGAGTGAAAAGCTTATGCGCTTATGTACTAACATATATACATGCATTCACAATTTTAAGTGCAAATGCACTTCTTAAGCGACCCTGAACCTGCGTCCACCGGCGATGTCCGCGCACGTGGAGATGGGCGCGCGCAGCCTGGCCGCTGGCATGGCACATACCCACGTGGGGGATTGGCCAGGAATCTCCTCGTCTTCCTTGGCAACGGGGGGAGATGGGCGCGCGCTGCCTGGCCGCTGACATGGCACATACCCACGTGGGGATTGGCCAGGAATCGGGCGTGAGAAGGGCTAATGCACCCGCTTAAAGGAGTACTGACACGAAATTTCAAAGCTGAGATCCGCTCTAGCAATCAAGTACAACGACAACACAAATAGGTGTCTGTGAATAAATGCATATTTCTTTCTTTGTAGTTGTGTGTGTGTGTGATCTCTCTTTCGCGAACATTACCGAACCGCGCAAATTCAACTCGTGCATTCGCACTTTCACATTCTTCCCCTCGGGGAAATGCGGGGAATTTTTTTACGAAGCTCTGCTTTGCGGGGCATGGCTGGACGTGTGTCGAAGAAAGGCTAAATCAAAGCAAACCCGAAAATAAATTGGCCGCGTATCGGCTCACTTCGCCACCAATGTCGTCGAAAGACGAAGGTCTTCTGCCGTCCCTGACACTATAATGCCGATCTTCTCAAGTTCTTCCCCTCCGTCTCGCTCCTCCCACGATAAACACGATGTAGGTTCGCTCAAATCAATGGAATTTTCCCGCACTCGCACTGCTCGCGCGCCACCTATGAGAACCTTTCTTCACTGCTCGACATGGAATGCCGCCTCGGGGTCTAAGCTCGGGCGCGAGACCTGTTTGCATTGTAGATCCAAATATCGTTTACAGCGCGTTTTTTTTTAATTTGCTATCGCGAAAACAGCGCGTTTTATTTTTAATTTGCTATCGCGAAAACCGAGAACACATCAATTTTTCATTAAAAGAACAATGCTAGTACCAAATGTGTGTTGATGTTTTGCCTCAAATATCCATTATGGTTTCTCTTTGCTGAGCAATGTTGACAAGTGCGGACTGTAGTATACCAGATTTAGTAGTTCGGAAAGGTTTTGCCTATATAAAATACTTGTTCAAGAATTCTTTTAACTTTTAACCGGGTGGCCGGATCGAGGAACAGAAACAGACAGTCCGAAATTTCCGGGTTTAAGACGCCCAAGAAAATTATCGTAAAAAAAGGTTTCGGCCTGTGCCGTTTCAACTATAAACCTAAACAAAAGGGCAAGAATATTTACAACATGTGGCACGCGAGTAGTGCGAATCCTAGAAAATTGAGTTGAATGAACATCAATTGCATTAATTCGGGGATGAGCGAGGGGAAGGGGGAAAGCGCAAGGAGTCGGAGGGAGAGAAAAGAGAGGCAGTTACGTGGCAGGCGGGGCAGAGGGCTATCGTCTTTCGAAGACATTTGCAGCGAAGGGAGCAGACAGGGAGCCAATTTTTTATCTTTGCTTATGTTGCGATTTTCATTTAGAGTGGCTATGGAATACTTTACAATGCGCCCACGCACTCCTTGTTAGCCAGCGAAGCTGTAAGTGCGGCCGGTGTTTGACGTATGACGCGTGGCCTACCCTTTCGGAGAAACATGCGGCCGGTGTTCACCATCGCCACGTTGACGCTGCTCTGCCTGCACCGTCTCCGCCCCCACCCGCCGTTGTCGCTTGAGCTTTGCTTCACTCAGTAGCTCGCTGCGCGCGCGCGCTGCGGCGAGCCTGAGAGATTCTTTTTTGCTCCCTCCGATGCGCCATTCCCACCTACCAACGTCGGAGGGTGCGACAGTGTATCTATACGTCATCATATAAACACAGCATTTCCTTCTCCCCTTACTTCTAACTGCTCTCCCCCCTTTTTTTCGCGCATGAGCGTGAGGTTTCGCCGGAGGAGTTTTCTACGTACACGGGGGTGCTGGATTTTCATTTCGCTTAGCCTTAGCCACTGAAGCCATATAAAGGTTCCCTTTAAAAATTGGGTGGTTTAACGCGCCGAGGCTACATATGGGCTATGAGGCGTGCCGCACTGGATGGCTGGAGAGTTTTTTTGACTACCCGAGGATCTATAACGTGCGCAGAAATCTCGACACATGGGCGTCTTCGGTTTCCGCTTCCATCTGGAAAGCGGTCACCGCGGCTGGGATCGAACCAGCGTTTTTGGGTTCAGCGGCACAGGCCTTAACCGAAGAGTACGGAATGATTTATAGCATTGCCGCTGAAAAGTAGCCGTTCAGTAGTGGGGAACTTGTTTCTGTGACGCTGCATGCAGCGCACAATGAATGACGGGACTTTGGAGAACCCAGGAAAGAGATAAAAGTATTTTAAACGAGTGTTTAGGTTATCTGATGTGTGTCAGGAATATTTGGTTAGGATATTTCGCGGTCATCTCATCTAAGGACTGCATTAGCTCACTAACCTTGTCTTAAGAGCGTTTCAGATGTTGAAAACCGTTAAGAAAGTGTTCCAGGGGCCTTTTAATAATGCCGTTTCGTCTTTGAGAGCCAGGCTCAATGAGGGAAACGGGCAAAGAAGCTGCTAATTTGGTCGGGCGCGCTGAGTTACAGTCGGTGCACTGCACTGTATTCACGCTGCATGGCGTGCATGGCTGGGGAAAAAGATTAAGAACAGTCTACTGCCAGTTACACTTGAACATGTGCAAAGCTGCATTAGGGGCCCTACTCTTCACTTCGCAAATTTTCTATAATTCACCACGTTGTTTTACGGAAGCGGTCGGTTTCGTATGCGCGTAAAGTTTTATTTATTTATTTACATACGTACATATTGGGGGGGGGGGGGGGGGCAGATAATCGATATGAAATACAAGATTGCACACTCATTAAAGATAGGAAAGAAGAAATCAATTGTAAGAAAACATACAAGGTTTAAATTTGTGGGCCCCACACTTTCCACCGAAAGACGAAACGCCGTGTAATAGGGTGCTGAATTTGCAGAAATCCCCAACAAGCTTGCGTGGTAACGTTGACTTAAATGCGAGAAAATATTCCTTAAAAAATAGAGAAATATTTAAAACCATTTTAAATGCAAGAAATCGATAAATACAAAAAAAAACAAAGGAAAAATAAAAAATAAACATTTCAATCTTATTTATTTACACATTTTAATTGCTTTTAGTAACACAAGTGGGATCTCTGTTTTGGTGTTGTCTTGCAAGCTGTATTAGAGTTATCTCTATCATGGCCGTCACCGTCGCCACTCTGTGACCTGCTGGTGCAGCGCACGTCTTTCGTAACGCTTACTCAGGTAATAGATAATCATACTTATTCCGCCGATTCATTCATTCGTCAAGCTCGCACTCGAATAGCGCGGCCCAGAATACAAAGGCCATTTTGCTTCATAACAGCAGAGCTGTTTAACCTTTTAGTTTTGCCGGATAGCGTTACCAAAATAATACCAAGAAAAAAAAAAAAAAAAGCGGGCGCACGTGAGCGTGCGCTCGTGAGGAGTTCCCGGCGTCGGCCAGGTTTGCAAGTGGGCTTGCGCCACGTGTGCTCGCAAAAATACCAAGAAAATAGCGAGTGCACGTGAGCATGCGCCTCGTGAGGAGCGCCTGGCGTCGGCGAGCTCTACCTTCGAGAAAACTCTGCCCGGCGTTCGAGGCGTGATCTCTCGCGTGCTGTTCTCTTCTCCAGTTCACGTGCGTTCGCGCTTGAAGTGCGGACCACAGACGCCGCGTTCGCCAAGACGGTTGCCATGGGCTCTAGCACGTGCTAACGCGGTCAACCTTGGGAAAGACATGAAAGGCTGTGGACAAAACAATCCGGACACCTGCCAGTCATGGAGAACTTTCAGCGCCAAGTTCGCAAACCCATGTGAGGTGCAACAGCCGGGTCTCCGACGAAGGGAGAGGGACCGCACGCTTTGCTGTTTCTCCAGCCTTGCACCACTAGTCGTAACTGCACCAATTTTTTTGTATGCCGTCTTGAAATGTGCAAGATTTCAATGTGGAATTGCCGAAGAAACGTGCCTTCCCGTCTGCAACGCTTTATGTGTCACGTTTTCGTCGCATAAAAAATGCTAATAATAGAAGACCCCAGGGCGTTTCATGCGGCCCCAGAAGAAATGTCTTCCTCGCGGTGCAATAGTGCTCAGCCGTAACGCCCACTTTAAAGGGGCTTGTTTTGTATCAGTATGTAAGGATATACAGAGGGTCTTAAACAGGTATTTAATAAAAACGCTGGCGTGACATCACGATGCTTGTACATACACTAAAAATGTCTTCCCAGCTAGGCATTCATGTATGGTAGCGAAGCTACTATTGTCATAGCATTCAATTATGCTCATTTGTAACCGAGAATTCGCCTTCCGTGCGCGTTAATTGCGTTCGCAGAACTCCACCACTGACTTGAGGCGCGCAACTACTAGCAGGTGACTGAATGTTTATTATTGAGTGGTCACGAGCGGTGATAAAAAGAAAGAAGAAATGAAAGCGTCTTCTGATATTCAATGCTTATCTTATTTTTGATTAAAAAAAGGATCCTGTATCGCCTTTCAGCTTACAGCGCTTCTGTTCGCGCCAGCATGGATGACAAAACGGCACTTCTGCCCTCGCTCAAGCTGGAAGGCGGCCAATTCCTTTCTTGCACCCAGGGGTTGTTCGCTTTGTTCGCTGCTGCCGCAAGGCGTAAAAATGTGCGTGTATTTATACTACGCGTCCGTGTACGGGGAACCATGCCGGCTGCGCGTACAAAAGAGGTACGAACGAATATGCAAGCGGTGCTAGTGGCGGCCTTGGAAGAATAAGACAAACGGGCACGCTGTTTGCGGGAGGTTTCGTAAAGACAAATATTCTCCGTAGACAAGTGAGAATGCGACGTACGCGCACATCGTCAAAGGGCTAGAGGCACTCTTCGTAGCTTCACGTTTATGTGCCCCCCTCGACCGAGGCTTTAGCAGAGGAAAAATAAAACACTTTTCAATTTCCAAGGATCATTTGCAGCACCTCATATCTATTACGGGCTGAATTTTCTAAGGTTTCGCTGTTTTTATAAACCTTTAAACATAACGCATAGCATTCCACCAATTAAAGTCGTTCGAAATCCGGGCATCACGCTGGACGCCACTGTGACGACAGTCGTTATGAAAGCGCGCTTCCCACCTTACTTCCAAGCAGTCCCCGCGTTTTGCGTAGTTTCTATACAGCGTCACAACACCTCAACTGCTCATATAATCGACGCAGTTATCCTCCATTTAACTTGTTTGGCTGTTCGGACTATCAACTGTCTGATTGGAAGAGAAGAAAAATCTGCTTTTACTTCTCAAAAAATATTATTTTCTTTTAGCTAATTATTAAATTTACCGCACCATAAACACGCATGAGATACTACAAATTGTGTCCCGCATTGATCCCTTAGTTAAGAACTAGGAAATGGGGATTTTTCTCCTTTTTAACCTTTGCAATAAGTTAGGAAACGGGGGGGGGGGGGGGGGTAGCGTTCATAAGCATGCGTACCTATGAAAGGCCACAAACAGCAATTTCTCCGCGTCCTGTATTGTTTCAGCCCCCCACACTTTACCATTGAGAGGATAAAGAAAGCATATGATAATTAACCAAACGCATTTTTAAAGTTTTCACAGAAACGTCGACACCTCCGTCCGCAGGTACAGTTCATCGTGACAACTCTGCTGTTCAACTCTGGTGGCTCGCGGCAGCGCTTTTTAACCAAATGTTCAGACGTGAGACTGGTGTTCTTCAGGGGGGCGAATTATGCCCATGAGTGACATGGTTCATCCGTCGCAATGCAACCTTTTAGGAAGCCACTTATCCCACTCCCTTTTATAGACTTGCAGCTTTTCACTGCCCGTTTATACGTGAAATACCTGTATGTTAGCCGCGAAGCTTCGGGCAATTCGAGACGCAGCTCATTACCAAAAACTTTTGAGCCTCAGTGTAGTCAAGCCATTTTAAGGCGAAAGCCTTAAGCGCCCCATTCTGCGTCGTCGTTGTTGTTGTTGTCGCCGTCGTCGTTGTTGTTGTCCGGTCAAGAAAATGGCCGCCGCTTGAAAGAGTCAATAAATAACGCATGCGCAATCCGACGGGATTTGAACGCTGTTTCTCCACAGCAGCAGTCCAATGCGCTACCACAGCGCAGCTCCGCATTTTTGTTCGCACGTTGCCACCGACAGAGCAAAAGATGTCGTCGTTGTTGCTCCTTTCTTCGTGGCACATGCCACTCGGGGGATTGGCCAGGAATCGGCAGCTTTAGGGGCTAATGTGCACGCTTCACAAAATTCACAAAACTATGAATCGGAAACGTAAAAGCTGTAGAATAGTGGGTGCCGCGCGGCACCTGAACGTGATGGCAACTGAGTAGAGCAGGTGCCCACCAGTCGCGAAGAGCCCTGATTCTGGGGAAGATGTGGCGTGCGCCAGTCTGCCTGCAGACGTAATGCGCGCCGTAAGAAACAGAAAGGGAAGCGAAGAAACAGACGCATAGCTGGTGGAGCAGAAAAGAAGGCGGTCGAAGTAATTCGCGCGAAAATACAAAGAAAATAAAACGAAGAGAGACACGCAAATACGACGTAGCAGTCAAGAAGTTGCTAATAAATAAGTATCGCCATGCTTTCTAGTTCAACAACACGTCAGCACACTAGAGTGCTCCGAGGAATTTTTCAACCGACCTCAGGCGCAGGAGTGGTGTTTGACGCAAAACGGCGAAATTATTACAGCAAATATGGTGACCACCGTGAATAAGAGGTCAACAAAAACCAGTTCGATGTATTAACGGGCCGAACATGTATAGATGGATCCGTAAAAACACGCAACTTTCCCCAAATGCCGATTCACCCCTTAGGGATTCGTTAGGGCGAAACCCTGGAACTTTTTAAAGATATTTGTATGGGACATAGAAGCAAAAACCAGCTAGACATCGTAAAGGGCCTACGAGATCAATATGCGACAAGGCAATTTAACCCCTTTAACTTCCTTGGGGGCGTAATTTCCAAATATATCCAGCTTTACTGAGCTTTTACGCCAAGATAGGAATGTACTCCCGAAACTCTAGCCTCTATAGATGCAGCAGTTTCGGCTTTGAACGACATTTTGCCATTACAACCAATAAGTTTCAATTAAGGCTGGCCTTCGATGCAAACCCTAGCCGCCGGATTTTTTATTCTATCCTCAGGATGTTTCTGCTACTGTTACGGAACAATTCTGGATGTCAGTGCATGACGTTACACAACGGGCTCTTTGGCACAGCGTTAAATAACAATAGCCGCAACTAGAAAAATAGTTAAAACTGAAAATTGCAGCAAATAAATAACCCCTGCTTTAAACGATGGTACCAGACATGATTAACGAACAAGTAAAACACAGGTATAAGAAAAAATAATTTACTAATAATTAGGGAAGCAATTTTTGTTTTTGTCGCATTGTAAAAAGCTTCAGATCCTTAGTCAATTCGATGTATGAACGGGCCGGACATATAATGAGGGATCTGTAAAAACCCCAAATTCGGATCCCTTCCCCCGTAGCGGTTGGTCTGGGTGAAACCTTCGAACCTCTAGCCCCACCAAGCTCGTGTATTGAGAGCTGGCCCCCAAGTGCTCTGCCGTTGCACGTAATATGACGTAGGGGAGCAAGACCTTCGGCCTTATAAGCATCATGAGCTGTAACGGCAGCGCAATCGACGGCGCCTATAACCGGGTTCTTTCAAACCACCCATCATTAGGAATTTTCGCCAGTCACAGCTGGTCGAACCTTCGCATTTACGCGTACACGCATCCGACAGCGTGACTGTCGTCTGCAATGACATCATGCATTCATATACGCGCCAACTTCCTTAATTATCTTCAGACAAAGACGAACGGAAGATCTTTCATTCCGTTCCCCTTTCTCTAACGCTCTTCTTCAGCGCCGAGTTCGGGTGTCTCACAGCCTGGCCTCAATTTTAAAGTGTCCGTTCACAGCTGACCTTGGCAGAGGCGACGTTGACAAATCCCACTGCAATCACCTTCTTCCCCGAATCAGAGCAAATCGTTCCTCCGTCTTTCCCCGTTACCGTGTAGACTCGCGGTCTCCTTACCAGAGAAAATCGCCAGGACCAAAGCAGCGAGCAGCCAGGACGTGCCCCGAACCAGGTTCGCTGTGCTCTTAGGGCGGGTCATCCTTTGGCCCGTCCGTGGTTTAGGCACTGGTCCTAAAGAGTTCACTCGTGAGCGGGATGCGCGCATGCGAACATCCGCGAAAACTCCCACGCACGCAGCTCAGCGTGCGACTGCGCGTGTTCCAGAAGAGCCGACAACCTTGTCATCGACGACGGGCTCTTCAGTCGCGAGGACCCGGCGCTCCTTCATGTCGCGGCTGCGGCCCTCGCCTCTCGCACGCACAGGTGTTCTTCCTGGGGAATCGACATGGCTGTCGCCCGGCCACCGCCTCTCCGCAGGAACAAGCGTCTTGGTGGCCGCTGTCGCGCCGAGTGTTGTGGTGCGTCGGCGTGATCCGAGAGAGACGGCGCGCGCGTGGGCAGACCGGGCGCCGCGTTCTCCTCGCTGAGCGGCGCCCGACCAAGAAGGAGACTCGGGCTGGCCTTCCGCGGCGGCCGAACTTGCTCCGTAACCCGGATGACGAAAGAGCCGCCGGCTGTGTGTACCTGCCTTGTCGGCCCCGCGCATTACTCGACCGTGACAGACGAACACGCGCGTTGGTTAATGTACCCTGCAGGGACACTTTAAGTGGCGCACGCTGGTTGCGGTCATTTTCGTCTGCCTGGCGGAAAGGCCGGTCGGAGTACAGCGCGCGTTTGAATGAAGCGGCCGACCTGTGGATCTCCTCTAAACTTCGTTATAACGAAGCTCTAAGGACAGGAAACTAATCTCGTTATAACCGGGACTTCGTTAAAAGCGAGAATGATTTTTTTTCTTCCACGCTAAGCAGTTTGCACCTTGAAAAACTTTGTGTAAGGCGAGTATTTGAATAAAGCGATTTCGTTGTGATGACGGTTTACTGCATTTACAGAGGAGATTCAGATCAGCTGAAAGAAGCAGCAACACGCGCTCGCACGAACACACACAAGCGCGCCCACACGCGCGCACGCGCACAAAGTGCACCTGTTATCAACCGCCTACTCCCACTGAATACTCGGAACATCGCTTGTGTGGGAATAGCAACAGTTTTAGGCGCAGCTTATATGGTAGGGTTCCATGCATTTTCCACGTCCGAAAGCAAAAAAAGTCCCGAGGCTCCACGTGTCTTGGAAGCGCGAGGCGTCGGAAAACGAACGTCCTGGCCCCGATGTGTGTGCTACTAGAACGCGATTACCGCCAAAGTGGCACGCCGTTTAAAACATGATTTGTACCAAAAGGTTATACGTCTCATCACTCGGGCATGCATTTGAAGTGGATTAGCTATCACTAGTAGGTGTCATTTTCAGGTTCAGTAGAGCAAAAAAAAAAAAAACTGGGAAAGCTTGAACTAAGTCGCGCAAGGCTTGAACCGTTGCGAAGCTGCAGAATTTTTTTCTACGTGAGCAGTGACGGACGCATCACCACGCATTTATGGAAGTTCGAAATTGTTTATTTGCATGTTCCGTCGTCGCGTTCCACTGGACTAGTAGTAGCGCTCGGCATTTTCTTACTCCTCGGGGTTTGCATCCGCATAGAAATGAGAGTGCCTATCTACGCTCCCACGGCATTAATTAATGACGCTTCCATCCACAACACTCTTGAAGAAAAAGCCTCAGTTTATCATGAAGCTCAGCACCACCGACTAACAACTTCAATGCAAGGGCGGGAACTTCTTCGCGCCCTCGGGTATCCCACCGACCACCTCCCACCCATCACTCCCTCGCCGCCACCCTGGGAAAGCATACGAAGAATCACTGTGCTACCCATACCAAAACACATGAGTCGAGCCACAGATCAAGAACGTAGAGCATCTCGCGCTCAACATCTGCCCGAACCAATCCATGACGCCTACTACACGGACGCCCGGTTTGTGGACCATACAATGACTACGGCGTCGGCTGGCCCCTGCACAGCTCACGTACGGCATCACGTCAACGTCCCCTCGCCCACAGCTGCAGAGACTCAAGCCATCGCAGAAGCCATTACACTTCACCAGCATCGGACCGCCCACATTACAGTCCGCACGGACAGCCAGGGAGCACTACGAAGCTTCGCCTCGAATGACATTCCATCCCCTGTCCACACTAGCCTGATAACATACATGCACGCTCATCCCCACCTACACGTTTTTCTTGAATGGATCCCTGGCCACCAAGGCATAGAGGCTAATGAACGAGCTCACGCTCTGGCCCGCGACGCTCATTTCCCGGGCAGCCCTCAGCCGTGGCCTGAGGAATACAATCCAAAAGAGGATAGAGCAATGCACCATAAAAGGCGCCGCGAACATCTCGGCAACCTCCGCAAAGCAAGAATGGTACTTCCCTCCCCATCTAAATTCATGTCACGGAGACACGCTACATATATTAGACAGGCGCAGACATTGTCCCTCCCCTGTGATCTGTTCCTCCACTACATACAGAAGTCACCAGGCCGTCCGCACTGTCAGGTATGCGGTGGCTATCCGGACAATGAACATACATATTGGCGCTGTGTACGGGCGACCTCGTCTTCCACATTTCTTTCGACCAACCCCATCCCCCCTGATATCCCCTACTCGTGGTCTAGCTGGGCCGCTCCCCCTGAAAACCTACGGGCAGCCCTGTGGTCCCTCTTGGCTGCCCACATTGAAACTCTTTGTGCACCTCCGCCAAGGCCGTTACCGTCGGAGGACCATGGGGCACCCCCTTCCTCCGAGGACTCATAACTCCGCGGCTCGGACTTGAGCTGCAGAATAAAGTTTCATCTCTCTCTCTCTCTCTCTCTCTCTCTCTCTCTCTCTCTCTCTCTCTCTCTCTCTCTCTCTCTCTCTCTCTCTCGGGGTTTTCGCCAATTTTTTTTTTTTGCTAAACCCACTGCGCGTGCTGCGGACGCTCGGCGGTCGCCGCGAGGCACGCGCTCACGAGTGCTCGACATTCCTCTCTGGTATTTTTCTGCGACATCTAACTTACGGCCAGTAACAAAAGCTCCACTGTTAAAAGTGCGGGGGTATGTGTGCCTTTCTTAGGGATGACCAGCATTAATGCGCAAGAGAAATAAAATAGGCTCATAGCTTTCACCTAAAGTCTGCTTCACCCCTATGTCGTGTGCTTAAAAGCTTCGCTGGTCAGTCGCCTTCAAAGAGTGGAATGGCTCATGATTTTTTTTTGTCGTGTACACCTCAGCATTTGTCGCCGCCTTTCCCCGAGTGCGAATACTACGCACCGAACATAAGCTCCATTCGATTCAGACGCGATTCCCTGCAACGCCTGCAACGGTGCAGGATGCGCTGCACCAAAGCGCTCGATTCACCGCTGCACGAGTGGTTCCCTGCACCGCGTCGCTCGATTGCTCATGGTGCGGCAGCGGTGCCGCCAGGGTGCAGAGAATCGCTGCACCTGCTACGGAGGAGGTGCAGCGATTCGGTGCCGTGAGCGTTGGGGCGTTGCGGGTTGGCAGGCGGCTACCGGCAGTTGCGGCGACCGCGTGAAAATGTCCGTCGAGCTCGAAGATACGCGGGACGAACTTAGCGTCGCCGCTGATGCGTACGACGCAACCCAGATGGCCGTAAACATCCAGTTGTAGAGGACGACAGGCGATGATGATCAGCAGACGACTATGCCTGCACCTCGCTCGATTGTGAACACGCAGGGGCGCTGGTGACGGTGCAGCCGTGATGCACGGCACCGCGGAACCACGCTGCTGCACTGCACCGGCACCACAGAACTTTCTCTGCAACGTTGCCGTGCACCCCTTCTGAATCGAATGGAGCTATAATTTATTGCTAAACCTCCGTCTTTCCTACCACCGATACTGCGTCGCATGGATCCGGCCAGTATGGTCCCCGGCAAAATAGTCCCAGACAATTCGGTCCGGGGCAATACGGTCCCACTGGAAACCCGGACGAAGCGGTCGCAACTGGAAACCCGGCTTGTCAGCAAGTCAGCTGAAGCGGGCGAGACATTTGAGTGCAAATTATCGGGGTTAAGCAGCCCGCCAACACTAGGTGGTAACTGATGGAATGTTTCCTTCTATTTATTATTTTTATTATTAATATTGTATTTTCTTCTCGCCAGCCTCACTAGCCGGGATAGCATAGACCTTTTGGGAATAGGCCGGTTCGCAACAAGCAGACATTCGTCATGGGAGGATTTGTCGCGGGCGCGTTCGTCTCAAAGAACAGGTGGTTTGTTCTTTTGTGTTGGTTCCAGTGAGAAGGGGTTTGGATTTTTTTTTAGTTTTTAAGGGCCAAAAAAGCTGTATCCAGCAAGAGAGGGAAGACAGACAGGGGAGGCAGCAGAAGGTAGTGCTTGGAAGAGGGTCAATGATTAATACTACCCTGCGCCCGCTGCCTACTGTTCCCGGTCGGCTTGGCTTCCTCGGGCCGCACTCGGGAACAGAAGAATATGGTTTAGGCTTTGGAAGACTTTATGCCTATCAGAAAGGCCGGTGAGGGTCAAGTGATTCGAGCCTAAATCCTTTCTCTTTCTCTTTCGCCTGTAGATCCGGGGCTTTTCAGCAATGAATGTCAATCAGCATTTCAATCAGATCCCGTGATTCGAGTTTCAAATGCTGTCTCCCTTTGCACATATGAAGGAATGGACCTTTTTTCAGTAGCGATGTGCGTATGCGCGCGCTGCCAGTCCGCCAAAAAGAGGTAATTATTGTGTATGATTTTACTCTTGATTTGGACTTCGAGTTAACAACCACCAACCGAGCTTGTGTTGTGCTTTTGCACAGCGGATATTCCTACACTCGCATCAAGGTTAACGAATAGACGCTGCACTGGGCCTGCAGGCAAAGGGAAATTCGCAAGGCGAAAGTTACAGATTTGACTAATAAACATTTTTTTTGAAGTGCAATGATGAGCTATACCGCGTTGACTTATGAGGGGTGTTTGTTCCAACTAACAAGATTGGAGTAGCAGTTATTAATAGAACATATTTTTCGCAGCATTAGTACATGCCAGCACCGTGTAAATGGATATGAGCGACATCGGATCGCGGCTTATTGTATCTCACTGAAGACTATATTCTGCCTTTAAAAAAAAACCAGGAAATAATAAAAAAAGAGAATTGTTTTCGCACCCCTATGACGAAGTTTCTTATGTGGCGAACTGTCCTATGACGAATGATCCTGTGTGATCAAATTAGAAAGCGGCTTTTGACAAAACGCCATGGTTTTTTCGGGGTCAAAGGATTTTCTTGGGAACATTTTGTCCGGGTTCGCACTTGGAACCATATGGTCCGGGTTCATTTTGTCCGGGACAATATTGTCCTACACCCATGTAAATAACGTGTTAATGCACGTGGCCTAAGGCACTGTTTAGAATTGTCATAAAATCGCCATATGCGCATGCGGCCGCAGATGCGTAGGAAGAGGTACATGAAACGGAAGCGGCCACTGGAACAGCGTGCATTTTGCGTGTATCTATATACCACTTGTCCTTGGCTTTTCCCTGTTCGTTAGATGGGTGTACGGATCGACTCGCTAAATTCTCTGGCGCCTTAAGACCATATGTGGTGAGCTTTTTCTCGGGTGTGGATTTTTGGCATCCGAACTGATGCTGATCTGGTCCACCGTGACGGTGCGATAATTGATATGGGGTCGTGAATCTCAATTCTGATGTTTTTCGCCTTCCACTTGTGATTAATAAAACAAATCCCCCAACTTAAAAGAGCTATGAGCGAGAACGACGTCTCATGACGCTTACTCACCTGACTCTCATCATCGCTTGCCTGGGAACTTTTCGCCAAAATGCGCGCTCACCTCAAGTGGCTCTGTTAAAAGAGTTGGAGCGTTTCCCGATTTCGAGCGCATCCCAGCTGCGTTTCAAGATGTGTGCCGTCAGTCTAACCTGCCTGCATCCTGTAAAATGCGAGAACGGCATCAGGTCACGGGTCGGTTACAGACGCACAACGAGCGGGAGAAAGAGACAAAACTGGCTTAAGCAGCATAGTTTAAGAGGTGTCTCTTCAGTGCAGGAGTCCATGTCGCAAGCAGGAAGTGGTCCCCAGGTCGACAGCTGGACAGCCGTATATGCCACTGCTCGGGGCAAGGGGAGGAGTTGAGGGGCGGAAGTCTGGGTTATCTGCGTCGAACATTATGCATCTCAGGGTTTCAAGTTCCTAGCGGGATGTACACCTTTTGTCAAAATTTTCTAGGCCAATTCTAAGCCTTCTGGACCACAAAGATTTCAAAGCATAAGCCTTACCTTCAAGTGTGACAAAATGATTTTATGACAGTAAGTTTTCTTAGCTTTACGGCATAAAACGTTTCAGCCTCGCTCGGGACGTAAGATTGTACATTGAATTTTTGCGGCCTACGCACTTTAGACTTAGTAGAAAATTTTGACAAAGGCTGTACATCTGGCTGATTATTATGTAGGGATGTGTAAGGGCATATAGGCTAGACAAACGAAAAAGTGCCTCCGTGAATCATAGTGAGTGTGGTTTCTTGACTGCTGGTTAAAGGTGGGTGATGATTGGGTAAGTTCTGCCTCTTACTCGGAAGTGCTGCGTTAATTCTTGGTAAGTTAAAAGAGGTTCCCAGGCCACCTCCCCTCCTTCCCCCATTTCGGCTGTTCGGCGAGAGACATATCGAGCCTTTTGAAGAACCAAGTTATTGCCGGTCATTGCCGTCAATGCAGAGTGCATGAGGGGGAGTCCACAAGATGTCAAAACGATGGGGATATGGCTTGAGTAAAGCCGCAGTCTCTCGACCCGTCCAGACAAGAGCCTGCGGCAGATGGCTTGGGAGTCAGCACGATCTTAGAGGTCGGTTAGGTGATAGCGAGAGCAACTGCTGATTCTTCGGCGTCCCGGGAGGAGGTTGTCCACATTGAGGCACTGGTGGTGGGAACGTTCTTGGCGGTTCTTACAGCCACCATAGCCTCATTGTCCGGGTAACTGGCCGCATCTGTATAACTATGTCGGAGCGGCTAGAGGTAGCGTGGGATTTACTTTATGTCTTTGCCTTTCGTCGACTTCCGTATAGGCATCGGGCAGCTGACGGGTGGCGCCAGCACTCGACGCTCCCCTCGTTAGTGGAATGGGCCGCCGTATTGAACTACGTAGCCTTCCGTTGTATTTTTCGTGTTTGCTTCGGCGCTTTTTATGTTTATGTGGTGCTGTGAGCGGATATGTACGGTAAAACGAAGTCGAGGCAGGTGTGTTGAGTTCTTAGATGCACTAACGACTACGTAAACTCGTAAGACGCTAAGGTTGAGTATGGGCCTCATTGATACGGACGCTTTTTGCCGCGCTGTACGCCTGCCTGCACCCTATTTGAGTTCGAATAAAATTATTAGCATTAGTATTGAAAGGCGAAGATTCGAGGCAGCCTTTTATTTAGGCGATCGGGGCGGAAGAACACCAAATCACACGATGATGATGATTATCTACAAAATGAGGGAGTGGCTGGGGCCACTGCGTGATGATGGGGATTTACAGGTGATGCGTAGAAGTGCGCCCTTGTGAGGGGATTAGCCCTCACACTAGTTCGTCTCTCCAAGCGAAGCAGCCGCCCGTCGCCATCAGTCCTCACACTATTTCCTCCCTCTTCGCGAAGGCAGGTGCCCGTCGCCATTAGTCCTCACAGTATTTAATTCTGCCAGTTTAAATTGTTTTCACCATGGCTTCATTGACTACCGTTTCCACGCCAGCCTTAGCGGTGGGGTACCTCGGTACGTGTTCTTTAAAGAGAAATGCACTTACGTACGAGTTAGAGTTCGATTACCGTGTAACCGTGGAAACGTCGCGGCAGTTTACAATCTCTTTTTCTAACCGTGCTCTTAGTGCCTTCTGTTTCCATGAGTGACAGCATGGGAGCATGAGAGCTGAACCGGAGCTCCCGAGTTTGTAGGGCTCATTTTATCCAGAACCAAAGTAATTCAACCACCCAATAGCCCAAGCACAAAACCCCCTCCCCTCCTCTCCTTTTACAACCTGTGTGCAATAAACGCTGGCTCCGATAGATGGCCAAGGCGTTAAAGAATGTGAAAGGGTGTTAACGTCAGCCGATGGCTCTTAATGCGTAAGCATTTTTTGCCGAGTACCTCAACGCAAACTCTGTAATGCCTTGTTAATAAATTTATCGTTATAAGAGTAAATGTAAACAATTGAAAGAAAAAACAAGGATATAACCAAACGGAACCAAAGTCGTCCAATTTGGATGGTGACAGCCAAATCTGTCAAATCTGGCAACTATCGCCCGTTCAGGAAACCCACTATCAATATATATTTGGAATTAATAAGTCACAGTTCTACGTAATCGGGAGCTTTCAAGCGTGTCGAAAGAAAAGAGAACTGAAGACTAACTGACGAAATCAGCGTGCATTCGGATTCCGTGCTCTCACATGATTAGCTGTCCGGGTTTAAGTATTTAATGCGCTGCTTAAAACTTGAAAGTGTCATACATGTACTTACCTTTGGGGGGGGGGGGGGGGGGGTAGTCAAGCTGTTCGTGCAGCTTTCTTTTCCTTGCCTCACTCATCTGGAAGGATAGAAATAAAAAAAATTCATTAATGCCTCCGAGGAAACGCAAGGTTGGTGAAACGGAAAAACCGCATAAGAATTTTTACTCCTTAAAGGAGCACTGACACGAAAATTTTATGTTACACTTTTATTGCTTTTATCTGTGCTTAATGGTCTGGCGAACCTGAAACAGTACTTCAAATACTTCAGCACGCGATAGTTAATTACATTGAACGGGCTGAAAATCGTTTGTTTCAAATTCCCGCGACTTCATCCCGAACGGCGCGTATGACAGAATCCCTGCCTGACCTCACCGCTTTGTGCGGACGCCACCGGCGCCCGCTTGTAAGGGTGTTGCGCCCGCTTGCCGCTCGTGGGGCTCGTGGGGCCACGCGCATGAAGTGACGTCACGAGTTTTTGATGAACGCTGTCGCGTCACTTCTTTTGGCTTCACGAGGTGATGTCACGCTGATGTCCATTTGTTGAGTGCCGCTCCGCGCGCTGCTCCGTCGGCGCGATAAATGAGATCCAATTGAACTATGTTCTTCGCGTCCCAGGCAGCTGATATTTCAGCCGGGGTATTATGCTGAGTGAAGGAAGCGAACTGTGCAATAATATTAACGCCGAAAATTGGTGTCAGTGCTCCTTTAATAGACAATTCTCAAAATTTCTGCGATTTTCTTTTATGTCGTGAGCTTTGTTAGGCCCTACAACTTGTGACAGCTGCTTCAATGCAGCTCAATTAGGCGACGCAGTTTCTGTTTATTCAAGCGCAGGTGGCCGCTTGTGGTAAAACGCGAGCGCAGTTTTCAGTTGTGAAACTGACGCCAGCTTTTTGCACCCTCCTGTCTCTCGTCCGTCAGCCACGCAGTGATCGTTTCTTGAAAAACCATGATCCAACTAGCCAGCAATTAAGTCTTATTACAGGCACAAAGCAACGTTTTCCGCGTCAAGCAAGAATTTTCTACTCATCATAATCATCAGCCTAGCTACTCAGATCCCCAGCAAGACGAAGGCCCCTCCCAATGATTGACCTCGAACTGCTCCTGTCCTGCGCTGCTCGAGTCCACAGTTTACCCCCGAATGTCCTTATTTCATCCCTCCAACGGATTTCTGGCCTTCCCCTTCTTCTAGACACATCTAGACACATCTCTTGGTATCCACTCTGTTACCCTAATTGTCCACCGGTTGTCGGTTCGTCTCACTACATGGCCAGCAAAAGTCCATTCTTTTATCTTTATTTGAACTATGTCTGTTGTTACTTTCCTCGTCCTCGTCTTCCCTGCGCTGGCTATTTTCTATTACCATGAATCTTCTACTCTAGTTTGTTCTCTGATCCAGGAAGCTCGTCTCCTGTCCCTGAGTGTTACTCCTAACATTATTCATTCTATCGCCCGTTGGGGCGATCTAAGTTTGCATTCTAGTTGTTTAGTAAGGCGCCAATTTCAGTTCCATACGTCATAACCGGCAGCATGCACTGGTTGTAGATTTTTCTTTTGAGTGACAGAGTGACAGAATGACAGTGAAAGTGACTTTTCATCATTGGGAGTGCTTGCCTAGTGCTCTCCAACCCATACCTATGCTGCGCCGTATTTCTCTCTCGGGGTTGGAGCTAGCACTATCCATATGACCGAGGTAGTTGTATTCTTTTACTTCTAGCGTTTTGTTCCCCGAGCTGAAGAGGACGTTTTTCGCATGCTTATTCCTCATTACTTTAGATTTATCCATGTTTATTTTTATCCCCACGGCCGTGCTTTCTTATTGTAGCTCCTCAAACATTGTTTGCATGGGTTGTGCAGTCTCACTCAGCAATACTATGTCGTCCGCAAACCTCAAATGGCTCAATCAAGTATTCCCCATTTATCCTTAGTCCTATGTTTTCCCAGTCAAGATTTCTAAACGCCCCCTCCAGACATGCTGTGAATAGTTTTGCAGGGATGGTATCTCCATGTCTTGCTCCCTTCCGGATCTGGCATTTATCGCTTTGCTTGTGGAGGGTTATCATGCCAATGCATTTTTTATATATGTCTTCTAGAAGTCTTACGTAGGTATCCTCTATTCCCTGGTCTTTTAGTTCTTCTACCACGGCCGCGGTGAGTACGGAATCAAACGCTTTCTCATAGTCTATAGGAGCCATGTAAATGGGTTTAGTGTATTCTGCGGATTTTTCTATGACTTGATTGACAACATGAATACGATTCATGTTGAGTACCCTTTCCTAAAACCAGCCTGCTCTCTAGGTTGTTGGAAATCCACACTGTCACCTTTGCGGATAACTTTGGTAAAAAGCTTGTCCACAACAAAGAGTAGGCTGATGGGTCTGTTATTTCTGAGGTCCTTGGGATCTCTCTTCTTATGAATGAGAATAGTGTTGGCGTTTTTCCAGGCTATGGTCACTTTTTGCGCCTTCAAGCATTCCGAAAATAGTACAGCGAGTTTTTACAGAACAATATCTCCTTCCTCCTTCAAAATATCTGCGGTTATGCCATCGTCAACTGCAGCTTTTCCTCTTTTCATGACCTTTAGAGCCTTTCTTACTAGTGGCACATCGCAAGTTAAGCGGGTACTCTCAGCAGTATCCCCTGGTATAACGTAGCTGGCATACAGCCTGGTGTAGAATCTTTCTGCTACCTTTATTATTTTGTCCAAGTTGTGCGTTATGTTGCCCTGCTCGTCTCTAAGTGCGTACATCCTCTTTGCTGATGGCTAGCTTGCATGCGGTATTTATCCTGGAAACGATTCCTGATGGCTGTTGTTAACGTATTTCTGTTAAATTAACCGCGTTTCTACCGTAAGTAATGAGGTTACGTAGCACCGTTCCTCAGCCTTTTTGTTGTGGTGTAAATCTTAGAAGGTACCCCGTAACGTTTTGTTTCGCTCGTGCACGACGCCGTTTCTTCATCAACATCCAAAGGCGAGCACCGCAGCACACCGGCTTTGCATTTAGCCGCAATATATTCTTCGATGCGCCAAACTGCATGCACGCAGGTAACAATACTGGATGAAAAATTTGCACGAAGAAATGGACTTGCACTTTCAGCTAGACTTTTAACTTAGAGAAAGGCACTAAACGCACGGTTAGAGATAGAGATTTAACTTGGCGCATTGAGCGTCGTCTGCATATTGCGAATACTGAGTATGGCCGTAAATAATACAGATATGGCATGCCTCGTGAAGGTCGCCTCCACTTACAAGATTTTTTGATTTGAAAAAGCCTGAAGTGGGGTTATGTACGCATTGCAAGACGCACCTCAGCAGAACGGCAGAAAGCCATCTACAAGTACGGCGCGCTGACCGCCAAGGGCATTCCACTTACGAGTGGTTCGCCACGGGCTGCGCTGTTCGCTGAAGCGACGGTGGTGCCATACAACGGCCGCCCGGCCCCTATAGGGTCGGTGTGCATATTTTTAGGAAGGGGAAATGCTAAGGTGGTCTGGCGTCAAGTGTCGATAGCGGTGGCCCCGTCGGTGTGGTCAGGGCATAAGCATGGAGTTTGGTGAAGGACGTCGTAACACGACCTGACTCTTTTTGAGGGAGTCGAAGGCATTGACTGGAAAAGTGCCCTTTGATGAGTTCCTCAATGCCGTTGTCGAGTTCCATGCTCAGCAGATTGAAGCTTCACGTAGTCATTGGGAGACCCAAAGCTTGTTTGATGGCTTTCGGGAGTAGACGATTGGGTAATTGTCGGTGTTGCCTGCAGACAGGGCAATATATAATGTAACGCAAGTGAGGCAGGAGATAACAAACGCTCGAACGAGCCGAGGAGTATTTTTCTCCTTCATGACTCAATGCCGGTTGCAGACGGGATGCATCATGTGTATGACCTGATAAGTTGCTCTGCTGAGGTTGTAAAGCGTTAGGTCATTGTCGGTGTTGGCTTAGATGGGAATTAAGGCCCAGGATCTTGAGGGACAGACGTTTCTAATGACGTCTGAAAGGCGCGGCCAGACGCTGGGAACATATTCGGGCCGCCTCAGACGAGTGATGTATGGAGGCAGCCACTTCAGCCTGTTTGCGCTGGGCCCATAGCTGTAAGAGTCGAAGGTCAGGCTTCGGCCGGAATTCATCTACCCCTGTGTTCTGACCACCAAAGAGGTTGTATAAAACTTCTGGAGCGGCGGTCTCCCATATTTGAAAATGCGGGGAGGTGAAGCCGGGCAAAACCGGTCGGCGGCCATATTGCCGCGGGCGATAAGGGCGCTGCGCTGGCAGAAAGGGTGAAGTGCTTTCGTGTTTTTTTGTGGTTTACATGGGGTATAAGTTGGCTTTGTCGATGAGGATATTTGACGGAAGCCTTAATCTCGCCTTACGCGTAAGCTTTGACATGATTCGAGCAGCGAGTTTGCGTTTGCATCTCTTTGAGTGGTGGAGAGGGCCCTCACCGGGGGAAATAACCTAGTTCGGGGCTAAATACACCACTCCTGTTTTCATTTAAATAACCGTTTATTCGGTGTCTCTGAACCCCTTATGCATTAACATTGCGTCATGTCGCATGCCATGGCAAGAGATGCCGCCTGAACGCGGCAACTAATGGCCGCATTTTGCGCTGAATAGTGTGGGGCACCTCTGTTCCAGCGCGATTAGTTGACGCTTGCTTCTTCTAGCAGCAGTGCCAGAATCAATGAATGTTAGTCACGCATTAACTCTCACACCCAAGCTAGCTTTGTCGGAACGGTGTAGCGAGTCGACCTTTTTTTAGGCAGTGCTCCAAGTAATCAGGATATTGCTGTGTTTATATGTTCTTAATTTGCAAGTTTTCCGGTTTATACAGCATCCACACGAATTGCACATGCACAAGGCCAAATTACATAGCATGCTGTGTTACTATGTGGCCAACACTTTACAATTTCGTGTTTCAGCTTATCTCCGCGTTTCTAGCTTTTACTCGTATTTTATAAAAAGTATAAGGACTAAACTGAAGCTACTTACAGCAGTTTGTTTATTCAGGGTACACAGTCAATATCCTCGACGCACTTCACAGAAAGCATGAGAGAAATTTAAGTATTTTCGCTTCAAAGTAAATTGAACACAGTCGGTCGCCGTCTCTCGGCTTCCAGTTATCTCACCTAACAGCACGTTCTCACGCAAAACGAAGCGCTTCATTTTTAGGAAACCTGCGACAAGGGCAAATGTGCAAATGTTACGTATATGGATACAAAAGTGCAGTACTTCCTGCCTTTGACATGATCATCTCATGTCCGTGTCTCTCTTGCGCTGTTTCTTCTTTTCTACTTTTCCAGAGGGTTACTCGAATTCTCAACCTCGTTAACCACGCACGTTTGCACGCGAGTAGCCTGCTATTGATGAGAAAACTGCGCGCAGGACGTTACTAATAGCGTTCACAACGTCCCTAACCACGTTCGTTTGCACGCAAATAGCCTGCTGTTGATAAGAAAATCAGGGAGACGAGAAACGCGAGAGAGCATTACATCAAAGACTTGTACAAAGATAAGCGAAATGGCTCGGATAACCTCGCTTTTACAATTTTACTCTAATGAAAGCCGTGCGAGTACTTGCGTATGGCCGGCTGAGCGCAAATGAAATATGAGACGGCGCTGCCTTGGTTTATGCCGGTTACTATCTGAGCAAACACTCTGCATTTAAATTAGTGCGAAAGGACAAACTGCGGCATGCATACTATACAAACATGTGATTTCATGCAGTCAAACGACTACTAGGACCACCGCAACTAGGAGTGGAAACATTTGCGTATCTGCGCAAGCATGGTGCGTAAACAAGTAGGTGGACGACCGGTGCTACGTCGAATTTCCCCTTAATGAGGCCTACCGGTACCAGCCTGCACAAATAGTGGGAAAGTGTACACTTATAACGCTGTAAACCCGCGGGACACAAAACGAACAGAGCCCAAGGTGATCCCCGGCGTCTTCTCCCCGCGATTAGCGCAGCAGAATGCGACGCACGAGCACCATTGCTGATTTCTACACCCTTGTAGTGCCCAGACAATATTCACGGTGAACTAAGTCATAAATGCACGCGTGCGAGGGTGCAATACTGCCAGACGTGCAGCAAGGAGCCGGCAGAACGCGACGGATGCGGTGGGGCTGCTACGACGGAGCGAGTTTGTGCCCAAGGCAAGTGAGAGAGAGAGAGAGAGAGAGAGAGAGAGAGAGAGAGAGAGAGAGAGAGAGAGAGAGAGAGAGAGAGAGAGAGAGAGAGAGAGAGAGAGAGAGAGAGAGAGAGAGAGAGAGAGAGAGAGAGAGAGAGAGAGAGAGAGAGAGAATGAACTTTACTGTTCTCAAAAGAGTTGCGATACAGCTATTTTTGCTCAGTCGGAGTGGTTCCTTATTCACAGGTTCCCATATGCTTCCGGAGCCTCCGGGCCTCTGTGTATCAGCCGAAGTTGGTCTTCCAGGGCGGGGCTGGTCAGCAAGATCTCCCATCGCTCATTCTCTATGCTGACGGAGTCAGCAAGAATTGGAGGGAGGGGGATAATAGTTTAGTGCATTCTCCGACGATGTGTTTTCGGGTGCCTGGTTTGGAGCATAGGGTGCATTCTTTTGCGCATCTAACTGGGAACATGTGGTTGAGGAGTAGGGGGTATGGGTAGGAGCCTGCCTGTATTTGCCGATATATTCATTGTTCTTCTCTGTATAGTTTAGGATGAGGGTGCGAAAGGCTTTTTCTGTTCTTCTTGTAGTGTTTCATTTCTGCATATTTCGTTATTGGGTGCATCCCTTCGTCCGTTTCCTCTGTGGCCTGGAGGTTTAAGTGTCGGGATTGTCGATGGGCAAATTCGTTGGTCTCGATCGACGAATGGGCAGAGACCCAAATGGGTTCGATTCTTGTTTCCAGGGGCTTCTTGTTTGTCAGGATTTTGGCGGCCCCTTTTGAGATGCATCCTGTTCTGTATCTTTTGTAGGCTTTCTTTGAGTCCGTGAGAATTGGGACTGTACGAGGTTGCGTAAGCGCCAGTGCTATGGTGGCCTACTCCGCTTTCTTTGGCTCTGTGCAAGGATGCACAGTTTAAAATTTCGTTACTTGTGGTCACTCTATTGTTGCTTTGTTGGAGTATTTGGGTAGGGCGGCATTCGTGTACAGTATTCCCTGATGCCTCTTTCCTTCCATCAGTTTGTTTACTGCCTTTTGTTTCTGTTGGGGTCCATGTTCTTCGGGGTCGGTTTGTTCTCGATTTTTGATGCCCATTGGTCTGGTAGTTGTCGCTCCGATCATGTTGCGCTTTTTGCTACCCTATCTCTTAAGTATAGCTCTTCCTGCTTCCGTTTTGCTGAGGCGAACTCGTTGGTTCGAAAGGTGGGCTTCTACTAGCTCGTCCAGCATGTTGTGGACAGCCATGCCCAGCAGCCGCGCTGTTGGCGAGTTTTGTGGTGTCCCCAGTGCTTGTTTGGTCGCACTTGAAGTGCATGCGGGATTTTCTTGACCGCAGCCTATGTTGCTGTTGTTAAGGCGTTTTTCCCTTACGAGATTGTTAAGATCCGGCATGTCAAGGCAAGGTGTTACGTATAAATAAGTAGGGCGCCACTGCGAATGAGTTACCCCCGAGCGTATGCGAAAAAAGCGGTTCTCCGGGTGAAGGTTATGTACGGCCTTCTGTTTGGGCGTGCACTAAATAAACGCGCCGCGCACGTGGGTCCGACGAGTGGGCGTCCCGCGAGCCCACTGCCGTCGACCCATATGAGCGCTGCGTCGCTAACCGGTCAGCTGGTGCGTCTAGTCGGCTGCTTGCGCCGGCACATGCAACCTTCTGCTCGGTGCACTGAACTCGACGCGTCTCAGCAGGAGGCGCCAGGCCAATGTTTATGTCTAGCAGGATTTCTTGGACAGCTGCGCGGGCCCACCCCCGTATGCAGCGCACCTTGCACACAGGTCGACCTTGACATACGGCTATTGTGCTAAGCTCGTCGTCACATTAGGCGTGGCCCGCCGGCGGATAAAAGTCAAGCTCCAATTTCACATAGTGCGTTCAGCAGCTGCTAATAAGGCAGGGATTAGGAGGGTGGGAGGGGGTCAGTCATAATTTTCGACCACCTGGAATTCTTTGGCTTGGGCGACCATGAGTCGAAAAAGGAGGTTTACTGCATGTGTAATGGCTGTTTTTTAATTAAACGACATCGCGATGAATGGAGACCAGATTTTAAGCGAATGTCTATTTTTTGTCGTGCGTATATCAGACGTTTTTATATATATGAGCATGAACCAATTCGTTGTCGTTGTAGTGCCTACATCTAATTATTTCGTACGTTGGTGCGTATGCATGCCTATGTTAGGCAGTACGGTGCCAGTAAATGCCCTGTTTAGAGTGCAGCTTTGCTGCCGAAAGCAGTTTAAGCGGGACTGTCAACAGTGACTTTTTCGAATGACGACACGTAACGCTAACGCATGCAGCTTTATTCTTTCCGTAGTCAATTACCGATATGCACTGGTATTCCCATGCAAAGCTCAGAAAAGACCCCATGACCACATTGGACAGCTAACTAGTTGTGTTTGATTGCATACAGACCAAAAACACTGGGTACTTCCAAACGTTCCGAAACACGATGAGGCGACGCACTCCACGTGTCAAGTACGTTTCGCTTGCTTTAACATAAATAATGTAGTACTCATTGAAGCACTATTCCGGTCTACTCATCGTCTATTCCTTTAAAACATTACTGAATGCGCTGGGATGTCTGTGTTTGATTAAAACTGTAACCCCTTGGAAAGCTGTCATTTTTTGCCAAGTATACATCTTCAGCTGCATACTCCATTGTGGGAATCACAAAATGAAACCGTTAAAAGCTTTGCAGCAACAAGAAGTGGCTGTTAACTTTGATCGAAGTGATGCTCCAATTAATACCGCTGACCATCATCTGATGGGAGAATCACAACTCAATGGGAAAACCATACGAGACAGTCATCTCGTTCCTCACTGACGTAATTCCTCTCCTTTCCTCTGGACGAGAGTAATTACAACTTTCCTCTTGAAGGGGAACAATGCATGCCGCCCGCTCCATACAGAAGTCGACAAGGGCCTTCACGCAGAAATTCGATCACCGAGAGGAAACACGTTGCTCTGACCCCTGTAATAAGTATATTTATATCAGAAATCGGAAAAAACTAAATTGACTGCGTTCCCTTCCTCAAATGAGGACTTGCATGCTGGCTTAATCCAACGAACCATTGAAGGAAGACCTTTAATTTTAAATTTATCCTTAGCATTTCCTTGAGTAGAGGTGCCTCGGTGTGTCGAGGAGCCCTTTGTGAGTGTCTGGTGTCGAGAATGTGCACCTAATAACGAAAAAATTAATATACTTGTGTGAATATAAGGGAAAAAAGGCAAGCACGCATCTGTAACGTCATACGTGTGTTGAGGTACACGGGCTTGTGTACGCTCTTTCGGTGTTTTAGAAATAGTCGAATGCTCCAGATGACTTCGCGGCAAAACAGTTTGACGGCGTCCAATAGTTAACGCTGCAGCGGCAGCGAATGTTCGCTCGATTCTGGCATTTCTGGAATTTCCTTTATGCTAATCTCCATGCACCAAGCCCGGAAAGTTATTTTTACGATATAGGCAAAGGATCTGATCTGCGAGTTCTTCCGGAAACATCGACGTTGAATCTCGAAAATTGACACTGTTTTACTCCTACAGAAGACAACAGTTCGGGAGAAACTGTGCACCGAATTTAGTATACCGTACCCAGTGGACGGCATCATGAAGTGAAGCAGCTGAGGCTATGGGAGAGCCTGAACCGCAGGTGGAAGAACAATAATGCAAGAGACATGAGAGGGCTCATGACTAGATATATGTTGATAGCGTTGTGCATGCTTGGCGTGCCGAATATTGCAAGCGCCGCTGAAACTGACCGCCGCTGAATCCGCCACTGACACTGACGGATAAGTACCGATGTCGCGTGTTAAAGCTGCCGTACCACATGTTACGGTGCGGGTACGGAACCCGTTTGACAGCCACCAGCCGCTGGAGCCATTAGCTAGTGCGGCTGGCTGCATAAGCACAATGGAGATCGAAATTACGTGTCACAAAAAAGACGATGGCCAGCGAGTAGTTGTATAAGGAGGGATTTCATGGCAGCATGTCACTCAATTGCTGGGCTGGCAGAAGAGCGAGAATTCGCGGTTTTGTAAAAGATGTGCATTATAGTGTGTACCACGTCCCGTGCCTCCTCGCACTCTGCTGCCGAACAGGCTGTGGAGCCTACTTGTGGCAATGCCTGAGACTCCGAGTGAAGCATTGACAGCGTTGACTCCCCGTGCACTCCCAATAGAGCCTTCTCCGCGTCACTGGTGCGTGCTGCTATAAGTTCATCGCCACACGAAGGGGCTGAGCACGTCCCTTCGCCTTTTGCCAGGCATCATTTTTTCTGCCCGTATTGTGACGAGAAGTGCATCCCTAACCCGTATCATTTGATATGGCACTGTGCGCACTTCAAGACCGGTCGCGAGCCACTATTGGACCTGGGTTCTCCACCCGGAGATGAAGAAGCGCATATGCAACGCGTTCGAGAGGACCCCTCAGTGCTTGAGAAAGTTATTGAATTCGCACTAACCAGTGGTCTCTACAAGTTGGTGTAATAACCTGGACCGATACCTACAAAAAATTGTCGCACCTACCTCTTCACGATTTTTGCGAAATATATGTTCATGGACTTTAAAATGCTATCCACCATTTCAAGTGATTGAACCTTGAACAGTGTTCTTTTTTCGATTATTCCCTCCCTTCCTTCATGTACCTCTCCTTCCCCAATAGGGCATTCATGCCCCCTCTGATAATAAAGGCATTCCCCCTCCTCCTCTTCTAGAACGGGCTCTGTCGTCCAAGCCCGACATTCCAACGCGAGCAATGTATGAAGACAGGCAGCATGAGGAGATGGAGCCCGAAATGATAGAAAAAATGCTTGGCGAGCCACCATCTGCAATATTCAGAATGCCAAGTATGCACAAGGCTTTAAAAATTAGGGCAATTTGTCTGTGGCGATGGAGCAGCTGGAAAAAGCAGCTACATGCTAAAGAATAGCGGCGGCGCATATCATTGTACAGAGAGGGGTTGCAGGCCGACAAGCCAATGAAAGTCCCCAGAAATTCAATGTGTCCCCTCAGAAGCAAATTGAAAGAAGTGCAACAAGAGATGACACTGCAAATAATGGACGCCATCCCGCCCTGCGAAAGTGGATGTCCAGCGCATCTGTTATAAACAACTACAAATGCTGATGGGGGACGGCATGAAATGTTCCTCGTTGTCTCGGCGGGCCTGTCGCTTGCACTCGGCTTCTCTGGCGGAATATCCCGGATGATGTCCTCGGCGTCTTGGGCGAGAACTGCTGGGTGGGGAGGTGGTGGTGATTTATTGAGAAAGCAGGGAAGAGAAAAGAACTGAGGATATTGTTGAACTAAGTCGGGGAGTCCACCCTCATACAACCCAGTCCAGGGAAGGGAAGGGGGAAGGGGGGGATAGGAAAGAGAAAGGATAGAGAAAGAGGAAGGAAGGAAGAGAGTGGGGCACAGTCTATGTAAGGTTCGTCTCGTCCAAGACTCAACAGCTACAAACGCTGCACCAGTCCTGTCACAACCAGGAAGTTGAGGAATGTGCTGGAAGACCTCCCGTCGTAAGACGTCCGATCTCGTGGGGAACAGGAAGTCTTCCAGCTTGTGGCTTGGTGCACCGAGTCGCTGGAGTGCGGCCCGCAGTTTCTCCCTCGCGGTGTCGTGCTGGTGGCAAGAGCACAGTAAGTGCTCGAGCGTCTGGGGCTCTGGGCAGTCGGCGCAGGTGGGGGACGCTTGGCGGCCCTAGTGGTGCAGGCGGGCTCCCACGTTGCAGCAATTAAGCCGCAAGCGAAGCAGAAGCGACGGGGCGTCTCTGCTGATGCGTCCGGGCAGGACCCCTGGGGCCTGACCACTGACCACTCGGGCATCTGTATGCAGGGCCTCCACCACTCGGACCAGGATAGTCCTTGCAGCGTCGAATGACCACATCCCAAGAGGCTGGTACCCCTGCCTGGCGAGCAGCACCCTTGGCCAGGGCGTCTGATACCTCGTTGCCCATGACGCCCACGTGCGATGGTAGCCAGTGAAGTCGCAGTGGACACCCTTGGGCCTCCACTGCATGAAGCTCGGCCGCCAGCGACCGCTCTACGTAGCCGCTGGAGCGGGCTGGCTGGTCGGCAGCTCTTAGACGGAGAAGGGCAGACCAGGAGTCTGCCAGGGTTATGGCCCCCCGGACCTGTGTCCCCTGCTCTAGAAGAAGATCCGCAGCAAGTGGAGTCCAGCCAGCTCTGCGTAGGTGGATGAGTCCGGGAAGGGGAGGCTGCACACCTGGCTGGTGCCAAGCTCCAGGGCCGTGCAAGCAGCTCCGGCTCTGCCCGTTGACTGTTACACGGAGCCATCCATGTACACCTGCAGAAGTCCGGCAGTGTCGTCCTGCAGCAGGGCGGCCACCTCTTGGTAGATGGCCTGGGGTGGAGTGGACCTCTTCCTACGGACCCCCGGCAATGTGGTGGCGATGCGTAGAGCCTGCCCCGTGCCTGGTGGTGGTGGCTACAGGTGGGGCCGATGCGGCAGTGCGATATGGCTCTCGTAGGTACTTAGCAGCACGCCCATGCGAGAGTTGGGCCGGCTGCGGTAGCGCTGGAGGAGTGCCACGCCGTCCGGTGTGCCCTTCAGGCGGTGGATGGGGTGGAGCCCCACCTGCAGGGCCCGCATCTCGATAGGCCAGGAGCTTGCCTCCGTGTGCGTCGCCGCCACCAGGGATGTGCTCGCAAGGCCCAGGCAAAGGCGGATAGCCCGGCGCTGATCCACCTCCAGCTCCTCCAGTCAGCGCGGCTTGAGTTGCACCATAGGAAGAGCATAGAGGACGGCGGACGACACTATCCCGTGGAACACCCGCATGGCCACGGTGTGTGTGCAGCCCTGACCACGCGCCAACAACCTCCGCACGCCCTGGTGAACCCTCTTTGTGCGTTGCCGGGGCGCCTTCGCCGCAGGTAGCCAGGACAACTAGCAGACGACCTGGTGCACCGCGGAAGGGACTGGCCATTCAAGTTGAGCGGCGGTGTTGCCTTGCGTGCCCTGCAGCCCCTCGGGTGGAAGACCAAGGCCTGCGTTTTCGACTCGGACAGCTGTAGGCCACAGCTTGTCAGGAAGGCGGCGAGTGCCCACAGCACCTCTTGGAGGCACGCCCTCACCTTGGAGAATAGTCTCGTTGGTATATGGGCCCAGATGGCGATGTCGTCGGCATAGACTGCCATCCCCACTGAAAATGCAAGCCCAGCTGGGATGCAGTCCGGGAGTGGAGCCAGGACGAGGTTGAAGAGTAATGGGCTGAGCACACTCCCCTGAGGAACCCCAGAGCTGACGTCTCGTGGGCTGCTGGTTGCTCGGCCAACCTTGACTCGATGGGTCCGGTTGGTCAGGAACGCCCTCACGCAACTCCGGAGGTGCCCCACAACGCCCATGCTGTCGAGGGCATCCACGATGGCCGTGGAGGGGGTCGGAGTCGAAGGCCGACTTCATGTCCAGCAGGAGCAAGAAGGCCACCTCCTTGTCATGGTGGGCCTGCTCCAGCATAGACACCACATTCCCCAGGGAGTCCGCCGTGCAGTGATGGCGCCTGAAGCCGCTTTGCTGCTCCTGAAAGACGCCCCGACAATCAGCAATCCACTGGAGGCGGGCCAGGACCATTCTGTCCATCAGCTTCCTTGCTGCGGACGTCAGGGAAACCGTCTGGTACGATGCAGGCTCGGTGGGTGGTTTACCGACCTTCAGCATCGACCTGACAAGTGCCACCCGCCAAGAAGGTGGAAGGCTTCCCTCCCTCCACACCCGGTTGACGAGCTGCAGAAGGGGCTCCAGCTGGGTGAAGTCCAGGTTCCAGAGCATCTGGTACGTCACCCCGTCAATGCCAGGTGCGCTCCGCCACTTGGGGCATCGATCCAGGGCTGCCCGCAGCTCCCGGAGTGTGATGCCGGCACTGCAAATGGCCACCACTTGCGGGTCCTGGAGGGACGCCGGCAGAACGTGCAGCTGGGCCGCAGTGGCAGGTGAAGCAGGGGTGAACTGGTCGGCTAGCCGCTCTGCCAAGGCCTCTTCGGTGATGCCCAAGGAAATGGCGGAGGCCAGCAGAGGGTGCCGGTTGGTGGCGGCAGGCTGGAGCAAGGCCCGGAAGGCTCTCCAGGCTTTGGCTGGATCCCTACGCGAGTCCTTGGAGGAGCAGAGTGACTCCAAGCTCTGCCTCCGCCACTGCTTGGCTCTCCTTCTGCACTGCGCATCCACTTGCCGGTACGCCGTCCAGTCTTCCGGACGCCTGCTCCGGATGGCCCGCCGTTGCAGCTGGTTGCGCCTGGCCCGGAGTCTCTGGAGCTCCAGGTCCAGCAGTGCCGTGCAGAGGGGTAACTCCTCCCGTACCGTAGCCTTGTTGGCACTCCGCACAACTGCCAGGAAATCAGCCTCTGGGTGCTCCAGACACTTTGCCATCTCCTTGCGGCAGTTGTTCCTGTTGGTGATGGCGTAAACGCTGGTGTCTGCCGCCTGTGGTCACTACAAGGGGTGACCAGGATGGGATAGTGGTCCGACCCCCAGGTGCTCGTGGTGGTTTCCCATGTGTAGGCACACCGCTGGGACATCAGTGTAATGTCAATATGGGACAGCTGAACCGTGCCAGAGGGACCAGGGCGGGTGAAGGTGGCGCTGCCTGTGTTTGCTACGAGCAGGCCGCTGGATGTGGCAGTATCCAGCAGCTCTCGTCCCCTGCGGGTGATGCGGGGGCTTCCCCAGGCCGGGTTGTGCGCGTTAAAATCTCTGCACACGACAACGTCCGGGCCCAGGTGGGCCCGCAGCCACCCCACTGCTGTGGCATCCCAGGGCCGCGTTGGACGGACGTAGACGCTGGCCACAGAAGTGTCCCTGGACCCCATGCACACCGTGATGGCGGCGCATTTCATGGGGCCATCCACGATCGAGGCCAGGTCCACTGGAGCACTGTTGAGCACGGCCCTCACGTAGACAGCTGCCTGAGACTTGCCTGGTGGGTGGCTGGTATCTTGGCACGGATGTCTGGTACAGGAGCGCAGGCTGCAGCTGGTTGCGCTGGCGTGGCACACGTACCCGGCAGGAGCAGCGAGCTGCCGCAGACGTTGGTCTCCTGCAGCGCCAGCACATCGTAGTGCTCCCGTAGCAGCTGCTCTGCCAGTTCCGCATGGCGTGGCCCCAGGTGGTTGCAGTTCCACTGCAGGATGCGTAGCCGCTGGTCTGTCCTGCAGCGTGTGTTAGCCATGCTTGGGGGCGGGGTGGTTCAGGTGTGCCAGGGCGGCAGTGGCCGCCTGGCGTGCGGGGTCATCAGCAGGCAGGCTACCCACCAGGCTGTGCACCAGGGCCAGCAGAACTGGCACAAGCTGGTATTGACCGGTTGCGGTAGTGGTCGCGGGAAGCTGCTCCACCCCTGTCTGTATGAACGGCTGGGAACATGGGCGCCTGGCTGGCTGGCGTGGCTGCTGTTGGCACCCCTGGTAGCTGCAGGCTTCTGCTGCGGCAATCTCTGGGTGGCAAGAGGCTGCTGCAGCTGGCGGCTGGCCTGCTGCTGGCTGGAGCGTCGCCTGGCCATCTCCGCGTAGCTTGGTCGCTGCTCAGTGCGGACCGACGCTGCGGCCTCAGCTAGGGTCACTGATTGCGGTGCGCTTCCATAGCTGTGACAATCTTGCGTTCGTGTTGCCAGCGGGGGCAGCGGGGGTCGGTGGCTGGGAGCCACGGCAGTTCGTGCAGCGGGGGGTAGAGGCAGGGCACTGCTGTGCGGTGTGGCTTCCACCGCAGCGAGCACACCTCCGTTTGTCCCTGCAGCTGGCAGTCACGTGGTCCAGTTGACCACAGCGCGCACACTGCGTGGGCCGCGGCCGACATCCCCGCACAGTCAGCAGCAACTTGTACACAGCCACAAACGGTGGAGGGCAAGGGACAGCAAACGTGATCAGCACAGCCCAATCAGCCTTTTGTGCCACACCACTGACAGCCACCTCGCAGTCAATGTTAGCGTGTATCTCCTCGACGGTGAGTCGAGGGTCCACGCCAAAAACGAGACCACAGCTCGTGCCTCGACTGGCAGGGCGGCCGGTTTGGACAGCAATCCCAGCCACCTTCTGAGTGGCCAGGAGGGCAGCCAGGCACTCGTCCGTCTCGGCGTCGGCCGCAACCACATTCAGTCGGTATTCACCCTCACTTGGGAGACCCCGGGAGTTGCGGCGGGCTCACGGGCTATGGCCGCCTTCGATGCCGTGATGAAGGAGGTAGCTCGGTTCGCCGGACGGAACAGGCAGGTGCTGGCGGCCGGCTGCGCGATCGGGAGCCGCGCGGCCAGTTCCCTGGCCTTCCACCGCTTCGCCTTGCACTGCTGTAGGGTCCACGGGCCTTCGCGTTGCTCAAGACCAAGCTCTGAGGCCGCGGACCCGCCAGAAGGGCCGCCGCAGGTAGCGATCTCCATAGGAAGCGGCCCGCTAGGCGGTTTGTTTTGGTCCTGAGCGCCGCCATCTTGTGCGACGACCGGAGGAGAGGCAGCGGCGGTGGCGATAGGAGAGACATGCTCTTCATGAGCTGGCTCCGCTGGCTTGTACCAGCAACGGTTTCAACAGGCATAAGAGGAGGAAACAATTCATGTGAGTCAAGAGTCTTGTGCGTGGTCACCGCAGTTGACCCGGGCGCCGTGGCCTGGCTTGCCTGTAGCTTGCGCGTGTGCTTGGGACGTGGTTTGATGCGCGGAGGGGAGGGAGGCGGGGCTGGCCAGTTGGAGATGTCCACGTCGCTGACGTCATCACCCGTAGCGCATGTCATCCTCAGCCTTGCCGCAGCTATCCCTCGTGCGCTTACGTAGCTGGGCCAATCCCATTTCTTCTCCAGAAACCTCTTCCTGGGTACACTCCAATCCTGGTAACCCATAATGTAACTTCTAAACGGAAGTAACCTATAAAACAAAGGTTACAATGGATCAATTTTTATGTTTTCTTTATCCCAGTCCATTCTAAGTGTTACAAGCGTGGAGTTAAAAGCGGTTTATAGGTTACATTAATGATTTATAGGTTACATCAACGAAATCTGACATGTAACCTTTACGTTGTAACCTATAAAACGCCCTGTAACCTATAAGAGGTGCTCTTCGCGCCTTCTCTCCAGGCGGCCGTTCATTTCTCCGTTGCATGACCGGATATAGAGAAATGGCGGCGCCCGCAGGCTAGATGGCCGCGTTTTCGCGCCACTCGAGCCTGCGGAGGCTGCGGCGAGCCCATTTGTGACTGGCAGCGCTACACGGCTCGTTCTTCTACGACCAGCATCAAGTTCGCATGTTGGACCAATGCCCCGGCGCCAGTGAAAGCGAACTCGGTGAGTATATTCCTGTAACGGTTTCCGTGTTTTCATTGGATGTATATTTTCGCTGGGGGCTTTTCAATTTGAAATTGCAGCATTCGAGAGGGATTTTCGTTACCTGACTGGTTGCTTCGCTGGACTTTTCTGTTGTCCACGACGGCAATTGAATGAAATCACGGGCTTGCGTTCGTTGCGTCAGACTAGAGCGGACGATCGGGAAAACCCGTACATTGTAATAGATAACGGCACTCCTGACTTGCTTTCTGCTCTGTGCGCGCCTTCGTCATGTGTTGAGCGTTTTGTTTACGCTGTTGGCTGCATCGGGCGCACTTGACGAGTTATTGGCCCATGTAATTGTCAGGTAGCTCTGTTTGAATAATTGATTTTTTTCCCATTAAAGTCTTATATTATCGCGCTATTCTCTGGGTAATATCATTTCGTTTCAGCCGTCGGGAAAAGTTCATTTTTCTCGCTGCATATATTCGGAATGGTGTCTAGTTTATTGGTCTTGTAGTAATACATCCGGATAAACACAAGGTGTGTGCTGCAGAAAAGTAGTGCACTAAATGCTGCCCGAAATTTCTAAACTCACTTTTGTCCAGCACAAGCCTCTTTTTTGTGAAAGTTTGCCCTACCGCGCAATAAAAAGTTTTCATATGTACAACACTCTTCATTTTTGTCATTCTTTTTCTTGACTGGGTAAATTTGGTGTTACTCATTTTGAGACAGCGGGCCATTTTCACCATTTTAAGTGGATTTATTATTCTCATTCGCGCAAATCAGTCGTTTATTTATTCGCGTGGTATTGCAGAGCAAATGCTTGTCTCGCGTGATCGTAGTGTAGTGCAGTAAAGCGACTTTACAGAATGGTGGTATGTATGAGCCAGCATGCAGGCTGCTTGATTGTTGTTGTTTTTTGATGATACAGAAATTGTGACGAATTACACAGAGACAGGTGCAGGTGTAAAAATGGGTGCTGTACCCTCATCGGTTCCTGGCTGTTCGAAAAGTGTGGTTACATCTGGCTACCTATGCTATGACTTATCAGCACAACTGTTTTTCTTGCAGGCAGTGTTCCTTGAGCTGACAACCAGGACTCCCCTGCGTATGACACAAGTTGAAATGAAGTCTGATTTCACTGGAAACAACGGTATAAAAATACAACAACTAAAACACATTCATTCAAATATTCTTTGTAAAGATGGCACCAAAGCCTGCACAGACAAAATTATGATTCACTTGTAAAAATGCGAGGCCTTTCTACAAGTGTTATGATGTTATATTTCGTATCTTATTTTGCCTCATGTTTAGTGACCCTTTCTATCAGTTCGTTACTACATGAGTGTTATGAATTCACATAACGATTTCCTCAGCATGTAGCTTTGTAGTTTTTCAGCAACTCTAGCTGTTCTATAAGATGCGTGGTTTTGCAGAGCTAACAAGAACTCTTTTTCGAAAAGAGCTCTTTAAGAAAGCTCCAGTTGTTAGTGAGTGTTGTGCTGGGTTTTTTTCTTCTTCTTGTCAAGTTTGAGGTGTTCTTTCATTATGAATGTATACCAACTGCCCAGCTCTAAAGCCTATTATTAAACACAAATAACCCTTCGAATCGTTACAGGTACAGACCTCCTGGGAATGCCACTTGAAGATCGGTGGCCGGCCGTGTGGCCGGCAATTTATTCAAGGGACGAACAAAAGGCATCCGACGCAAAAGTTTAGACGGCGCAATGGACAGCATGGTCGCACAGATTGTCTTCCACTAACGCGATGTTTGTTTACCATGCGGGAAAGGCGCCTTCGGGGTGCCGCCACAGCGGCGCCGGCGAAAGCGCGCCTGGCGCGCAACATGACACCTTCCAGGTGTGTGGCCTTGGACGGCGGTAGATGCAACTTATATAAAGGTATACATGCTGAAAGCTGCAAAGTAACCCATAACTGAGTAACCCTTACATATGTAAGTATACGTATATAAAGGTTACGAAGATATAGATTATATTTGTACCTTATAAATTATAGGTTACAAAAATTCGAAAATGTATACCTCTATTAAGGGTTACCCAGCTTAGAATATATGATGAGGGCTCGAAATGGACGCGTTCATATACTTGAGGCGCTCAGGGACACAGTCGTACATTCGAGGGCATGCTGAAAGGCCGGCGTCCGTTGGGGCGGCGAGGCAAGTGCGTGGCAAGTGGCTGGTGGCTGGAAGCCAGCCCCTCCACGGTGATAGGCCCGCAACAAGGCCGCTGCACATTCCTGTTCCGTGATGATGCGGTCACAGGACTGGACGAGTAGCTGGAGGATGCGTGAGCAGGTGTAGCTGCTTGAGCGCCGATGCCCATGTCGGGCTGGTGGCTCCATGCTGGGTAGAATCCAGCGACAGAAGCCCCCAGAAGGGCTGCCGCGCTCGCAGCAGGGTTGTGGCCGGGTGCGCAACTCAAGAAGGTTGAGTGAGGCTTCGCCCAGCGCTCATAGGCGCGCGCCCAGAGTGCAGCGCAGCAGGGGCTGTGGCGCCAGTCCTGATCACGCCTAGCGAAGGGTGCGAAGTGGAAGGAACTTCGGGTAGCGATTACTGACCGCTGGGTAGACCAATCCTTTCGATGTTGGTGTCGGGTTGATCCGCTTGACGTAGCGAATCGTTCGGTGCCCGTGCAATCAGTCCGGGGTGGATGTAACCGGTCACCTTCGCTTCCGAGTCGGGAGCCGGTGTGCAGTGCTTGTGCATGCCGTGGTCTCCTGGCAGACACTCCCTGCTGGGTCCTGTTTAGCCTGACGCATGCGGTAGACCTCCAGTGACGTCAACCCCCGCCCCTTTCGAGACCAGCGGGTGGTGGTAAAAACATTTTTTATTGAGCAGCCAAGGGAGCTGGAAAGGGACGTAGTCAGCCTCCTACGTCCAGGAGGCCGCGAGCCTGCGCCGAATCCAGGGCTCGTTGCACCAGGGCGATTTGATGCTCCGGCGCCGAGCTGGTCAGCGGAGACTCAGGCTTAATTTATACCGGAACACATGGGGGAGGGCGGGTCACATTGTTCACCGGCGCCTTATCATCCATAATGCGGTTTAGATTTGTGTTTTGTGGGTGTTTTCTGCACGAATACTGAGCTCCATGCTGCACGTCTGATTAGCCTGACGCATGCGCTCAGTGTCTGGGGCAAGAACTGCTGGGTCCTGCCTGGGTTTTCTGTTTACGACCCGAAATTTTTTGACCAACGAGAGGATAACAGCTTTGCTGTAAAAATGTGTATCGCAGCATAAAAAAAGCGTATCGTTTAGAAACTTATATTCACGAAGAAAGCCAGCAGGAAATGAAGACCTTGGGGTACACTGTTCATTAACGCATTATTTCACCATCTTCACGCGCCAGCCCTTAGTGAATACCCATTAGTTAAGCTGGCGTCTCAGTTGTGTGGCAGGCAATGTTTGCGCGTGGGCTGTTTTCAGATGATCTTCCTCGGATACTACATTCTTTTCGTCCAAGGAGACACATCCACTTTACGAGCGACGTTATGCAGTGCCGCACTTATTATGGTAACAACTGGTAACATGGTAACATGGTAACATGGTAATTATGGTAACATTCTTTCATTTTGCTTTGGGGCATTGTTTAGAGCCCAGCGAAGCATATTTTCTGGATGCAAATTGGTATGTGGCACGGATGTATAGAACAAGACTGCTGGCCCTGGCATAGACGGAGGCGTATACTCTCACGGCCGAATCTAAAAAACAAAACAAATTTTCAAAAAATAAACCAATGCAAGCAATCAAAACCCCAAGAAAGGAAAGGAGAAGCTGTCCATTCTTTTTTTTCGTGTGGAAGTATAAATTTCGAAATGTTTGAAAGAAAGCAAGAAATAAACATGCGCAACCTATACATCCAGGTGGCCTTTGTGAAAGAAAGTGTTTATCTAAACAGCAGAAAAATGGTGGCTAAGGAGAACGATGATCACGATAATGAGACACGTTCGGCTATTGGCTGCTGTTGCTTTGGCCTTCTCTACATCAGGGGGGGTAGGTGTCTTCGTAATTGTTTATTTAAAAGTGCGGTTTCTGTTTTTCGACAGTTTGCGTCAAAATGTGCTTGATTGGTACTAATTCACCTAAAATGGTGAGCTTGACTAATGTTTTCCGCTTTTGCAGTGCCGAACGTGGCTACCATAAACATTTAAGTACTGCCGCGTATCTGTCAGTTTTCTGTACAGTTGTTTTGGAACCTGTTCTGGGAAACTGACTGTAGCATCCTGGAAGCTTGTAATGTGCTGGGAGTGGGAGTGCGACAGGGGAATGCTAGGACCCGCTAGCTGAGATATTTCAGCAAAAATAAAGCATCAGCTTCGTCGTACTGCCAATCGTTAGTATATGATCAATAAACCTTTATCAGTACAGGGGCTTGTAATTTCAAGGGGTAAGGAATTTTGCCCCCGGACGTCCCATAGTGATATTAACGTAGTTTGATTTGATTGTTGTTGATTGTAGGGTTTAACGCGCCTACGCAACGAAGGCGATGAGGCGCGCCGTAGTTAAGGACTCCGAATTAATTTTGACCACCTGGGGATCTTTAACGTGCGCCGAAATCTCGTACACACGGGCGTTTTTGCTTTTTTGCCACCATCAGAAAAGCGGCCGCCACGGCCGGGAATCGAACCCGCGACTTCGTGCTCAGCAGCGCAACGCCTCAGCCACTGAGCCATCGCGGCGGGTTATATTAACGTAGTTTGGTTCTCATTGTAGTTCCATTGACGTTCAGCTAATGAACTTGAGGAATGTTCGAAGAATGAGGAAATGAATAGGGTTATCACACGGTGGCAACTCGTATACTGAGGTGGCAGCACTGATGCCTTCATGCTGTATGTTAGTGTGCAGCGACACGATGACAAGAGTAGCGGGCATGTATGTGCCCGACGTCTCAGACGAAGTCCCTGGTATCCTTAACGAAGGAGCAGAAGCAGGCAGGAATATTGCGAATAAATATGTTAATATGATCTAAAAAAATTCTCGGTAACAGTTCAAATGCCAGAAGCAATGGCGCGAGCCGTAATATTTGCTTTGTAAAATATAAGGGATGAGCTATATAGTCTCCCGGCTAGTGACGTTAAATGAAACGGACGGTTCTCGAGTGTTTTGCGTAGGTCATCGGTGCCTGAACGCAAAGTTACTTAGGACACTTATTTCCGCTTACGTGCTTTCAATGCAAAAGCAATATGGCGATGACAATTGCTGAATCGTCCGTGACCCTCTGACCGCAGCTGTCATCTCAATTCACTGGAAAATTCATTTTAGTCGGTGGGTGGGTATTGATGAATCGGCTGTGAGCTCTGACGGCTGCTGTCATATATATCGTCATTGACAAATCCCCTTCAGCGTATATGTGACATACCCGCCGGGATGGCTCCGTGGCCAAGGCGTTCTGCTGCTGAGCACGAGGTCGCCGGCTCGATTCCCGGCCGCGGCGGCCGCTATTCTGATGGAGGCGAAAAGTAAAAACGCCCGTGTGTGCGAGATTTCAGCGCACGTTAAAAATCCCCAGGTGGTCAAAATTAATCCGGAGCCCTCCACTACGGCGCGCCTCATCACCTGTGAAGCGTCGGCGCGTTAAACTCCACAATAAATCCATCAGCGTATATGTGACTTGACTGAGGGCCGCTAGGAATTCCGTACTGGGACACTACGAATCAACTGCCGTAGCTTTATGGAACCAGCTTGAGCACATTTCGAAAAGCTGAAACCTTATATACTGTTATTAAACTTTAAAATCTCGTCGGCACAGAAAATGCAGCGAATCATATTTATTTCACCCCCTAAAAAAATTAGAAACCGCATGCAGCAGCATGCTTAAGCTGACAAGCGACAGCTGCGGGTGTGCGCCCGCATTCCCCCAGGTTGCAGCCGAGCAGGGAGCAAGAGATCGTTCAATAAAAGTAAGCAGCTGCGTGAACTGGAGGCACGTGTGGTCTTCGGAAGCAGTGCACGATGCGGTGCAGTCGATTAGAGTGGTGAAGCATCCCGTCCTTTTCAGCAGCCAGGGCTCGCAGGTGGGCGGCTGCGGCAAGTTGGAGGTGCGCTCGCTGATCTGCTGAAATGTCGCCACTCGCCTCCGTGCACGTCCGCTTCTCGTCGTCCTGCACGGCCAAAAAAAGTATCTGACAAAGTGGGGCAAAAAGATATTGAAACGTTGAGTTCACAATTTGAACGTGCCCGATGTTTATTGTATGGAAGTCACTTCGCAACAAAACAAAACAAAAAAAAAAGATACGATGACGCGTAGTTCGGGTATAAGGCATTACATTCAAAGCACACTGGGTAGTAGCGGTGCATGTTCGGTGGCGATGGCTGCCGAAGCCTGGACACGAGTTAATTTTTACGGCACGATTCAGCGGTGCAAAAGTGAGGTCACTGGGGCTATGCTCCTAGACTGATTATTGCTGCTGCACCCAATAGCTGCAAGGGACGGGAAGGTACCACCCATTTCCAGAAAAAAAGGGTATGCTACTAGCCTTGGGCCTTAGGGTATATACGCCTCGAGCTTCGCGATCGCTGCGCCGCCCGCCGCCGCTTCTCCGCGGCGCTTACGGGATGTCCGCAGCGCACCTGATAGCGGCCCATGCAGTGTTTTGGTTTTCTTTCGCTTCTTTTTGCCTTTCCGGGCCCTAAACATCATGTTATTCTGATGTCTGTAAGCAAATAGTACGTTTAGGGCACTTTAAAAAACAGCTGCGCCCTGATTAGAGTTGTTAGAGTGCTCGAAAGCCGACAAGAGCTAACCGGGGACGCGGTACTGCGCGCTTCTTCGCCGCTCTTACGGGCGTCGGTGACGGCATGCAGCGGCATATCACCACTGTCACCTCCGAATATCTCAGGCGCAGGTGAATTCTATTGACGCCTCGTTTAGACCTGGTATTGGCACAGTGAGAGGTAGGTTTCGTTTTGCAGCGCGGACAACGAATCCGGCCTTGTTTTGAATGTATACGTCGTCCAAAAATATCATTCGGGGAGGTGATTACCTAATATACCTGGTAATAACTTGTGCGTTTTATAAAAATAGAGGCCACGCGTACATATTAAGTATATTCCATGTCTATGGGTCGTTAAATATGTTCCCGCTCCCGCCTGATAGAACGGACCGAGGGGAGTTAATGAAACCACGTAAAAATAAATGGTCTGCCAAGTCTGGAAGCAATGTGCGAGAATGAAAAAAACACACACACACACACACACACACACACACACACACACACACACACACACACACACACACACACACACACACACACACACACACACACACACACACACACACACACACACACACACACACACACACACACACACACACACACACACACACAAAAAAAAAAAAAAAAACAGTGCACCTTCGCAAATCCTAGAGACTTTCGTCTTACCTCAAGCTAAGTTGAACTCACTAGACCAACTAGATGCGAAATGTACTGATGTTTTTCAAGACAGGGGGAGGAGGAGGAGGGGCGCTTAACTATCATTGTGTACAAATGCGGAGCGAAATCAAGGAAAGCCCGTTTTAGAAAATCACACACAAGCTGCGGGTTCACCTTTATTTTGTTTTTGGACTTTAACGAACAGGGGATCACTCGGCGGAGACATTTTTTGAAGTACAGTAACGAAGTTCACAGGAGATAAAAGGTGTCGTTGGATTGAGTGGGGTCCCCTGATTTCACTTTTGTGCTAAATTCGGCAGGCTCCCTGCTTCATATGATGATGTTTCGAAAAAGCGTTTAGTCACGGCCGCGGATATCAGCGGAGGATATATGTAACCGATGACTGTTTGGGGAAGCTCACCTCGCGACAAGATGACCCAGCCGTAAATTCTTGGTGCTGACTCCCGCATGTAATTTTGCATTATCAATATTATTTATTGCGTGGAATGACCGTGATATTGTCACGAAGACAAGGACGATGCAGTGGTGTTGAATGAGAAACACGTTTATTGGAGCGAACTTGTGCTCCCCTAACAACTCAAAAGAATACAGAGGCGGCGAAGCAGCGGTCAACAAAGTGACTTGCACAGGCGAGTGACGTCGAATCGAATGCCCCGGCGTCCGCACTGCAGGCTTTTTATCTTTTGGCGCGCGTGGTTCTCGAAACGTCGATTCGCATCGAGAACATAGTAGATCCAAGAAGATTATTCTGGGCTGTTCACGTTAGATCGGAATGCTCTCCCTATCACAACAGATAACACATGCGGCACAGAAAGAAAGAATGGAACACGCGCTTCCCTTGGCGCAGAGATAACACAGACCGGCGCAGCCGGGCGGTAAAAGCAAAACACAAATAAACAAACCCAATGTATGGTTCGCGGCATTACCCCCCCCTCTAAGAGTGCATCGACCCGATGCTAACATAAGCGACAGTCCGAACAAATGAAAATAAAAGTTCGTCATCGTCCGTAGAAAGGTTTTAAGCGAACCACGTGGACGACTTCAGGCCGCGTGCGTCGTCGTGATGTGCCGGAGTCACCATCGGGGATCACTTCGTAGGTAAGTTGGCCAACACGTCGTAGAATCTGGTAGGGTCCGAAATACCTTCGCAGGAGCTTCTCACTGAGTCCGCGTCGTCGGATGGGAGTCCAAACCCACACACGATCCCCTGGTTGGTACTCGGCGTCTCGGCGTCGGAGGTTGTAGCGGCCCGCATCCACCAGCTGCTGGTCCGTTATACGAACTCGAGCGAGCTGGCGGGCCTCCTCCGCACGTTGAAGATATCCGTAGACGTCGGCGTTGAGGTCATCGTCTTCTACGTGCGGAAGCATGGCGTCGAGCATCGTAGTCGGCCTTCTACCGTAGACAAGCTCGAACGGCGTCAGCTGTGTCGTCTCCTGGATAGCCGTGTTGTACGCAAACGTGACATACGGGAGCACTTCGTCCCAAGTCTTATGTTCAACGTCAACGTACATTGACAGCATATCTGCGATTGTCTTGTTCAGACGTTCTGTTAGTCCGTTCGTTTGGGGGTGGTACGCCGTCGTTCTTCGGTGATCCGTGTTGCTGTAGCGTAATACTCCTTGCATCAGCTCCGCAGTAAATGCCGTTCCGCGGTCTGTGATTAGGACTTCCGGGGCTCCATGTCGCAGCACAACCTGGCTTATAAAGAACTTCGCCACTTCTTGTGCAGTCCCCCTCGGAAGAGCGGCGGTCTCTGCGTAGCGCGTCATGTAGTCTGTCGCTACGACAATCCACTTGTTCTGTGATCGTGACGTAGGGAACGGGCCTAAAAGGTCCATTCCAATCTGTTGAAATGGTCTCGATGGGACGGCGATCGGTTGCAGAAGTCCGGCGGGTCTTGTCGGCGGCGTTTTTCGTCGCTGGCAGTCACGGCAGCTCCGGACGTAGTGGGTGACGTCAGAGGTAAGGCCGGGCCAGTAGTACCTCGCCTTGATTTTTCCGATAGTGCGGGCTGTGCCCAGATGTCCGGAAGACGGGTCGTCGTGGCACGCTTCCAAAATTTCGTCACGAAGGTCCGCGGGGATGACGAGAAGGTAATTCGCTCTTGTTCCGGGGCTGAAATTCTTCTTCACAAGGACGGAGTTTCTCAGGCTGAATGCTGGTAAGCTGCGTTTGAAGGTCCTAGGAACGGCAACGTCGCATCCCTCGAGGTACTCGATTATGACGCGTAAGTCGGGGTCGGCACGCTGCTGGGCGGCTAGGTCGCTCTCCGTCACGATCCCGAAGAACGCGCTGTCTTCATCAGAGTCTTGTGGTGGTGGGTCGACGGGGGCGCGGGACAGGCAGTCGGCGTCGGAGTGTTTCCTGCCGGATTTATAAACGACTGTAACGTCGAACTCCTGCAGGCGCAAGCTCCACCGCCCAAGACGGCCAGAGGGGTCCTTCAAATTGGCGAGCCAACACAGCGCATGGTGGTCTGTTACAACCTTGAATGGCCTTCCATACACGTATGGGCGAAATTTTGAAATCGCCCATATAATAGCCAGGCACTCTTTCTCAGAGGCAGAATAGTTTTTCTCCTCCTTCGACAGACCACGGCTAGCATAGGCGATTACCCTTTCGAAGCCGCTTTGCTTTTGGACAAGGACGGCACCCAAGCCTATATCACTGGCGTCCGTATGCATTTCCGTTTCGGCATTTCCGTCGAAATGAGCGAGCACGGGCGGGCTTTGCAGGCGTTTTTGCAGCTCGCCGAATGCTTTTTCTTGGTCGTTTTCCCAGCTGAAAGGGGTGCTATCTTTCGTCAAGCGCGTGAGTGGCTCTGCAATGCGTGCGAAGTTTGCGACGAAGCGCCGGTAGTATGCGCACAGCCCGAGAAATCTCCGCACGCCCTTCTTGTCTTTCGGCCTAGGGAAGTTCGCGATAGCTGAAGTTTTTGCCGGGTCAGGTAGGACTCCCGCGGCGTTGACGACGTGGCCCAAGAACTTGAGTTCCCCGTATGCGAAACGGCACTTTTCAGGCTTCAGCGTCAACCCCGACGTACGAATGGCCTCGAGTACAGACTCCAACCTTGCAAGGTGTTCGTCGAAAGTCCGGGCGAATACCACTACGTCGTCGAGGTATACGAGGCAGGTGTGCCACTTAAGGCCAGCTAGCACAGTGTCCATGACTCTTTGAAACGTCGCTGGTGCTGTGCACAGCCCAAACGGCATCACCTTGAACTCGTATAGGCCGTCTGGGGTTATAAATGCAGTCTTCTCTCGGTCTCTCTCGTCCACTTCAATTTGCCAGTAGCCGGTCTTCAGGTCCATCGATGAGAAGTACTTCGCGTGGCAGAGGTGGTCGAGGGCGTCGTCGATTCGGGGGAGGGGGTACACGTCCTTTTTCGTGATTTTGTTCAGTCGCCGGTAGTCAACGCAAAACCTTAATGTGCCGTCTTTTTTCTTTACGAGTACGACGGGCGCAGCCCAGGGGCTTTTCGATGGCTGTATAATGTCATCGCTCAGCATGTCGTCGACTTGAGTCCGGATGGCTTCCCGTTCGTGTGAAGAGACGCGGTACGGTGACTGTCGGGTAGGTCGGGCTCCATCTTCGGTTATTATTCGGTGCTTCGCTAGAGGGGTCTGACGTAGTTTTGCGCTCGACGAAAAACATTCGCTATAGCGACGCAGCAAAGCCAATAATTTTTTTCGTTGTTCTTGCGGTAGCGCCGGATTCACGTCGAATGGCTGCGGGAGCTTGAATGTTTCTACGGGTGTGCGTTCAAAGTCGGCGACTGCGATCACATCACTTGCTTCTTGCGTTTCTTCGAGGAACGCAATTGCAGCTCCCTTGTTTAAATGCTGGTACTCTTCGGTGAAATTAGTGACCAAAACGTGAGATTGGCGTTGCTTAAAGTGCGCAATGCCTCTTGCGACGGAGACACCGCGGTCGAGAAGCAACCTTCGATCACTCTCTACGATAGCGTCGATGTCAGAAGCAGCATCCTCACAGTAGACGGCGATCATCAAGCTTGCGCGGGGTGGCAGGGTGATGTGATCGTCGGCGATCCTGACAGCAGCACGGTGATCGGGGTTCGGCTGCGGCGTCGTGGAGTGATTGGAGGAAAATGTTATCGACTTGGTCTGCAGATCAATTATTGCGCCGTTGTCCGTCAAAAAGTCCATTCCGAGAATCACGTCGCGGGAGCAGTTAGGCAGAACGACGAACGCCGCAGGGTACGTTGTGCCGTCTATGGTGACGCGCGATGTGCACGTTCCACTTGGCGTCACGAGGTGGCCTCCTGCTGTGCGTATGTGCGGCCCGTCCCATCTGGTCATAACTTTCTTCAGTTTAGACGCAAATGGTCCACTCATTACCGAATAGTCAGCTCCCGTGTCTACGAGGGCGACTACGTCAAAGCCGTCGATGGACACCTTGACGTCAGATGCAGTCGTCCTCGAGTTGCGGGTTCGTCGGGGCGTCGTATCTCTGCTTGTACGTGTTGATGGTCGGGCACTGTGCATCGTCGTTGTCGTCGTCTTCTCAACGGACGTCTTGGTCAGATCGGGTACGCGTCGCGCCGTGTAGCTGTCGTCGCGTTCAGGAGTCTCGTTAGGGCTAGGTCGGGTCGTCGGGATGAGGGCATGTCGTGAATGATGGTCTTCAGCTAGTCGCCGCGTCGTTGGAGGGTTTTCATTTTTCCGCCGTTGTGCAACTTTACCTCCCGAAGTTGCTGCTTTTAGTTTCCCCCGCGTGGGCTGGGGGACCTTCCACGTGAGAAGTCAGCAGTGCTGCGGCGGTTTGGTGACTGAGACGGGTAGGGCGACGGTGAACGGTTGAAGCGGGCTGGTCCTCGGTTGGTGTTGGAGAGGTATTCTTCGATCTCAGCAGGGCGCTGGCCGTATCGGGGGCGTGGGGCGTCGACGGAGAACCCTCGCAAACCGAGCCTCTTGTAGGGACAGCGACGGTAGATGTGGTCGGCCTCTCCGCAGTGGTAGCACAGCGGGCGATTATCGGGCGTTCGCCACACGTCGGTCTTCCTTGGCGTCTGGTATTGGTCTACAGGGCGTCGGGCGGGCGGCGTTGGACGGCGGTATGGCTCAGCCTCTGCTGGGTACGCACCCTTCATACCCAGCACCTCCACCAGATGTCACGAAGACAAGGACGATGCAGTGGTGTTGAATGAGAAACACGTTTATTGGAGCGAACTTGTGCTCCCCTAACAACTCAAAAGAATACAGAGGCGGCGAAGCAGCGGTCAACAAAGTGACTTGCACAGGCGAGTGACGTCGAATCGAATGCCCCGGCGTCCGCACTGCAGGCTTTTTATCTTTTGGCGCGCGTGGTTCTCGAAACGTCGATTCGCATCGAGAACATAGTAGATCCAAGAAGATTATTCTGGGCTGTTCACGTTAGATCGGAATGCTCTCCCTATCACAACAGATAACACATGCGGCACAGAAAGAAAGAATGGAACACGCGCTTCCCTTGGCGCAGAGATAACACAGACCGGCGCAGCCGGGCGGTAAAAGCAAAACACAAATAAACAAACCCAATGTATGGTTCGCGGCAATATTTATGCCACATTGGCTTGTTCAGGGTAGTGATCAATATCTGAGATATGAAGCGTAACTGGCGGGTTGTCAGGTATGAGTGCTCCGCTAGATTATGAAACCAAACGAAACCGATTTATATCGCAGTGTAAAGCCGTATAATGAGCATCCGAACGAACGCTGCTTACGGAGTTACTATTAGTAAATTTTAGGGCAGTGTAATTACAATCAGATCCATGATATATGCCGGTTTCGTGACGCGGGCTTGTGACACACACCTGGCGCTTATGCGGGCCGAATGCACCACAGTAAGATCGCGCCAAAAGCATTTACACTCTCGCAATTGCACCACGTTTGCGAACAGAGTGACTGCTCCACATAAATATGTATTTCCAACGCATACAAATGGAAAATATCAGTCGCGAACGTGCCTAAAAAGCAACGGCGACAGTGGTGAACGGGCTGGCAACTCCCGCGACTGCTTTTGAAACGGGCCGCTAGGGGGATTTCAGTGGCTCCCCTACAGGCAGCGCTCGAGGCGTATAGGGAGGGGGGGGGGTGGCAGGAAGGGACCAACCATATACGACAGTAAGTTGCTGAGCAGCGTCCAAGCAGCCGTAAGTGAATAAGTAACAATATGTGAATTTGCGTTTATGAAAAATTCAAAATGACACTGTTTTACATTTGTTTATTCTTTCGCTTCATCCTGTTTTCGTTCATTTTCCTCTTTTTATCAACATGCAGCGGGAACAAAGTTGTTCTTGCTCCCACTTATTCACGAGTGATGAAGTTAAAGTCTAACGCGATTGATTCCCCTTTCGGCATTGAATGTAAACATTGATTTGAATGTGAAATCATTCTATATCATTCTTGTGGTTATTTAAATGGTGAACGGTTGCTACAGTACGTACGTTCTGTTAAATTTTTATGCTTTTATAACTTGGATCTTAAATGATTAGTAAAATGTTTCTTGTTTTGAAGAAAATACTCTTCTGTTCTTTGGCCGCTTTTCTGATGGAGGCGAAAAGCAAAAACGTCCGTGTGTACGAGATTTCGGCGCACGTTAAAGATCCCCAGGCGGTCAAAATTAATCCGGAGCCCTCCACTACGGCGTGCCTCATCGCCTGCGTTGCGTCGGCGCGTTAAACCCTACAATCAATCAATTCTGTTCTTTGGCATGTGTTGCGTGCCCATAGGGCACAGCGATAACTGCGAATATGTGATAAACCCTACAATCAATCAATTCTGTTCTTTGGCATGAGTTGCGTGCCGATAGGGCACAGCGATAACTGCGAATATGTGATGGCAGGCAAATAAAACATACTGAAGTGTACTTAAGCTAATAACCGATAAATATTAGAAATCAAGCGAATAAATCGGTTTGCTAGAACCATAAAAATGATGTTTTTTTTTATCACTGGCGAGCTGGCGCAATAACTTTGCTTGGAAAAATTCAGTGTAACTACCAGTCACCAGCCACCACCATCATCGTCATCGTCGTCGCCATTAGAGCCCCAAGGACGCAGCTATCCCCAGGTCCCGAAATATCTTTAGCCGGCATTGGTTTCCAGATGACCTACGCTTGGTTTACGGCAGGCTACTGACATAAAATAACGCTACTGCTTCTAGCAGGTGCGGTTAACATTATCATTCACTACTACCGTATTTCCCACCGTTATAAAATACGTTTTAACGAATTTTCGAAATGCTTTGATGAATCAGTGGGTACTTTGCCGACAATAAGAACATAATACAGTCGAACCCGGCTATAACGAACCCGGATAGAGCGAATTACGCTATATATCAAACAAAAATATTTCACTTACGGAAATACATGGGAAACATATTCCTTATAACGAAGTTCACATCCGATATATCGAACTCTGCGCGCCGAAAATGGCCGGCGAAATGCGCGGTCTCGGAGCGGCAATAGGGATGCGGATTGGCCGCGACCGCAAAGCAAGAGTTGCGACTGAGACATTGCGCCTCGCACGGACGACGTGACGCCAGACACTTTCCGTAACTGTTTCCGACGCGCGGGCCTCACGATGGAACCCGCGAAGTCAGCGAGTCCGGACCAAGACAGCAGCATCGGTGTACTGCGGGAAGAGCTCCCCCATGTTCCCGATGATGTCTCGAGTGAAAGCCGTCCGACGCTTATAATGAAGCGCTTTCGGGAGTCGATGTGCTCGGCCAATGCGTCTTAGATTTTGGAGGACGTGGACTCGAACTCGTGTAACATTAATGTTTCATGTAGAGAATGCTATGCTAGTTGAAGCCGCCAAAACGAAAGTGAAAACAAAAGTCAGCGCTTTTTTCTTTGCAAAGTAGGCAGTTCAGGTGGAAAGTAGCTTTATTACTTGCAATAAATGGATTATTTTGGGTATGGTACTGGCTACTTTAATGTGTTTGTTTCTGCATGCGGGGATGGTGGAGTTGGGGAGGGCGAGAAGAGGGGGGGGGGGGGCTCCCGTGGATTGCGAACTTGACAAAATGAGTTCGTTAGGCGGGTTGGGCTTTATCGAACTATTGGATATATCGAACTAATACCGGTGCATATTGCAATTCTCTATAAACGGGTTTGACTGTAGAAGCATTTTACACCTGTTGTTGCGACGCGACATGCAAAAAACTGAACACGGCCCCCGTCTGCCGCAGGACGGCTTTATGGCGTCCACATCTGATTCAATGCTGCTGTAAGCTGTGCCATCACGGTTCTATGGGCCTAGGTTCCCAGCTTTTCTTCGGCAACACCTTACCAAAGAATTCCGCGCAGCGACTCCCCACGCTCACAGCTTCTTTAGTACAATCATGGCACCCGTACATACACCTTCCCTAATCTCCCTGCGCACGCCGAACGAAACAAAAACCGCTCACGCTTCGACATTTAACACATTCGTCCAAGCGTTGCCCTATTAGGGTTGTTTTACGAAATGCACATCCTGGAAAATTATAAAACACACAGTCGCGAGCCACAATACAAAACTGGTGAACGAATAAAATGCATAATGCAGCACGAAACAGAGACCAAGTCGGGAGTAGAAAAGGTAGTGTCTATTCTCAGGGTATCCGTGAGAAATGCCGTCGGGAAGTTTTCGCGGCAGTCGCCTCAGATTGGCACGCCACCCGAAACTTCCTTGGGACCAATATTCCGCGACAACTCACTAATATGGCTGCTTCCTTTGTGATGTAGCAATGTGATGTAGCAATCTAAAGTATCTGCTTCAGGATGGGAAGATCATGGTTGGAACGTTACGTGGGCGGACTATTTTTTTTTTTTCAAATTTCAGTTTTCGTTCATCTGGGTTTTGTTAGCATTTTTTTAGACTCTGCGGATACTCCTTCCACGGATATTACCACGCTATCGACGCACATGAATTTTCAGTTAGGTTAGGTTTACGACAGCTTGTGTTATGTTCGGAGTAGTTCGGCTGGGTTACGCCTACGCAACCCAGTTGGCCTGGGTTGCGTTGGGTTTGGTCAAGTCAGTTTGCGTGAGGTTACGCTGGTTTGGGGTGCATTAGTTTAGTTAGGGTGGGTTAGGTTCGGTTCGGTGAGGTTAGGTTGTTAGGTTAGGGTAGGTTACGCTACGTTAAATGTAGCCCCCGCATTGTCACTTGAATTATTAGGTGGTCGCAGTGCGGTACTATCAATGGTTACCCGTGCAAAACCGGTAATGTCTAGTATGTTAGTTTACTTCCAGTAATATTATTAAGCCAATTTTAGGCCTGCGAAGGTTTGGTGGGAACGGCGGTGACACATTCCGACGGTAATACTTACGGCTGCCGTGAGAATTAACGCAGCAAAAAAAAAAAAAAAAGAACCGTCTGTTGGTTTACGCTAGAAAAGCGACCTGACAGGAAGACGGTAGAAGAGCGAAGTAGGACGCCTGCCTTGTGCGATGCATCGACAGTAAGGAAGAATGTAATGGTGCATGGTGGCCCGGTTGATATAGGGTTCGTGTTGGAGCCCCACAATGCTTAACTACAGATTCTTACATTATGCGTTAGAATATAAGTCTCTCAAAACCACTTAGCAAAGGCGGCGTGCAGGGGATCACCATGCATCATACGCGATAGACATGTTTGCTCACCTCGCCACCATCTCTCTTCTGATATCGTGTCCCAAAAGACTGCTCAAGACATTAGAGAACGATGCGGATATGCCCGAGGAAGGAATCGCTCCCATATTTCAAGCGACCAACGCAATCGAACTTGATATCTTTGACAGTTCTCTGCGCTCTGTTCATCCACGTCACAGTTCCGCTCATTCCACGGCCACGAACGCAGCTGCTACGTTTTACACACCTCACCTCTAGTGGCATATTGACGTCCGTCTCGTCTCGCGTGGTCGCCACCGCGTCGCAGCTTTGTGGTCTTGGAGGCGCCGTGGTGTCGGCTTCCGGGTTAGCGTACACCATGAATGTCGACGCAGCCGTCGCCCGAGTAAGTCCTCCCACTGAAGCGAAGGGCGTTCGATCGCGGCGAAAGAAAGTGGGCGCGAGGAGTTCGAGGGAGGGGGGAAGCGGAAGCTTCTTCATTTGCCGGAACAATGATGATGATTTCGGAAAGTGGAACATACAGTCTTTCTCTAAAACTGCAAGTACAGAATAAAAGATTTGGAAGGCTCATCAAATGGATCAAATAATAACAAAATTATTAATAATAGTAATAAAAATAACACGCATGATAATTTTCTACATTTCTAATATGGCCTTTTTCGCCTGGGAAAGAGCGTGCGGGGTGGGTTGAAGGGCCATGAAGATTATTTGCAAGGGAAACTGATTGAAACCATGTGGCAATGCTGGCACTACCTTGCCGGGCGCTTCCTTCGAGGGGACTGACCCGAGCTAACTGTGCTCTCCTTCTTCGTCTGCGAATCGGCTGTCACCGCTGCGCGGAAAGAAGTCACAGGCTTGGCATCGCCAGTTCACCCGCCTGCCCACACTGTCCTGCAATAGAGAGAGAGAGAGAGAGAAGTGAACTTTATGGAAGTCTCCGGCGGAGGTAGCAGGGTGCCACGCAGGGCCCTCTTGCTACCTGACTATATGGGGGGCAGTCATCAAGTCGTGTCCCGTCGCTTACGTCGGGGAATCCAACGCTCTCCGCGAGGCTTCAGCCCCTGGATCGCGTCGGATGCATCCCTGCGCGTTTGGCGAGCGAGAGCTGCCTCGATCCGCTGGACCGCCTGTAGCTGTTGCACTGAGTCCTGTGCTAACACAGCTTTAGCAATGTCCTTCGGCAGCCTGCCTGGGTAGGCAGCCGCCTCTTCTGGATTCAGTTCGCAATCCCACAACACGTGAGTCAGCGTAGCAGTAGCACTCTTACAAACACTGCACTTTTCGCTGTCGTAGACGTCGGGGCACATGTAGCGCGCGAGCGCCGGCGTGAGCACCGAGTTGGTTTGCAACTGCCTATAGAGCACCGCCTGTTCCCGCGAGAGCAGCGGGTGCGGGCCCGGCATAGAGCGGCGTGCGCTCCGATACCAGTCCAATACATCCGCGTAGCTCGTTACGGGCTCGGCGTCTTCATCGTCGCAGCTGTTGTCTTCGCCGTCGCTGGCGTCGTTCGCAGCAGCTTGCTCCTCCGCAGAGACGAGGGACGGTTCTGCCACCACGCGGCGAGTGAGTCCTCGCGCGGCGGCGTCCGCCGTCTCGTTGCGGTTGGGGGAGCTCCCGCAACTGTAGCCTTGGTGCGCCGGGAACCAGCGGAGATGAGTCCGCAGTCTCTCGTCGCACTGTCTGACACCGCACTTCACAACGCGCACCGCATTAGCACACACACTGTTCTTGCTGTAGTTCCGGATCGCTGTGCGGGAGTCGCTCAGGATCGTCGTGCACTTGTCGTCGGTGAGAGCTAGCGCGATGGCTGTCTCCTCCGCTTGATGCGCCCGCTGCACGCGAACGCTGCAGGCACTGTAGACTTCGCCCGTCGTAGCTCGCACGACGACGGCTACGTAGGTGTCTTCTGTGTCTTTGTACTTGGCGGCGTCCACGTACAGGGCGCCGGTGTCGGTGGCATGGGTTTCGGTGAGCACTTTGGCCCGCGCCTCCCGTCGACCGCGGTTGTGCTCGGGATGCACGTTCCGCGGCAAGGGTGCCACCACTAATCGGCGGAGGGCTCCCTCCGGGAGTGCGCCGCCGTCACGCTCGTCATTGCTTGTAGTACTCGCGCCCAGGCCGAGTTTGGCCAGGATGCTTCTTCCCGTCTGCGTAGTCAGGAGCCGCTCGCGTTGAGAGGCCCGCTGCGCTTCTGCAATTTCTTCAAGGGTGTTGTGTACCCCCAGCTCCAGCAGCCTGGCTGTGCTTGCGCAGTTGTATAGGCCCAACGCTGCTTTGTACGTCTTCCGGATGGCTGCGTTGATCCGGTCGCGCTCCTGTACCTTCCAGTAGTGGAACGCACCGACGTAAGCGACGTGGCTGACGGCGAAGGACTGGACCAGTCGTAGCAGGCTGGCTTCCTTCATCCCCCTGTGTCGCGTCGCAACTCGCTTGATGAGTCGCGTTGCAGTTCCCATCTTCGTGACGAGCTTGTCCACGGTAGCGCCGTTGCTCCTACTGGCCTCGAGCACCATGCCCAGGACGCGGAGCCTCGAGACTTTCGGAATGACGGTCCCGCCTCTCGTTCGGAGCACGATCCGCTCCGAGTCTTCGGTAGCTTTCCTCCTGTACCGCCCCGGCGGCGGGACGATCAGGAGCTCGGACTTTTGCGGCGAGCACCGGAGCCCGGTGCCCTCCAGCTGGTCTTCTATAGCGTTCACAGCTTCTTGTAGCGTCTCCTCAATGTGCCCGTCGCTGCCGCCAGGCACCCACAGCGTGATATCGTCCGCGTAGATCGTGTAACGGACTTGCGGGACTTGCGCGTTCAGCCGCTCCGCAACGCCGATCATGACCAGGTTGAAGAGCAGCGGTGATATCACGGACCCTTGCGGCGTGCCGACGCTGCCTAGGGTCTTCTCGTCCAGTTGTAGGTTGCCCGCTTGGATCTTCACCGTCCGGTTCGACAGAAAGTCCCTGATGTAGTTGTAGGATCTTCGTCCAAGTCCCAGCCGCGAGGCCTGCGACAGGATTGCCGAGTGGCGCACCTTGTCGAAAGCGCTCTGCAGGTCTAGGCCAAGGACGGCTCTGTTGTCGTTGGTGGGAACCGACACGTCCAGGATCTCGTGCTGGAGCTGTATCATCGCGTCTTGGGTACTGAGCTTCTCCCGAAAGCCGATCATGGCGTCCGGGTACAGGCCCTTCTCTTCGAGGTAGCGGTTCCATCGGTTTCGCATGACGTGCTCCATCACCTTCCCGACGCACGACGTCAGGGAGATGGGTCGCAGGTTTTCGATGTTGGGGGGCTTGCCGGGCTTCGGTATGAGGACCGCGCGGGCCGTCTTCCACTGCTTCGGTAGTTTACCTTCTCTCCAACATTTGTTGAAATATCTTGTAAGCGCTGCGATCGCCCCGTCGTTGAGGTTACGCAGCGCTCGGTTGTGAAGCCGGTCCGGCCCTGCGGCCGACTTGCAGTTAAGCTCCTGCAGTACCGCTCGAACCTCCCATTCCTCGATCTCTCGATCCAGTTCAGGGTTGTCCGGGCCGCTATGCTCGGTGTGAGTCTCGCTGGCTTCGACGGGGAGGTACTTGGCGTTGATACGCTTGCTGGCCTCCTCTTCGCCCAGCTCTTTGACGGCGGTGTAGATCGTTTGGGCGAGCTTGTGCTGTTGGTGGCCCCTGGTGGACTTGTCGTCCAACAGATGCCGCAGCAGCTTCCAAGTCTGCCCCTTGTGAAGCTGTCCGTCGGCGGCGCTGCACGTCGCATACCACTGCTGTGAGCACAACTCTCTGCTGTACTTTTCGATGGCGCGGCCCAGCTCGGCGACCCGTTTCCGGAGCCGCCGGTTGTGTCGCTGCCTCTTCCATCTTCTTTGCAAGGACTGTCTGGCCTCAATCATGTGAGCCAGCTTACTGTCGACTTGCTTGACATTTTCTTCTACGTCCAGCTCGGCGGTGACCGAGTCGGCCGCAGAAGCGATCCGCCCCGTCCATGCCTCGATGTCGTCAATCTTGTGGTCGAGCTCGTCGAGGGTGGCACGGAAGCGCGTCCAGTCTGTGAGCTTGTGCTTGAATGTTCTGTGGTCGTTGTGCAGCGTTGTGGGTACGTTCAATTCTATGATGTAGTGATCGCTGCCTAGGTTGTGGCCGGTGTTGTGCCAGGTCGCCGTTCCTCTTGTCTTGCCAGAGATCCGAGCGAAGGTGAGGTCCGGGTTCGTGTCTCTTGTGGTCGATGTGCCGATCCTTGTCGGAGTGTCCGGGTCCGTGAAAAGCACGAAGCCGGCGTTCGACGCTTCTTCTAATAGTTCCCTTCCCTTGACCGAGGTGCGGCTGTACCCCAGCTCTTTGTGCGGCGCATTGAAGTCGCCGCACACCACCGTCGTGTCGTTGGGCTTAGTCTTCACAGTCTTGTGTAGGAGTGCCTTAAATTTCTGCTGCCCGTGTGTGGGGTTGCTGTAAACGTTCACCAGTAGTATGGCTTCTTGTTTCCTTCTGCCCACCACGATCTCGGTAACGCAGTACTCAATGGAGCTGCGGCCGAGAAAGTTCTCGTGGTGGATGGAAGTGAGTCCCTTCCGCACAAAGGTACACACACCCTGCGCGGCTCCCTTGCCGCACTCCCGCGCACTGGGCGGGCTGGAGTAGGCTCGGTATCCCGGCAGTGACGGTGTGTCCTTCATGTGGGTCTCTTGTATCATTATAACGTCTGGCAGTTGTCCGGCGCTTGTCATGTGTTGCTGTAGTGCCGCCTTCCGACACCGAAAGCCGTTGGCGTTCCAGTGCCAGATCTTCAGTCCTGTGCGGGTTGTGAGGTTTCGGTCCATGTTGGTGAAATCGGTGTTGGCGATTGGTTGCAGGGATTGCTCTCTCCATTCTTCGCGTTAATAAGCTGGTTCAACAGTGCCTCCATTTTTGCAAAGCCTGCAGTGACTCGACGTTCGAGCGCAGTTAGGCGCTTGTCCTGCAGTTCGCTGCGCTTCTCGAGCCTACTCAAGCGTACGTTAGTACTTTCACGTTCTTTGTTCACGGCCTTGCGGTCTCTGAACGAGGATCGGGATATTTCTACCTCCTGCTCGTTCATGTCTTCCTCCTCTTGTTGCGGGGCCGGTGCTGTGAACTCTGGTGTTGTAAGAGTAACTGCAGGTGTTTCCTCTGTTTGAGGTGGCGTAGTCTGTCGTTGAACGGGCGTTTGACGTGATCGCGGCGTTAGGGTGGGTGGTCTCTGTGCAGTCCCCAGGGACCATGTGGGGTTCAACTGAGGCGCTCCCGCGGGTAGCTGTGCCGTACGCAGTAGTCGTAGAATTTCGTCCTGGCCTTGCTTCAATTCCCTGACCTGAGCTTTCAAGCTCATGTTCTCCGCCTGTAGGTTTGCGTTGGCTTGTTGTAAAGCTCGCATCTTGTCCTCGAGCTGCGGTGTGCGGCTCTTGCTTCTGCGCCGGTTAGTTACCAAATCAGTCCACGTGGCACGTTCTTGGGAGTGAGACTCGCGGCGTGCAGGTTGAGCGGCGCGCTGCTTGCTTCTGCTCCTGCTTTCCCGCCCGCGCGACGTGGCGCGATTCGGTTGGGCGGAGTCAGCGCGCGTGCAGCTGCGGCTCGTGCTGCGCTGGCGTCTCCCCATTGGCTGGCTGGCCTGGAGAGGAGGAAACTCTGCAGGGTTCCCGCTCGCTATGCTGACGCGTTTCGGTGACGTAGGTCTCGCGTGATCCCATCTTCGCTTCTTTACCAAATATGGCATCTTGAAGCGGTTGCTGCAACCCGGCGCCCCCGTCGGGTGGGGGCCGTTACATAACTTGCAACGTGGCTTGCAGTCTTCGGCGTGCGCTTCGCTTGGGTTAGGCTTACCACAAGCGAAGCACACTTTCACGTTTGGTTGCTGGCATACATCTTGCCGGTGGCCTATCTTGCCACAGGTTCGACACACTTGATGATGTTGACGATACAGGCTGCATCGGACGAGTGTCGCGCCGTATTTCACGGTAGAGGGTACTTTCTGTCCCTGAAACAGGACCAGTACCGCCGTTGATTCTCCAATACGATGGGCCTCGATGGCTGTAGGGTTCCCTCGGTGTATGATGTTGTCGCGGATGTCTGCCGCGGTGTCCGGCGTCGGAATCCCATGAATGACTCCTTTCGAAGTATCATGCGGAGTCGCGAAGTAGGCGTTAGCTTCATGAGTCTGTCCCCCAATAATCAGCGAGCGCAGCTTGACATATCGTCTCGCTCGTTGCTCGTCCGGGGTGCTAACTACAATGATATTCTGTGCCACGTTGGCGCAGATCGTATCCTGCATGGCCTCTGCTTTGGTAATCCCTACGGACGTCCATATGGCTGCCGTGAGGGTTGGGGCTTCGACGCGACCCGTGTTCAGACCGCCTTTCGGCCGTATAATGATTTTGCTCTCTTCTCGCGGAATGTTCATCGGCATGCGAGCTGCTCGCGATATATTTGCAGTAACTTTCTTGACATACTGCGCTTGGGTATAGCGCGATTCATGCTTCTTGGTGGGGGTGGACTCACCGGCGAAGCAGGACTGCGATGTTGGCTTGTGCTGACGTGGCTTCCGCACGGCGGTCTCCCATCCCGCGAAGTCGTTGTCTTGTAGGTCTTCGCCTTGTACCGTTATAGCTGTACGACCGTCGAGATGGCCAAGCTGTGGTTGTAGGGCTTGCACTTCTTCTCGAACGTCAGGTTCGCACTCCGTTTCCATCGCCGAAGCCATGTCGCTCGTACGGCTAAACTTTTGGTATCCACACGTTCCTTGTAACTTCGCGGTTGAGGGCGCCTCAATCAAGACTGAGTCTAGGAGGGGGATAGACAGGAAAGAGGGTTGACAGAAACAAAGATAGAAAGAGAGAATAAGGTAACGGTTCACAAGCCGCGCAGCATGTACAGTACTAGCGGCATCACAGCCAGTCCGAGAGTCCTGTGTCCTTTAAAAAGTCCAGCAGGGCTCGGAACGCTTTTTCGCGACTTGATTTCTGACAATCCGGGAACAACAGGTTTGATGAGGTGCACGAAGGCAGTCCCAGTTTCGCATACGACGCTCTCAGCGCTGATCGAGCCTGCGAATGATGTGGACACTCGCGCAGTGTCTCTATTGCAGCCACACGTTCCTTGTAACTGCAATAGAGACACTGCGCGAGTGTCCACATCATTCGCAGGCTCGATCAGCGCTGAGAGCGTCGTATGCGAAACTGGGACTGCCTTCGTGCACCTCATCAAACCTGTTGTTCCCGGATTGTCAGAAATCAAGTCGCGAAAAAGCGTTCCGAGCCCTGCTGGACTTTTTAAAGGACACAGGACTCTCGGACTGGCTGTGATGCCGCTAGTACTGTACATGCTGCGCGGCTTGTGAACCGTTACCTTATTCTCTCTTTCTATCTTTGTTTCTGTCCACCCTCTTTCCTGTCTATCCCCCTCCTAGACTCAGTCTTGATTGAGGCGCCCTCAACCCGACAATCAGTTATCGGCTCAGTTGACTTTAGCTTCTCTGCTAATAATGCAACTCTCTCTCTCTCTCTCTCTCTCTCTCTCTCTCTCTGGCGCTACCTGGCGTGGTTTGATTCCCTCCGGTGTGTACTGCGCTCCGAAGATTGCGTAGGCCCCATGCCCTCCAGCAGAGTTAGCGCAGAGTTAGCTCATATGAGTATTCGATGGGGTCGTGCCTGATTGTGCTTGGCGTTTTCATATACTACTCTAGAATGAAACAGTTAACCGGAATTCCTGCGTGGCTCATCAACCCTAGACGCTTGTTAGCAAAAAGCAGGCAATTTACTACCCCACAGAAGCTTCCGTCCTTGTTGTTCCTTTTTTATTATTAGCCGCGATGATATTTCACGCATCTGCGTTAGAGTTTACTTTTAACAAGGACAATTCTGCTGTGGTTGGTGTGAAGCCGAATGGGAGGCCAGATGCCCTATTTTAAGTGCAATGCACTTCTTAAGCGACCCTGAACCTGCGTCCACCGGCGATGTCCGCATCACATACCCACGTGGGGGATTGGCCAGGAATCTCCTCGTCTTCCTTGGCAACGGGGGGAGATGGGCGCGCGCTGCCTGGCCGCTGACATGGCACATACCCACGTGGGGGATTGGCCAGGAATCGGGCGTGAGAAGGGCTAATGCACCCGCTTAAAGGAGTACTGACACGAAATTTCAAAGCTGAGATCCGCTCTAGCAATCAAGTACAACGACAACACAAATAGGTGTCTGTGAATAAATGCATCTTTCTTTCTTTGTAGTTGTGTGTGTGTCTGTGATCTCTCTTTCGCGAACATTACCGAACCGCGCAAATTCAACTCGTGCATTCGCACTTTCACATTCTTCCCCTCGGGGAAATGCGGGGAATTTTTTCGCGCTAGCTCATTGTTTAAATCGCCATCGTCTTCGCCGAGCCAATTTCAATGTTTTTATATTCGAAGGTGTCACTGCCCCTCTTGAGAATCGTCCGCTTCTTCTTTAGTGGCCCATCACCAGCGGAAGACACGGAGGGGTACTCGCCTTGCTGTGTTGGCACCGGATGTAGACTCGCGGGACGAATGAGTGGGCCTGCCGGTGCAGCCATACGGCAGGTGAGGACAGTGACCTCTTACATGCATTAACTGCTTCCGGAACAGCTGGGCCGGCTTCAGGCCATGGAACTAAGGTCAGAGAGGCCACAGAGAAACACGACCAGCTCTCATGGGGGTATTTTGAGCTCTAGGCGCCAGAAAATAATGCCCAACATTTCGTATTACTATCATCAGCAGCATCACCCTCGTCCCAATAATCATCATCATGCTTATTAAGTTAACTGGAGAGGGAGAGAGAGAAAGAAGGCCCTTTATTAGATGAAAGCAGAGAGTTCTGCCGGCATGCTACACTGCGGGGATGGGAAGGAAAGAATGGAGTCACTATAGGAAGTAAGGCGGAAGAGAGAAAACAGGCGATGAATGAAAAGAAGAGAAAAAAGTGAAAAGCAAAGAATTTAAAACCTGCTTGCACAACAGTCCAAGCCTGATTGCACAGCCGAGCTGTGTTCGTCTCACTATGGTTAACTCGACGAGTGCCATATATGTCACTTAAAACCATTTACCGTGTGTGTTTGTTTGGCGCCCGACAGCAGAAGACCAAATCAAACACAAAGCAAAGTGGAAAAGGGTTTATTTGTACAGTGCCCTCTTCAGTCTTGATATACTTCATTGTTCGCCGCCGCAAAGTCTTCGTCGGGCGCTCCCTTGGCGTTGAAGATCTACCTTTATTCATCCTGTTGTTGTTGTACTGGGTGATTGCATTCTCGCCTGGGAGTGCGGTGCGCTTCCTGATCAGCCGTCTCTTCTTTGGCGTCCGTATCTTCTTTGGTCGCTCCATACTCCATGTGCGCGGCACAAAGTCGGACAGAGTTCTGCGGCCGCCGCCGCGGCAATTCCATGTTTTTTAGATGCAGAGCATCTGATTCACTCGCCTTGTCCCTCCGGCGTCGTCGTCGTTGTTGGCGTTGTCCACCCCTCCCCCATTCTCCTCGCCGCGCCAGCTGCGCTCTCCGCCGCTCACCCCCTCTCCTCTCCGATAGCGAACACTCGCTCGCGAGGGGCATTGGATTGGATTCGATTAGATTGGATTGGATTGGATTGGATTGGCTTGGCTTGGATTTGGATTGGATTGGATTGGATTGAAGTGGATTGTGTTGGATTGTGTTGCGTCATAGCCGCGGCACGTTGCGTCATAGCCGCGGCAGACGCGCTGGGGCCGGCGCGTGTGCAGTGCTCTCTCTTCCGCGGTTTCCTCTCATTCGGGCGCGCTGCGCACATAACCGGTGTGCCGTTCTCCGGTGAAGCAACATCCACGCTTGGCTCAAACACCTAGAGTCCACGCCGCTTTACAAGTACGCCAACGTCGTCATCGACTGGGACCGGCTTACGCAGTCCCCTCAACGTTATGCGCCCTATAAAACGCGGTCCCTTCGCCGCTCCGCCTATGCGGCGCATCTACACAGGGGTTCCCGCGAGGGGAGGTGGGAGTTTTTATGAGCGCAGGGGGTTGCCCCTAGCAACGCGGAGCGATTGACGTCAGGAGCAGACGACAGTCGCTTCGTCGGCGACACTGTTTGGTCACTCGCTTGTGATAAAATTCTCTTTCTTCGGTCAAGTGCTTTATTTTCTAATCTACAGTTTTGTGAAGCGGGCGCATTAGCCCTCCTTACGCCTGATTCCTGGCTAATCCCCGACATGCGCACGTGCCGCCGGGCGTTCTCACGAGACGAAGTGTTCATTCGCTTTTTCGAATCTCTACTTCCTAAATTTTACCGATTCTCGCTTGGGATTATATCCTCTTTCTTAATTCAAATACTCAAGTTTCTTAAATACAGTTTTCTGTAGCGGTCGCATTAGCTCTCGCTACGCCAGGTACCTGGCCTACGTGCCGCCGGTTTACATGGCTACGTGCCTCCGGGCGCTCTCACGAGATGCATGCTGACGTGTGCTCGGCGTTTTCTCGGTATTTTTGTAGCGTGAGCTACACTGCCGAGGTTGAGCAGTTTCGCGTTGCTCCTGGAGAGCCGTGCTGCGCATGCGCGAGTGGCAGTGTTGTCACAAGGCGCACAGAACGTTGCTCGCTACCCGGCGTCTCTCACACACCCCACGCGCCCAGCCTCTTCGCCGGCCTCCGTTCCGCACGTGGCCGCCCGGTCCACTTGATGATCATGAGAGGGGTGGCCGGGTGGCGTGATTCCAAACGCTTCGCTGCACAGAGCACCCACGTGACACGTGTGATGTCACTGCGCGCGCTATTCTTTTGAGCGCCTGCTAAAGGGTACCCGCCGTTCTGGCTGTGTAGCCATGACGTAGAGCACTGAGTTTTGGCGCTGGCCGCTTGGGTTCGAGCCCCAGCAAGTCGATCTGTTTCTTTTTTTTTCATCGCCTATTTTATTTCTACATTTCATTTTTTTCTTCTAAACTAAAATCTACGGGTCGTTTTTGTTAATAATGGTGATTTGGTACGTTTTAGGTCGCTTTAGGCTTGGGGCGCAGCCAATAACCGCGTTGAATTACGGTTCTCCATCGCGCGAACAGACATGTCACGTGGGTGCTCTGTGCAGCGAAGCGTTTGGAAATACGCGGCCTGGTGTGGAACCGATTGCTCGTGCGTCGCAGCAACACCGGCGTGCGCCTGTGGAACCAGCTTAGCACTGGGGTGATTGGTGACGCTGCGCCGGAGCCGCTTGATGAATATACATGTGTCACATAATGCGTATACCATGTGTGTGTCATTGGAGCAGCAGTAAGCATAATAATCAAGCTAATCCTTGACAAAAAGGAAAGCTAAGAATGTCCAGATGAACCTTAGCTCACGCTATGTATATCCTGGCATAGCCAAGCAAAGCCACTGCTAATTTTTTTTTTCGGTTCAGTTCCGGCGCAACGAACAGCTTAAAGAGCCCTGGTGGTAAAAAGAGGAGGTTGCCTGTATGTTTCACAATTTGGGTGTGTTACGTGAAAAGTCTGGATGGTTTCACATATAGTGGCGATATTTATTCCCATGTTGTGTCAACGACACCGATGTCGTGGATGTAGTCAAATAATCCGGCTAGCAGTTTCCGCAGAGACGAGGGGGACGGCCACGGTCCCAGAAGTTATTTTTGAGTTCGGAAACTATGTTTGAGGCACTCAATCTTCTGTGCGATCGCCTTGGTCAAACCTCGAATCCTTCCGGTGAAAACCACGGGTCATCGAAAACGGTTGAGCATATCCTGGTGGAGTTCCCTGCACACAGTCAAGCAAATTCACTGATGGAAGAAGGTCGCCCCTTCTGACCTTCAATCGCCTCTGTCCCATGCTGCCGGACTACATTCTTCACCGCTACATTTCCTGAAATCCTCCATCCATCGAGTTATGGGTCTACCCCTACTACTTCTAGTCCATCCTGTCGGCGGCTCTGGGTGTCCACCGGTTGTCATTTTTGCATCCCTAAATGTCCAGCCCAAGTACATTGCTATTCCTTTATTTCAAGTATGATATATTCCTCCAGAGTTCGTTACCTTCATGGACTAGGACGCTGTTTTCCTGTACCTAGGCGTAATCGCAATCATCCTTCCTGATAAGGCTGCTTGGGGTGAGCTAAATTTTCCGTCAAGGCACCTAGTAAGGTTACAGATTTCTGCCCGTGATAGGTGATTAGAGGCAGTACACATTGGTTGTATATTCCTCTTTTTAGTGACAAACGTAGCTCACTTTTCATTATTTGGGAGTACTTAGGAAGTGCACCCCCGCTGTTACCTATTCTGTGCACGATTTCTTTCTCCTGTTTGGGATCAGCACTGAAAACCTGTCCAAAGCTGCCAGTCCTAATTCGCATACTTCTGTTGTCATATCCTTATTTAGGCTGTAGAGGGTGCTCCAGTATATATTGGTTAGATGCTGGAGTAGTACTAAATAGGTTAGATGGTGGAAATGTTAAATGCAAAGAGTGCCTTACGAGCATCCTACAGAGAAACGAAATCGGGCCACTGCCGTACCTTACTCTGAATGCTGGCGCGCACTCCGAGCATAGCAAATTTGTTACCCGCAAAGCGAAGAGCGCATACCCGCGCTGGTGTATTGGCCGGTGCTTTTCAGGTAGTAATCGGGCGCTGTTTTGTAACGATGTACCGTGGATTATGCACTCAGACTGTCGTCAGTTTTTGTTTTGTCTGAATCTTGATCTGCTCAGTTGGGACTGTGTGGAAAGACGCGCACCAGTCTTCCCTACTTCTTATAAACCACTGGTACGCCATCTACCACCGCAGGGTCGGCTGGGTATGCTCCAGCCACATCGCGTCGCTTTATTGCAAGAAACTGCCCCAGTGATCCAAGGGTTGGATAAACAAGGTAAATTTGTCGCCTGAAATGCGTGGTTCAACTCCCTTAAAGCATCGTTTTTTTGCGTACAAATAACGATGATAAGGAGCAGGGTTTGGCCCAGTGGTATAGGGCGCCCGTCTGGACTGCGGGAGGTGACAGGTTCGAAACCCACCGCCGGGTAGAAGCGTACCTCGGCCCCGCGCCCGGCTTTCTTATAGGTGTACGCTTGGGTGGAGCTCCGCAGAGCCTCCTGCGCCCTTCGGGGCACTGTATGGAACGACCAAGCCCGCGAAGGTGGTTGAAGCACAAGAGCCGGGTTTCACTCAGTCGAGTGGCGCGCTTTAACGCACTGAAGTGCTCCTGTTGCTCGTAGCAGGACGGTGAAATGTTGGGCCGTGGACTTTTTCCCTGCCATTGGGAGCCGATTATGGCACCGCGATAACATTTAGCCGTAGAGAAGTTGGTGCAGTGACCATTTACTTGCCGGCAGCAAAGCTAGTTATCTGTAGTGTACAACTATACGGGACGTAGGCACCGGATCAGAGGCGTTTTTTTTTATTATTCTGGTTTTGTCCGCTTTATTCTTGTCTTAGCCCAAGGCCTGAGTTTCGATCCCGGCATCTGCATGGATTCATTATTCTGAATGCAGCGAAAAATGAAAACGGCCGTGTGTTTCGGCCCGCGATGAAGAGCGCCAGGTGGTCATATCAAATCGGTGGCCATCCATTACACGAAGCTCATAGCCCGAGTGTGACTTCGGCGCCTAAAAAAACTTCTAACATTTGAAAAAAAAATTTTCTTTGCAATTTTCTTTGAGGTGGACATCAAATGCTTCCGCCGAGTTTAATTAGTAACCAAGTCGCAAAATTCAAGACGACCATGAAACAAAATACAGCTTTTGTTCCTTCAAAAGAACGCTTTGTCCCAATAAAGATGATACAATTTCAACGTAAAGTTTAAACAATTGCGTCGTGTATTAGGGAAAACAGATGTAGTAGTGACAAGGACTGTATGAGTTGTATGACTGGCGGCCCCATGGAATCCAGCGCCGAGAAACATGACTGTGCGACATAGTCGCGCCTCTAGTGCCATCAAAATGTGTTAATTAAATGCTCAGAAAGGACACTAGTGACCACGCTTTTATTGTTTCTTCTATTACATAGCAACTGACGTTGTGGTGCGTAAAATTTGAATGTTTTCAGATGTATCTTGTTAAGGCAAAATCCTTCAGTGTCCCACTGAGAGAAAATGTACTATCCCTTCCTAAAGAAATTGTAGGGGAGTGCGAAAGCTAAAAGTGCGTCCAATCGTTTGTCAGACCTTCGAAGACACAAATCCCAAACAAGGAACGAATCAGTGCGACAATTTTCTGCGCACTAAGTGAACGCATCTATATACGACAGATGTAAATGTATACCGATACGTGTTTTATCAGATATATTATTGTACTCTTTCTTCATTATCGATGCGTGTGTTTTCTTATTTAGAGGCGTTCCTCTTTCCTGAGTTTCAAGTAACCGTTTTGACACAATGAAACCCCGGTTTCTCGCACGCGCCGTGTGTCCGGAGATCTAATCAGAGCTTTCTGGTGGATTAACCAGTTTGTAGGAAAATGCATTAGTTTTTCTACAGGACGCTGTCGGTTCCGCCAAGAAAGCTTTCGACATATAAACGCGCCGTCGTTGTGTTGTAGTTGTTTTACGGTCAAGAAAATGCCAGGCGCAGTAAAGAGTAAATAAATAAAAAACTCATATATGACCCAATGCGGCGGACTCTCCGTATGTACTATTACAACGGAGGCGAGAGAACGAGGGTAGAGCGCGGAACATCCTAAATTCCGATAGCCCGCAAACAACGAGGGAATCACTGCTGCTCTCGACGCCAGTGGCATCGGTTGAGTAACGCCATGCGTATCGCTGACGACAGCCTCGCGGGTCTTGAACGAGCACGGGACAACGCCACATGGAAGTGGACATCTCCTCCTGATTACGAACACCTCGCTTAGAGTGAGTTGACGCTGTCTCGAGGCCTTCACTCCGCCACGGCTCTTCAAGATCATTCCCCTTCAGTCTACAATAAACCAAACTTAAGAAACTGTTCGATGAGTTTGTTCCTCGCTAACACTGCCAATGTAGGTGAATCCACAGATGTCGCTTTGGTGAGGCGGGGCGTCCGTCGAGAGAGCCTATAAGTCGCCTCAACAAAAGGATCCTCCCTTTGTTGGTGACGCTGCCGAAATTACGTTATCGAAGGGACCTGGAAGATAAATTATTCTTACTAGGCATGGTTATATTCACGGGCGATATGGACTAGAGGTGTTAGCTGTTGAAAAAAAAAAAAAAAACACTGGGAAAAAACATGTTTTCTAAAGCCCGAATAAAACTGAAAAAAAAAATAACAGCTTCTCCGAGGCACTCTGTTGAAATGCGGCTTCTTCAGACGCGCTGAGAAAGTTTCTAGTTCAGCTTGTCGTATGTCCATTCTCTTATTTTCTAATTATATAGCTTATTTTAGTGAAGTTTGCTTTAAAAAGAGCGTTAGTGTTATTCTAACGAGGCAATCTTTCGGATGAACCAAACTTGTAATTTGTCTTCATGCCCCTTTAAAGCCAAGTAGGGTTTAACCATAATGCACCGAGTAGTTATGTTTTGTAAAAATGTCTAAGCAGGCAATAAAAAAAGGTAGGTGCAGACAGAGCCTCCTCTCACTTGCCTGTCACCATGCGTGCCTGGGTTCGACTTCAGCTTCTGCCACTTTCAAGGTGAAGGCACGTGGAATTTCGTGGCCACCTGCTGTACACAACTCCCGTTTTTCACTTCATGAGGCACCCAGTATACTTTGGCGTTTATAAGGGACCTTTATCGGCGGGTTTGGTAACTATTTACGACAGCTGGTTAGGCTATTTAGTGCTGTGTGTTCGTTGCTATGAAGGTTGGGGTGGAAAGACATTTGCATTTTGTATGAATGTCGCACATATCGCTGAAAGACTTCAATATACAAGTCAGTGATATTAACACGCTGTGTAGGGGACGCCCAGTGTTTGTAGCTAGGAGGTAGGGCGCTGCGAGCTCCCTCCATCGCCGCACGATCGTGAGAAGCCTGTCGAAGCCTCAAAAGAAGCCTCAGTTTCGAAGTATCTAAAATCCTGAAAATATATTTTAGCGCATGATTAAGTACCTCGCCCCTGCCCATCATACGCGGTTCTTCGCCGCCCCAAATGCAAGACACGCAGACATCCGCAGGCGGACTGTATTGTTGACGATAGCATTTACGTTAACAAAATTACTTCAACATTTACGTGCACATCCTGGAATATTGTGATATAGGTTATAATCCTTTTGTACAAACATTATCTCGGAAAAACTGGTAAACTTATAAGCTCACGTCATAACGGCCAACAGTCCGATACATTTAATGGTCTCAAGAGCAGCCGTGAAGCCTTTAGGCCAGCTCGGGTACGTTCTCAACAGCTTAAAGCGTAAAGGGGCGATGAAGATATAATATACGCTTGTTTTATTCAAAAAATTTGATGTCTTATAGGCTGCCCAGTGCCTGTCACGGAGAAATTAATCAATTCAAGTTACAATTCTGTTTTTTCCTCCTCAACGTGTGTTTCGTGGCGTCTATGATTGTGCAACAAGGTCAGCTCATCAAGCGAACGTTAGCAAACTCTTTATTTTGCAGTGGACTGCGGACCGCCTTGTTTACCGGCAGCCCTCCTATAGATGGTGACAACATACTGCGCAGGAACACTGTCCGCTCTGGCTTCCGATCGTATTCGCAGCTGTCTTGTTTTTGCAACAGTTGGGGGCAATCGTTTCGTGAAACATTTGGTTTGTTCGACAAACAGGGTCGCGTAAGAGAACGTCGCTTACGCCAGTTGGCCACTGTTGTGTGAGACAACCCGAAAGCGCCGGACTGCTGTGCAGCCATAACAAGCCTAGTGCGCGCACTACCAACAGCAGTACGCGGTGTTGGTTCCATGTTTATGTGTACCTTCGTAACGTCCATTGTTTATCCCACCATTCTTACTGCTATAAAATGAATACGCATTACATTTAAGCAAAAATACCTCGTCCTGAAAACTTATAAGCCCTGCATAAATTGCGTTTGCGTTTGCCGGCCTTTGCCAACCGCACAGCTCTGCACAGCTCCCGCACAAGAAGCGTCATGGGTTCTGGCGCAGGAAAAGAGCTAGTGGGTCGCATGACCATTATATTTTCCATATTTTTGTAGCTTACTTTAATGAGGTTTGCGTTAAATGTGGCGTGAGTGTTATTCTAACGAAGCAATCTTTCAAATCAACCAAACTTGCATTTTGTCTGCATGGCCACTATAAATACTGCATCAAACTTTAAAATCTCGTCGGTAGAAGAAATGCAGAGAATAATATTTATTTCAACAATTCAAAAGCTTAGAACCCGCCCGCAACGGCACGCTTTATTTGACAAGCGACAGCTGCGAGCGTGCGCCTGAGTTCCCCCAAGTTGCAGCCGAGTAGGGAGCAAGAGCTCCTTCAATTGAGGTAAGCAGTTCCGTAAAAACGTGGCACGTGTGGTCTTCGGCCGCAGGGCACGATGTGGTGCAGTCTATGGGAGTGGTGAAGCCGCCCGTCTTTTTCAGCAGCCAGGGGTCGTAGGTGGGCGGGTGCGGCGAAATTGGCGACTGCGGCAAGTTGGAGGGACGCTCGCTGATCTGCCGAAATGCGGTCACTCGCCTCCGTGCACGTCCATTTGACGCCGTACTGTATGACCAAAAAAAGTATATGAGAAACTCGGCCAAAAGGATATTGAAACGTAGAGTTCACAATTTGAACTTGCCGAAGGATCGATCTTTGGAAGCCACTACACAACAATAAAAAAACATCTTATCGATTAGTATGGTAGAGGTGTTACATTCAAAGAATACCTCATAGAGGAGCATCTACACTAGCGATGCCTGTAGACGCCTGGACACGTTTTAAAGAGAAATTTTCTATGCCTCACTGATGGTGTACGGCGAACGGTAAACTGCAGTACAGGAAAGCCAACTTTACACATGCCCCCCCCCCCCCCCCCCCTTCAAAAAAAAAATAATAAACGCTTCCCTTGAACGGAATCGAGCCTGTATTCCATGCGTGAAGAAGCCGACGTAAATACGATTTTGAAATTTTCGATTGGTCGAAGCAGTTTGTATTTTTCACTTTGTCTAAGCTGTGTCGCGTCACTATGATAGAACCTCTAACCGTCTACCACAGCGACCGCAATGCCATACTGTGCAAGTGCAAAGTTGTCGATGCACGTGGCAGCGTGCAGATATGAGGAAAATTTCTCGATTCAATAAAGGCTATCTTTTTATATGTACCTTCATCAATTTGCCGATTAAGTACTACCCTCAGTGATCCTCCACTACATTCATTCTTGCTTTGACTTTGTCACTTTGCCATTTGTGTTGCACGGGAGAACGTTTCGCGTTATTACTTTATTTTTAGCTTTTACGGTGGAATCCAGCTGTGCACAAGTCAGGCTACTGGGAATATCTGCGTAGACTGCTTATTGCTACTGCACCCAACCGCAGTAATGAACTGGAGGATCGCACGCATTCCACAAAGAAAAAGAACAAGTGATACTATTCATCTGGTGCCGTACGGGATTCATGGGCGCAGTCATGCGGTTAAGTCTGTTTTTAGCCCATGGACCCCTCCAGATGTATTTCTGGGAAATAAACCGATTGATTGATTGAATGAAGATGCCATATAACGAGTAGCTGAGCAGCGCTCAAGTACATATAAGATCCGATCGTGACGAAAGCGAGCAAGAGCTCAAGCGGCTAGCGAGCGGCACTTGCTTAACACGGCCCCCAACACTCCTTTCCCGCAAAAATGTCCCAGAATGTGACACCTTTTGTTTGAAAGAAGTGCCTCTTCTGCGCTGCTATAAACAAGGGGATCACTGGAATTATGCGGGCTCAGATTGATGCCCAGGTGGGTGAGAGAGGCGGTGAAATTTATGTTGTTATCCACGGGACGAGCCAAGAGCGCACTACTGTACGGAGCCAACTCCCCCTTCCACGCTCTCAATCCGGTGTGAAGGAGAAGAACGCGTATTTATAAAGTAAGTTTAAAACACCCCTGAAGCCTTGTTTGATTCAGTAATTTCTTTTTTCGGCATGTTCCTCTAAGGTACTCCAGCAAGGAAGTCATAATGCAGAATGGCGAATGCCCAAGATCGTACCAACTTATGTAAACCCCTCATGTTAAACGCCACCGATTGAGGTCTTTGAGGTATCTGTAAATAAATCAATAAATAAATTTCAGGCTGGCCCTGCCGAAGGCTGCGACATCTAAACGTAGCTCATCTTACCCACGCAATTATGACGGAGGTTACGAAGGTGCAGACAAGCTCAGTGTTTGCTGCGTGCCTGGAAGCACTTCGAAAGGTACTGTTATCGCAGATTGGTACCGCGTGATTAGGTTGCTGCCGCAGGTACCTCTTACAACTAATGCTTTGCTTTTGTTGCGATTTTCTCTGAAGGAGCTTTCAAATGCTTTTGTTGCTAGAGTTTAAGGGAAACCTACTAGCAGTGGTGATACTGCTGGTTTGTCATCACTTAAGCACGTAAGTAATACCAAGGTTTTCAGGAACACATAGAGGGGGAAGAACGTTTGAGCGAGATTATAAGTTTTGCATAAATCTGTTAATATTGCGCCCGTAAAGGTCAACAGCAACAAATTCAAACAGTAGCACTCGGGAAAAACTTTTAATTGTGTAAAGTTGGCTTCCCTGCAGTGTTTTTTTTTTCGACACTGCTACAAGGGATTCATACAAAGCTTCCCTTTGCGGTAGTTGAACGTCGTTAAACCAAGCTTGCCGAGAGATAGCTCGGTCTTCTCACGAAGGTACGCAGTGAACGCGCACTCAATTGCACTACAAGACAAAATACAGACGCTGGTCGGCGCAGTCGGCGCTGTAGGCGCCAACGAGCAGTACACTCGGATGCTGCCAGTGCCTCCTTGTATCCTTTTCCGATGGCACGCGCCCTAACTCCTTACACCTATCATGCCCTTACATGCCCAACATGTTCAACATGTCCACGTCACAACATGTCCACGTCACCGTAACGCCGACATCGCCGACCCAATGAGCCTAACGTTGACTTTTTCCGCTCCAACGAAAATAATACATCTGAGTACTGAACACGTTTGCGGCTTGTGAATCCGTCAATTAATGCGAGCTGAACGCGTGCGCCTCGCGTGCGCCTCGCCTCGCATTCTCGAAGAGCTCTGGCACCTTGCCGCTTTCGAATAGTTTTGATCTGTCTCCTACGCGATGCGCCGCTTCTCATTTATACCACTGTGTAATTGAGGAAGCTTAAGATGACGGTGAATTTTGCTGGTTGTTGTTCCCCTGCCTTCATCTGCGGTATTCTGGCGGTGCGACCTCCCCCCGTTAGCATCTACTGCCGAGTTTAAGCTCGCACTGTTGAAGACCTCGTGGAGGGGCTGTTTTTATATGATGAATTCCAACGCCAGACGCCTGGTTTTTTCGCTTATCGAGCCTTGGAACGTCTAGTAAAATATGTGAATTGCACGTAAAGACACCACCGCACTTTTCGATCGATCTCTCTCAGCTTCATCAGCGCTGCTGGATGTAAGAGCTGCAGATGTCCAGTGTGCAACCAACGCACCAATACGACAGCTACAGTGAGGTCTGTGCAAGCTGTCACGCCTCCGAAAAACACGTCTGCGAACTTTGTCGTTGAGTACACAAAGCGCGACAGAGTAGTTGGACAGTGCTTTAATGGCAGCCAAGCATCTGCAGTCACTGAGTGCACTGCGGCCCTCGACTACGAGCGATAGCCGCTACACGCCCCCCCCCCCCCCCCCCCCCCACACACACACGCGCACACACGCATACAAAAATGAGTGTTTGAAGTCAGACACGTGTGGGTTTTGCCCGGGCTCTTAACGGAAATAAACATAACGACGGGTGCCTGCTGTTTTGTCCCTTTCTCGCGGCGGGAACTTTCTCCTTGGCTTTTTAGTCTTTGTGTTTTTCTTTCATATTGGGGGACCGCGGCGGTGGCGAGGGAGACAGTCGCGCAATGTTCGCCGCATGCGAACAGTGGCCGCAGCGTTTCCTTGCAGCTGGTTTCAAAGACGATAGTCTTTCTTCGGCTACTTAAGCGCGAAAATTTTGGCCTGTCGGTGTCTGTCTGTCTGTCTGTCTGTCTGTCTGTCTGTCTGTCTGTCATAAAGAGAAAGAGAGAATAAACGTTTAATAGAGCAAACGGTGGTGCTTGAGCCGTCACTCGGTGGGGTGGGTTCGCCTCAGTCCAGCTACCCTTGAGCCTTGGCTGCAGCCCTGGCACGGGTGACCAGAAAGATCTGGTCAGCGTGACGGGAGCTGGTCAGCAGGCCCTCCCACTGCTCTGGGGAAGGGTTGGGATTGGGGGTAAGCGATGGGGTGTTTTGACAGCCCCACACCATGTGGTAGGCAGTATTAAGAGAGCGGCAGAAGTGACAAGTGAGGGTGTATTGGGTAGGGGAAATAGCTTGGAGGATGGGTGCGTTGTAATAGGTGTTTGTAACCGACGCCAGATGATTGCTTCCGCCTTGGTTAGTTGAGGGTGAGGTTGAGGCAAAGTGAGGCGAACGTTGCGATAATGGTGCCGGATGTCGTGGTAGCGTGATGGAACAGCGGGAGGTGGAGGAGGCTGGACCATGGGTTCTGTCCCTAAGGGAAATGCCCGGTGTGGAAGGACGCGGGCAGCGGCGTGAGCCGCCTCATTTCCCTCGAGGGACGAGAGACCAAAGGTCCAGACGATGTACAGCTCGGGGAGGGGATTGATTGACGTGAGTATGAGTAACAGATAATTTATTTTTGCAACTTTATATCAAGTCCCACTGTAGATGGGAACTGCAGGGGTCACCGCTAGGAAGATTTATGTGATCATAATGTGCCCTCTCCACAACTGGACAAATCTCTGTCCCGCGATTCGGCCAAAAGTTAAAAGGATTCTTCAACGAGAGCTTCATAGAGGCAAAATATTCTACTAAATCTGGTACCATACTTCATATTTGTGAACATTGTTCAGCAAAAATAAAGCATTGGGGATATTTGAACCCAAACATAAATACGAAAGCGACATTCGTACTGTTGCTTTAATGAAGAATAGACGTGGGTGTATTTTTTGCGATCGCGAGCAAAAAAACGCGTTAAAACCAATATTTCAACCACAAACAAAAAACTGGCGCAGCTTGCACTAGTGGTGCAAGGTTGGAGAAACAGCAGAGCTGGCGTCCCCTCTCCCCTCGTTGGAGGCCCGGCTGTTGCACCTCACCATGGATTTTAGAACTTGCCGTAGAAAGTTCTCCATTAATACAGGCCCGGACTGTTTTGTCCGCAGCCATTCACACCTCTGGCCTCGCAGCCATTCAGGCCTCTACTCCCCCGTGCGTGAGGGCGAGATCGGGTGTCGTGTCCACGGACGCACTGTTGCCCCGCCGTGTGGGGTTCGCGGGATCGCTGATGCGCAACAGCTCGTGTCGCTGAATCTCTTCGTTCAGTATCCTGTTCTTGGCCAACGTTCACCTATACCCCCACGCCGCATGCGGAGCGTTAAATTCTCCCACAACTAGCAGGGGAGCGCCATTAGCAAGCCTTTTCACCTTTTAAGGAACAGGTATCCAAAGTCACATTTCCTTTGTTTGGGCGAACTGCATACGTTTAGTACGAATCAGTCGGAACCGCTTGATAACCGTTTCGCGTGGCTCCTGGAGAGCCATGCTCCGCATGCGCGAGGAGCAGTGACTGGACTGGACTGGATTGGATTGGCTTGAACTGAACTGAACCGGACTGGACTGGACTGGACTGGACTGGACTGGACTGGACTGGACTGGAATGGATTGGATTGGATCGGATTGCTGAACCTTAGCTCACGCTACGTATATCATGGCATAGCTGAGCTAAGCCACTGCTAATTTTTTCCCCACATTCTTGTATCGCAATTATTTCCGGACGATCTCCGCCGTTGTCGAGGAAAGCTTGTAAGACCGTACGTTTTCTGCCGTATCCTCTACCATTCCACTGCCAGACTAAGAGATGACGATGTGGCCTACGATTTATCGAGTCTAACTATGTGCTGATTCCTCATGAACTTTAATTTTCCAGTTTGCGATTTTTGCCGTCGTTCCGCACGTTTCTCCAGTTCAACGAGTGTGCCCTCAATTCTTTTCAAACTCTTAATCTGTGCGGGCAGTGCTACGAGAGCTCGTTCTAACGTGGTGAACCTAGCTTCGTATTCTTCCAGCTTAGAAAGGATTTGCTTGAGTTGTGGTTGCTCGGAAGGATATGTGTTTACCACCTGCATCGACTCTCCGTCTACTGGCCCCGATTCTTTGGCGGACCTCATTTCTTCTATCTGTTTCTGCATGGCGTTTAGTTGCTCCGTTAGAAATCTTTTTTGCTCTCCTATTTCCCTAATCAGTTCCTTCTACGATCTATTATGCTCCTGTAGCTTGCTTATTTATTTATTTATTTATTTATTTATTTATTTATTTATTTATTTATTTATTTATTTATTTATTTATTTATTTATTTATTTATTTATTTATTTATTTATTTATTTATTTATTTATTTATTTATTTATTTATTTATTTATTTATTTATTTATTTATTATGCCATCACGGTTAAATAGCATTACAGAGGGGAGTGGTTTTCTTTGAAAAGACATGGTACATGGCGAACAGAAAAAAAACAGAATACAGCACTGGCACGATTACAATCAAAATGTCAGCGTGCTAAGATCAAAAATACGGGGCAATGTGTTTCCATTCACGGGAAGAACTAGGCAGGAACGACTGCGCAGCTGCCTTAGTATAAGTTATAATGCCAACTTTGTGACGGTGATCGAGACGATGGGAAAAATGAGGGGGCTGTGGAATAATTTCATCGTGCTAGATGGAATGGTGGTGCAATTTATGAAATGTTGATAGGCGGGACACTTTTCTTCGAGACGACAAACTAGGCAATGATGAGTTAGTTTTCATTCCAGATATGCTGGCAGTGCGATATTGTAATTTGAAAATATGAAACGTGTACAACTATTCTGAACTAGTTCAAGCGATCTAATCAAGTTGTGGTAACAGCGATCCCATACCGAAGAAGCATATTCTGATTTAGGTCGAATTAATGTTTTGTATAGGGCTAATTGTAATGAAGGTGGAGCTCTAGAAAAGTTACGGCGTAGGTACCCAAGCATGCGGTTAGCGTTGCTGATTATCTGTTCGATATACAGTGTCCAAGTGAGATTTCATGTTATGTGGACGCCTAAGTACTTGTACGAGGTAGCTAGTAGATGCAAGAGGTGTGACATTTAGATTGTAAGTAAATTGACTGCAAGCACTTCGGGACACGCGCATAACTTTACATTTATTAATGTTAAGCTCCATTAAGCATACACGGCACCAGTTAGCAACTTTGTTAAGGTATATCTGAAGAATACAGTAATCCTTTATATCGTTTACCTCCTGAAAAATAACGCAATCATCAGCAAATAATACGGGAATTTATGGGACAGGGGAGGTCATTAATATAAATTAGAAATAAGAAGGCCCAATTACTGATCTCTAAGGAACGCCAGAGTGTACATCGGTAAAGGAAGAATTATACTCATTAGCATAAACAAATTGTGAGCGATTTGTGAGAAAGCCTTCAATTCATTTGAGCACGTTAGGATCAACATTAAGTTGGCTTATTTTATGAAGTAATAGTTTTACAGACCTTATCAAATTCTTTAGAGCAATCTAGGAAAACACAATCAGCTTGTGATGAGTTGTCCCAAATACGGTGTAATTTATCAGTAAAACATATCGGTTGAGTTTCACAAGAGTGTGACTTGCGAAAGCCGTGCTGAGCTGTGGCGAAGAATGAGTTGCTTTCAAGGAAATTTACAAGGTTTGTGAATATTACGTGTCCTAGTAGTTTACAGCACGTACGGGTTAGGGAGACGGGGCGATAGTTAGCTGGGGAACATATACTACCAGATTTATGTATTGGGACCACCTTCCCGATTTTCCATTCAGTTGAGAGAGTAGAAGTGTCAAGTGATTGTTGGAAAATCTTTGATAACATGATAGAACTTACTTCTACGGTATTTCTTAAAAATTTGGTATTGACGGAATCATAAGCAGGTAAGGAATGATAGCTTCATTTGTTAATAAGAGAAGCGATGCCAGGGACGTCAACTACTACTGGTGGCATAGGGGGGTAATTGTAGTAAAGCGTGGTAGGCAGCGGAATCTCTGATGTTTTAGAAAAATTGGTGGCAAATGTGTAACCACACATTTGCCACCAATTTGCCACCAATGTTCGACCAAGGACAGTCGAACATTGATTTATGGGAACTACGTCACCGAACGAGTCTTGCAATTAGATGGAATCTTATTTCGGGGGATTAATAACGCACCAAAACCTTTTTACATTTGTTTTTAACGTGGACGGCAGTACGTTAGAACCGAAGTTATCTTTGGCGTTGACCGTACATGAATGTCTTTGAGGAGTTGAAACACATTTTCATCTGTTCAACGGGGTTATTGGGCAACGACTCAATCTCTAACAGTGCTTCAGAGCGAGTAGGCGGCTCGGGGTTGGTTTCTATGTCGCCTGGACACAGCAACAAAAGGGCCATAGAAAAACACTCAGCAACCGTCTCACAAAACACCCGTGGGCACGGGAGCAGCAAGAAAGGGATATCATTTTTTCTAGCGTGTAATGAATACTTGTTACAAACCTGCATGTTGAAGAAAAAACGCGGTTGAGTGCGACGCCGTTGGCGCTGCTCCCGTGCCCACTGAAGCCTGCCGAGGGATGCGACTCGTTTATGTAGGCCGGAGATGATGTCGTTGCAAATTGGGCTGAAAAGCGGTGCTCTAGTTGCATCCACGTTCCGGGGTCGACGAGACTTGCGTTGCCAGGATAGTCTAGGAACTGCACGCAAGCGTAGTGGCTGTATCCAGTCACATTTTCCGGTAGTGCGTCCGAGCAGGCAGAACGCCAGGATACCAAGGGCAGCCATGAGACGACCAATGCAAGCAATGTCTGCATGTTAAAAAAAAGCATGGTTGAGTGCGACGCCGTTGGCGCTGCTCACGTGCTTGCGTTTACTGAGTTCACTGATTACTGCGTTTGCATCCTGGGTGATCCCACTTCCCCTGCCTACCTTTGCTGTGCTGTGCTCAGGCGTCTCACGAGCACCAAAACTGGCACTGCATTGGTTCGTTGTATTATTCGGTGTCTCGTTCCTCAACGATGGTAGTCGAGGAAGCGAAACCGACCTGTTTCTCGACTTGCTGCGCTTCCGAGATTTGCTTCGTCCGCGGTCCCGCCTTTGGTCTTGACGACTTTTCCGTTGTACGTCCTTGCTGGTTGAGGGCCCATTGCATTGCCGTTGTTATCCGTTCTCTTCTTCTTGCTTCCGTGTATCCTCGTCGAGCTTACACTCCCATTGCCTCGTCTCAATTAAGTACGGGGTACGATAGAGAGCTTTGCATCTTCTGTCCCCCGTTTCGTGATCCTTCCCGCACAGTTGACACTTTGGCTTGCAGTCGTCTTCGCCAGTCGGGGACGGCGGGCTTCCACATTTTTTTTTTTTTTTTACATTTCTCGGAGGGTTTATTGTTACAGCCATCGGACAGGTGGCGCACTTCTCCGCACTTGAAGCAGACTTCATGTTTCTTCCGATAGAGGGAGCATTTTATGGGCGATCCCAGAATCCACACCCACCTCGGGGCACAGGGGACGCCGAAGGTGATAATCACCGACTCCGATGTGCCTATCTTACGCACTCCGAGAACGGGCGGGTTCGTTGGAGGAGAGAGGCCCACCTTTAACTTAAGTAACCAACTTAAATGTCCCCTGCCTCGTTTTTATCACTTTGCTTATTAATCCTGCACTCCGCTCAGGCCTGTAAAATCTGATGGAAGGAATGGGGCGGTTTTTTAACGCTTTCACACCACGCCGAAAGATCACGCGGAAAGAGAACGACCCTGTCACCACGCATTCCCGGAGATATGGGAGTTTAAAATATCTGAGCGAATGACTGAAGACTCGCCTCAAAATTGTTAGAGTGAGCACGTACATGCGTTAAGAAACGACGACTGTGTATATATATGGCCGCTCGTTGGCACCGATCTCGAGCTTGGTCATGTTGTGGTGACGCCACGCAGGCGCGTACACAGGCAGTTGTACTATTCCATTACGTTATTCAAATCGGTTCTAACATTTATAACCGTAATAAAAGCAGCCGAAGGGTTGCACGGTAAGGCACAGGGTCTTTTTTTTTTAGTGCGTCGTGCATTCCATGTCCACGTCCCTCCCCCCTTCCTTCGCGACACTGTGAATCTCCTTCGCGACACTGTGTTTATAAACTACGTACTAGACAAGTACACCGTAACAGATATTACGAGTGGTCTTTAAGTGGATATTAAGAGTAAGTGGATATTAAGTGGATATTAAGAGTAGTGTGAGTTGTGGGGCCGTGGGGGACTGCCTCTTTGTTCGACTGTGCATATAATTGCACAAAACATTTTTACATGCTCACTGCTGCTGATTGCGATATTTGGAGGGTTTAGTTGCCGACCGCGGCCCTATATTTACCTCTCCCCCCCCACCCCCTTCCCCTTCCAAAGCCTGCCTTGTGTCTTGTTTAAGTGGATAGGAGGTAACTATGTTTACCCTATTTAAAGGCATACCAATTTTGCAAAATATCCACATCACTATTTCGTCCTCTGAAAGTACAATTGACTTCCCAGGCGGCACAGAAAGTGTGCCCCAAGACCGGCCCGTCTATGGCCGCTTTCTGGCATGTCCGGCCAGCATCCAGGTTCTGGCAGCCACTAATCATGCGTTGAACGGCCAACATTCGGCAACCAGCGCTTCGGCATTTTTCCGTCCGCCCGTGTCCGGACGCACAACGGCAGCTAACCGGCTGCCAGATATTCAGTTCTCTTACGGCTGCCGATGTTGAGAAAGAGAACGGCCGAAGTACGGCCTTAGGGCATCCGTTTTTTCTTCGGGAAGCGGTAATCGGCCGAAGCACGGCAAGCGACCGGCCACAGAATATGCGTATTCTTGCGGCAGTTGGTGTTCGAAAGGAGACCGGCCGGAGCGCGGCTGCCGTGCATTCGTTGTTTCAACGGTGAACCGCGCGTCCGGCGGACGTACGGCCCCAGAATATACGTTTTGCATTCGGTTAGCTGTCTTCGGCCGAATTACGGCCAGCGAATGGCCACAGAATATTTGGCAACCGGTGTTTAAGAGGAGACCGGCCTACGTAAGGTATCTGGTTATACGACCATTTTTCGGCAAACGGCATCCAGCCGAACAACGGCTCGCGCCTGGGCGCCGAGAATTCATGCACAGACGTGTTTGGAAGGAGACAGAGCGGTTTTTCCCTGGGGGGACAAAAAGCCGTTAGGGAGCCGAACAACGGGGACGCGTTTTTCATCCGCTCCGTGTTTCTACGTTTTAAATGAACGAACATCGTTTGTCAAACAGTAATGAGTGTTCTCGGTGAACGGGCAAGGTGCAAGGACTCACTGGACATTAGCAGGGAACCTTTTAGGCCATCGAAATGTCATTTATTGCCACAAGAAGACTGTGCCACACCGACGGGTGAGCTAAGCCTCGCCAGTCATCGCCGCTACCACGCTTCTGCCTCCGGCTTCGTCGACGCATCATCTCGAGGCTATTCGCCCGCTCAAGAAATGGAGGGCATTGGAGACATCGATCCGCCAGAGATGTCCGATCCGAGATGGAGATGGTTCACCAAAATAACTGGCCTTCAAGGGCGTCGAGCAAGCGGCAACCACGCAGGAGCTAAACCGCCACCATGTCAAGGACTCCCCACCAAAGAAAGGCAAGTGCGAGCAAAAGCGCAAGTTATTCTGCTTACAATTAAACTGCGACAAGCAATGTTGCACTATGTTGTTGGTGATAAACGTAGAAGAGACTCGCTCGTGCATTGGTAGGATCAACTTCATGCCCTGCACTATGTTACTTCAGGGGATTTTACGACTGCCTATTTAGAAAAAAAAATTATTTTAAATTTGCGATAACAACGGATCCTTGTCACTGACGAAGCCTAGCTGTTAATTTAGTTCCGATGTTTGAAGGTGAGCTTAGCTACTCTTGGGATATGACTCATTTGGGTAAACATAATCGCCAGCATCCTGGCAAACACAGATTTTGTCAGGATTTTCTTGCTCAACGCAGATTGTTGAGTTCACGCACGATTTGGCTCTTGCAATAGATACGCTTAAAGTGGTTGACTGTATATTCTTGGACTGCAGAAAAGCAAATGATGGTGTTGCATGTCACCTTCTGCGTAGTACATTTCATCCTATGAACTGAATGAATCGGTTTTTGCATTGTTATTACTATTGGCCCTATAGCTTTGTTCAAAAGTACTGTGTAGTTAACCGGACTATAGCGAATGAACGTGATTCCGTATACCTGCAGCTTTATTCGCATTTAATAACATCCTGGTGTGCTGATTCAGAAAAGTTTTTGGATGTTAAACAGTGTGTTAACGGCACCTTTACAAGAAAACCTTCATTCCAATTGGATACGTATACCGTAAATTATGCTGCTGTGACAACGGCCGAGGAATATAAATACCTAGGAGTTTATTTAGGGAGTGGTTAGAGGTTAAATAGGCAGGTTCACGCCATAAAAGTTACGGCTGCATATGTATTTGGCTTTCTGAGACGAAATTTCAGTGAACCTCCATCTAACTGAAAAGAACAACTGTATTTCACTCATGTGCGCTCAATCTTGGAGTACGCATGTGTTTTCGTGGATCCCTACACCAAAGAGCTCGTTGATACGCTCGAAAACATACAGAATATGTCAGTGCGATTCGTATTAGGTAATTGGCACGCTCAACTTAGCATCAGAGAAAGTAAAAGTAAACTGAAATGGCAGGACGTGAAAGATCACAGATGAAACCACAGGTTTAACTTTTTTCGTAATATCTATCATTCGAAAACTGTTGTAGAAGGGGAGAAGTATGTCCAAGCGCCATTCTACATATCGCAAAGTGGGACCGCTAGCTTAAAGCAAATTATTAACTTTCCTTTAAAGGTGACGCCTTGCGCCATTCATTTTATTTTACATCAATACTGCAGTGTAATTATCTTCGACGTATGATTGCGTTAACTGTTTATATTGACGATTTTCAGCGCGCTTTGTAGAATTATTTTGTTATTTTGTCTCATATTTAATGCTTAGTGTTATGTATCTCCCTTCTGTAATGCATGCAAAGGAAAGGAGGCATCAAATAAATAAATAAATAAATAAATAAATAAATAAATAAATAAATAAATAAATAAATAAATAAATAAATAAATAAATAAATAAATAAACAAATAAATAAATAAATAAAACAATGAATAAATAAATGAATAAAAATAAATGAATAAACAAATAAATAAATAAATAAATAAATAAATAAATAAATAAATAAACTTCCAGAGGCGCAAGTTTGCCTCCTACGGGTTGAGAACCCTACGCATTCAACCTTGACCAATAAAATATTTATTGCCCTATTCGTTGCAGTATGCAAGGTTTCCTGTATACATGCTACCATTGCTATGTTATTGGTTTGAAACAAAGTATGTAACTCTAATTTTACGCGTTTCCTTGCGTGAACACAAAGGGATACAACTGCAGCCACCTGAAGCAGGGCGTCATTCGCGACGCGTCTAGAATTTTTTGAACGTAGTATGACATTAGAAGAAAATTAAGCTCTTTTGGACTATTAAGTGGTGTGGACGTATACTCATGAAAACAACATTAAAATAGATTGAAAATTAAAGTACCTGTTCGCTCCTTCTTAGGATCAGCCCTGCGCAAGATCATCAGAAAAGTTGATCGAGTAGAAAATGTCTTTGCAAGAAAAATGGGCAAAAACTGGACATACTTTTTTGTGAAGGAGTTATATTAAATGCTCCTGAGTGTTTTGTTGAGAACCAAAACGCTTCGTAAAGGCATTCACGCCGGTTTTATATACATCAAAATTGGTCAAGCAACTGTTATAAAAATAGTTTATGTAGTCATAGCATGAAAGTGTTCCGGAATATTGCCCTAAAAGAAATTGGCTAAAAGCGGCGCAATTTATCTCTCTGAAATTCAACCCACTAAAGTATGCGCCCTCCGCCGCCCCCTCCCCCTCCTCTTTCCCCGTTTATTACAGGTAAGCCGCCCCACAGAGGATATCAGGATCTGGACAATACATCTATTCAAGCTCTACAAAGAACTGAATATTTTCTGTGTTCGGCAGTAAAAGAAGCACAGCACTTAAAGGACCGACAATTTGTGAGCACTGTTTAATAAATGAATTTTGCTGTCAACTGAGGCTGGTAATTAAGCAAAGCTGCGCTGAAAGCATGACGGCTGGTGCTTGCGCGCGAACTCACTGTGATGTGGCTGCATTGTACCCAGAATGCTGGGTTTGTGCTGCTTCTGCACTGCGCGAATGAGTCATCTGCTTGCGCGACATGCAGTGACCGGCCTCAGTATAGCTAACGTACTGTGGCTGAACTCCAATGCCCGTAGCACGGCCGTATTTCCGGTAGCTGTAGTCCGGCTGGAGTCCGACGACCGCGTCTCGGCTGTCCTCCGGCGGACGTACTTCGGCCGTACACGGGTGGCTTTGGAATGGCCGGAGCCCTACGGCTGGAATCTGGCCGTATGACCGTAAGCCGGTCGACTGGCCGACGGACACTGGCCGTTGGACAGCCATGGGAGTACGGCCGTATACGGCCAAAAGGCCCACATTTGGACATGGGCCGAACATGGCTGCCGGAAAACGGCCGGACAGAAAATCACCGGCCAAAGTACACCGGCCTGTTTTAGGCCGAACAGTCCTGCGCTGAGTTTAAAAATGAAAAAATCGTGCCTATGACTCAAACGATGCATTGACGTTTTATATGGCAGTTCCACAGTTCAACCAAAAAGTTTTGTTTTGGAGTCGCAAATAGAGTTCGCAAATCATGCCACCTAGAAGGAAAAAAAAAAACATTTAACCCCCCCCCCCCCCCACCCCCTTGAACCTGAGACGAATGGCATGCCGTTTCCGGCGGCTACAGTTCTTTTACGTGGAAGCACTAGTCTAGTAGGTAGATCGAAAACCGGCGCCCCTGGCCCATAGACAGAACACAGAATGGCCGACAGCTAAAAGGACGATAACGCAGTAATTGAGTTGAAATGAATGTGAGGTAAATTTGGGCCTGGGTGCGTTTCGAACAAGGGGCCTCCAAAACGCGAGATCAGCACGCAACCACAACACCGCCCCAGCTCGGCACATCTAGCCAACTACTGGTCGACCTAGTGAACTCGTTGAAGTCTTCGCCTTTGAAACGTGTGTGCCGTGTTCAAAAATATGTACTGAAATGGAGCGCATGCTAATTACAGAAGTAGCAGTTAGGCGAGTAGCAAGACTTCTGGTAAATGCCCTCTTGTGTAAGACAATGCTACCGCGGGTATGTTGTAGAACCAAGGAAAGCAGAAAATGACGAAAAAGGTAAAAAAAAAATCCCGGGCCATATCTCCACTAACAAGGAGGAGCGAAGCATGCAGTATATAAATGTAATCTTGGCGGCTTGACGTTTTCGGAAAACGGAGATGAAACAGTTTGGGGGTAGAGGTATACAGCTTTGCTGTAAAAGTCTGTTGTCTTTGAAGCACGAAGCTCTCTAGCGCGAGGCGTCAACGAGTGTCCCGATGTTTTAGTACCGTGACTACATGAGACGACGATTACGACGACGACGACAGGAGACGCCAACAGCCTCAGCAACTAAGGGGCTTCACCCCTAAAAACGCACATTCTTCCGGGATTTGAACGAGGGAGTACGACTAAGCGGGCGTAAGGGTTTAGTCAACTGTAAGGACCATCTGCACTACGACACAACCGGGAAAGCCGTGGAAGTAACCTCTATACTACATTGAGATCCACCGGCCCTTTGTGCCACATCAATGATTTCAGTCTGATTTTAAGAATTTGTGGCGGGTTAACTGGCCGTTTCTTGAATAACACTTCCGCAGCAAAGTTCCATGAAGCCCCTACCATAGCTGACCTCCAGCAACACCAGTGTTTCGGCTGCGACTGCGATTTCACCCTGCTGGAATAGTGCTCTGTGTGCTTTTGGTTTAGACTTTTCGCTGAAAGCTTTGGTCGGTATTGGTTCCTTATTACCTAACAAATATTCCGTAACTCCTCTTATGCTCTTAACTGAGCTAATATTTTCTACAAGCGTTGCGGGTCGCACACGAATATGCAATTTGCAACTCCCGGAAACGAATTGTCGCCAAAGTGAACGGCCGAAGCGTCGTAAGCCGAAATACGGATCGCATGTGTTGAGCTGTATGAACTTAATGTACCTTACTATGTTTTTATACTCTAGGAACTAACAGAACAGAGCCGCGTTCATTACGGCACGCATGTTGGGGCGCAGTTTCATTGATACCTTCACCTACCGCTTGCACATTACCGCACTTATTGGCCCCATACGCCTGTGCTTTGCCAAATTTCGTTATTTAATTCTTTCCAGGCTCCAAAATGACGTGAAAGAAATTAATCCCCCGCTGTCAGTGGCTGACTCCACTAGAGAACGATAGAGTATACGTGCACTGATGTTTGTTTTTTCCAGTTTCTTCTGTGAGTTATGCCCACGTAACGTACTAGCCCAAATGTGAACTTCGTCAGCCCGGAAAGAGGTGCGGGGCAGAAAAAACAAGTTGGTGCAGTTTGCACTAGTAGTGCAAGGCTGGAGAAACAGCAGAGCCTCATCGCCTATGTACGTGGGCGGGTTAAACCTCATAACCAATCAATCCGTCAGCTAGCGCCTCAGCCTTCAATTTTATTGTATACGTATACGCCGCAAAGCGCAAGGAACAACATCGCTCCCTCCAAATAACGGGCGAGATGCGGACGCGGTCATTGCTGCAAATCAAATGGCTGCTTCCCTGCGGCTGAACCTTTGTACAGCAGTTACCTAAAATAGGCCCTTCGGGTACTTACCCTCGGAGATCAGAGTACTGTAACTCACATCCCGGAAACCTTCGAGTTTGGCGCTGCGAAGGAAAAGCGCATTCTGGCGGCTATTTCCTAAGACTAGTTGCCCATCCCCCAGAGAGGTATGTGCCAAAAAAAAGGGGATGGTTAATATCGTCATTTTATGGCACGAGCCTGGAGGCCGCTCATCGTGTGGCCCCACGGCGCCGGCGACAAAGGCCTCCCTCCATTACCGCTCGGGATGTCATCAGTCTTGGGGTAAGCGTTCTAGCGTGCGCCTCAACGCATGGAAGAACAGCCCAGCGAGGTTTCTGCGGCATGCCGCCCGGAGACAGCGTGACTGACGTCCCGTAGGCTTTCCCGGTCTGGCCGCGCGAGGAGGCTTTCTGCGGCTGAGGCGAAAGACGAACACCGTCAACATGCTGAGCAGCCTGTTTTCGTCGCGCGCGCAGCTGCTCCTGGAGAAACCACGCCTGAAGTTGCCGCTGACTCGAAGTCTGTGGGAAATCGGCATCACACTTGCCTTCACCGGCACCTTCCTGGTACTGGTTTGTCTCGCCGTGGGCCTCAACTTCGCTCTGAAATCCCGTACACAGTTCTTCGTCGACTTCGGACCGGCGGTAGAGGCTATAAAGCGGACGCCCCTGGCCAATGGAAGCTTCGATAACACAAACAGCTCCATGAGCAGCAACTCCAGACTGACCGGCCGAGATCACGGGAGCGTTGCACAGATGCTTGGCCTGATTTCGCGTCGTGGCTTGAACGAGACTGACTCTCAGTGGCCGTTCTACTTTGAGCAGCGCGACGGGACGGGTGAAGCGTGACTGCTCGGTGCGGTGAGGCTAAAAAGGGCCTAAGCCATCTCGGGGCATTTGAGTCAGTAAAGCTTCAGTTTCCGTGGAAGGCGGTAACAATTTTGTGACACTTTGTCAATGTCTGATGACGTTCTGTTTATTTCCCCAGCATGTTCTTTTTGATTGCAGCTATGATTGGTAGAGCATCATGCTTGACTAGAACGGCAATTTTGAAGTTACGCTTTAGACAAGAGGCATTAGCACTAAAACCATTGCCTTTCCAGTCTTGAATCCCCATCTTTTATTCAGTTCTTGTTTATGAAAAGGGGCTAATGAAGCAAGTTTTTAAATTCCTTCAAAGGCTACAATATTTTCTCAACACTACAATCAAGATACTCAAAAGCATTCGTGTTTACCTGGAGTGGCGCTGATTGAGGAATCGAAAGATTTAGGCCAGTGCAGCGCCTTCTTGTGCCATTATAGGCGCAAATTATTTTTATCAATAGCTCCACTTACCGCATGCACGTTACCACCCTCATCGGCCCCATACGACCTAATGGTTTGCCAAATTTCTGTATTTTATTCTTTCCTGGTTCCAAAATGACGTGAAAGAAATGAATCACCGGCTGTCAGTGGCTGATTCCACTAGAGAACGATATATAGAGTATACGTGCACTGATGTTTGTTGCTTCCAATTTCTTCTCTGAGTTATGCGCACGTAGCGTACTATCCTGGAGGTGAACTTCGCCGGCGCGGAAGTAGGTGCGGGTAGAAAAAACAAATTGGCGCAGCTTGCACTAGTGGTGCAAGGCTGGAGAAACAGCAGAGCTGGGGGTAGACGTAGCTTCTTCCGGTTTTGCTCAATTACTAGGTTTTGCTAGGCTTTCCAAAGCTTTGTTAGGTTTTACGATGTTCTTGCTAGGCTAGGCTGAGTCTTGAGGGGTGAGGCCAAGTATATCCGGATTTTACAAGATGTTCTCGAGCAGCGAGACGACGGCGTTCGCGCTGCGCTTCTTCTTCCTCCGGAGTTACACACTTCTTCGGCCGACCCATGTTTTGCTGCGCCGAGTCTAAGCGATGTGCTCGGAGCGGAGCCACGAGGCGCTGTTTGTCGCCGACGCAGCCGACGCGGTGCCCAAGTAGGGTTGAGCCCGGCTGCGAGGCTAGCTCTCGACGCTGCTGGAAGCTGGGTCTGGCTGGAGTTGAGCCCTGCTGGAAGGCTAGGCCGGGAGGCTAGCGCGTGCCCTCCGCTGTTATCTGACGCGCGCTGCTTTCCCGCTCTCTCTCCTCGCCAGGAAGCGCCGCGTGCCTCTTTTTTCTTGGTTTATTTTTCTGCGTACGCCACGGGATCAACCTCAAATTCAACAGGTCCACTGTTAAAAAATTCCCCAACGTGAGACCGCCTCCCTACCCATCCCTTACCCCACGTCTATCGCCGCCTTCAGACAGAGACTTTCTATAACCCCACCATTCTCCAACACATCTCCCCATCCCTTTTACCCTATAACTCTCAAGCGTGTGACGTTCCTCTTACCACCTACCACCTAGTCTTCGCCTTCCCGCATCACCCAAACCCCCATTCACTCCCCCAGCCAGCCCTGAGCAGTGCGAGTCATCTCGGAACCGGCGCGACAACTCGCCCTGGTGATACGAGCACTAGAATCGGCGCGCGCTCGCGGCCTCCCGGTCATGGGAGGCTGACCACTTCCCCTTCCCCTCAAGCTCAAATAAAATGGTTAACCACCACCCCCACCGAACCTGCGACGAATGGCATGCCGTTTCCGGCGGCTACAGTTCTTTTACGTGGAAGCGCTAGTCTAGTCGGTAGATCGAAAATCCGGTGCCCCTGGCCCATAGACAGAACACAGAGTGGCCGATAGCTCAAAGGAAAATAACGCGGTAACTGAGTTGAAATGAATGTGAGATAAAGTTGCACCTGGGAGCGCATGGAGCGCATACTAATTACAGAAGTAGCAATTGCGCGAGTAGCAAGACCTCTGATAAATGCCCTCTTGTGTTAGGCGATGCTATCGCGGGTATGTTGTAGTTATAGTAACCAAGAACAGCAGAAAATGACGGAAAAGGTAAAAGAAAAATCCCGGCCCATCTCCACTAACATGAAACATGGGGAGGTGCGAAGCATGCAGTATATAAGTGTATTCTTGGCGCCTTGCTGCTTTTGCCAACGGTGATGAAACCGTTTGGGGGTAAAGGTATACAGCTCTGCTGCAAAAACTCTGTTGTCTTTGAAGCACGAAGCTCTCTAACGCGAGGCGTCAACGAGTGTCCCGATGTTTTTTTAGTACGCGTTACGTTCTAGCGCGAGGCGTAAACGAGTTTCCCGATGTTTTAGTACCGTGACTACATGAGACGACGATTACGACGACGACGACAACGACAGGAGACGCCAACAACCCCAGCGCCTAAGGGCCTGCGCCCCTAAAAAACGCACATTCTGCCGGCATTTGAACAAAGGACTTCGACTAAGCGGCCGCGAGGGTTTAGTCCAAGGCCCCTCTGCGCTGCGACACAACCGGAAATGCTGCGGAAATCACCTCTACACTACACTGAGATCCACATCACCGCGTCAATGTTTTCTATCTGATTTTAAGGATTCCTGGCGGGTTAACTGACCGTTCCTTGAATAACACTTGCGCAGTAAAGTTCCATGAAGCCCCTACCACAGCTGACCTCCAGCAACACCACTGTTTCGGCTGCGACTGCGATTTCACCCTGCTGGAATAGTGCTCTGTGTGCTTTTGGTTTGGGCTTTTCGCTAAAAGCTTTGGTCGGTATTGGTTCCTTATTACGTAACAAACCTTCCGTAACTCCTCTTATGCTCTTAACTGAGCTTATATTTTCTACAAGCGTTGCTGATCCACACGAATATGCAGTTTGCAACTCCCGGAAACAAATTGTCGCCAAAGTGTACGGCCGAAGTGTTGTAAGCCGAAATACGGATCGCATGTGTTGAGCTGTATGAACTTAATATACCTTACTATGTTTTTAAACTCTAGGAACTAACAGAACAGAGCCGCGTTCATTACGGCACGCATGTTGTCAGGGCGCAGTTTTCGCTTCTAGATCAATTCCCGTCGACCGTTCGGCCGATCGGCATTGTGAGAGTCTTCGGTCAGTGACCCAGTCACACAACGCGGCCGACGTGTTGGTGTCGCCGTCGTCATAGTGTGACTGCCAACTCAGAAGTCGGCGTCGCCGTCGTGTCTTCGTCGTGTCGGCGTAGCCAACGGCGGCGTAGCTCAACGAGAAGCTTGGTAATAGAGTTGTTATTAAAAGATAAATATGGACGAACACGATAGCGTCAAGCGTGTTGCAGGAAGCGCTGATTAACCAAAGGCGCCACCGCGACCCGTCGACTCTGAGCGGACGACGCTTCTCTTCGCCGGAAGTGAGAGAAAAAGCCGTCCAATTGCAAGATTCCTGCTTCGTGGCGCGCATGGGAGAATCGATGACGTACATTCAGGACGATGGCGGAGCCCAAAAATACGCAGGAAAGGGTGGGAACGTGGCAACAAACTTTCCAACGAAAGTGTGAGCTTTCCGCTGCACGTAAAAATGTTATATTTGGCACAGACGGCCTTGACCACCCAACCCAACGATTGCGCTAGTTCATTTAGGGTGCTCAAAACGCCTTTCAGGGCCCCTTTAAGGAACTTCTTTCATTTCATTGAAGTATTGTTTTGCCATTTATATCGCGTTAGGTTAATGGAACAGCGTAAGGTCAACTGAACAGCCGCCACTTATTGTTTCACACGTTGGTATTCATACTCTATAAAGGACAAGATGAGGCCAAATGATGCATTACTATTGTGCAATACTCCTGTCGGCTCCCCTTTTTGCTATTATTTTGAATGGCTCTAAATCCACCAGTTTGAGACGCTCTGACCACTAAATTTTACTTGGACTATTCAAGGAATAAGCATGTGAAATTCAGGGAACTGTGTCAACAATGTCCATTTACATGGCGCATCAAAATTATTGATTGGCTCGTGACAAACAATTACTTTGGTACTTTCTCAACCAGCAACGTTCAGAGGTTGCCAACCTTCCAGGAAGGTAGGTAGCGTTGCGATCATTTTGGGGAAATGGCGGTACTCTTCAATAACAGCAACTCAGAATAACCATGGTGCAAATGGATTACGCCATTCGATTAGTGTTACCGACTTGGATTTCCTGAAACGAGTAATCCCCCTATTTTCCCCCAGCTACACTGCAACTTTGCGTTATGTTTTGCGCTATCATTACAATGCAAGATTGCGTTATCATGTCTTGTTATCTTTGACATGACTGTTCCACACACGGCTTATTTAAACAGTGCGTCTTCCAACCTTAGTGGAGTAAAGAAGGGGGTTGGGGGTGGCCTCGGGTGTCAGGCGTGAAATGGAGGGTGCCATATTTTCAGTCTCATTTTGAGTGAGTACAGCGTGAAGGAAAAAAAATGGGATTGATTTTGAGTGAGTTCTTTCTGTTTTGCCGACCTATCGTGATTAAGGATCCCGTAAGAAATTCCAAACGCCACAATTGTTCATTTGACTTGGTCATTCACAACTTACCTCTCCAGACGGACTTCCACCGAACCCTGGACTAAGGACATTGTCCAGCGACCGAGTGATGTCATTCATGACTACGTCACTCCCGTCATCATCTATTTTCCCCTCAAAGTTCACTCTTGTGGTAGTCGGCAACCAAGCGTGGCGCAGCGTCAGACCGCTCTTTTCATTAGGTCCGAAATTCTTGCACCCCCATACCGCACGTCCCTGCATAGTCCTGGTCCTAAGCCGGGTCCTCACCCTCCTCTGGGCCACTTTCTCTATTTGCGCGCCCAGCCTCCGCCCGGCGATATGAGCCCGGTTAGAAACCCTGATCGTTCAGGTCCTATTCAGATGTGTTGAATTCCTTATTGCTCGCGGTTCCGTCCTTTACTGATGCCAGCAACACCCCCCTTAACTTAACATGCCCCGCTTATTTATTCCAACCTCCCTCCTTGGACACTGCCTCAGTAGCCTTTCTCTCCTATACCAGACTCAACTACCCTTGCATAAGACGTCATTGAACCAGCAACAGAGCATACTGCCACGGCAGTCTGTATTTTTTTTTTTTCGATTGCAAAACGGCACCCCGGAACTTCGCTCACCATGCGGTCCAATCATTCACCACCACATCCGTTACTTCTATCTTAGCTTGCAATTCGATTTCATTTACGTTTCGTGCTGGCATGGGAAGCAATGCCCGACGAAAAGCACTAGCCCAGGTTCAGTAAACCGTCGTTATAACGAAATTGCTTGATTCGAATTCTCCCTTTTTTTGAAGCTTTTTTATGCACGTCAACTGCAGTGCAGGGAGAGCAAATTATCCCCGCTTTTAACAAGTACCGTTTATAGGAAAGTCAGCTTCCTGTACCTAGGCATTCGCCATAACGAGTGTTCACTGTACCTTTCGCGGGGCCTGCCTGTGTCCTTTTCAACCGTGTTCCACCCGCCGACCGCGTTCGTACTCAGCCCTGTACGAGCGCCTAGCACGCACTTTTACCTCCTCCCCAGTCCCCGCTTGACACGTGAGGCTTTGTGCAGCATTCAGCATGATACTACATCTGCAGAACAGGCAGCAATCGCCATAGCGATCACCACAACTCGAGTCAGATACATAGTCAGCTACTCCAAGGCCGCCATACGTAGCTACAACAAAGGAAGGATTTCACAAGTCGCCGCAAGAATACTTTAGCAGCTGCGACCACCAAATTACAGGACAACTAAACTAGTCTGGACTCCTGCACACGAAGGGTTATAGGGCAACGAACAGGCCCACACAGCTGCTTGCGAGATCGTCACCCGAGCAGCAATAAACTCCACCGCAGCGGCAGCAGATCCCTCACGTAAGTTTGACACCCTCAACTCGTACAAAGAGATAACAACCCGTTACAAACTTAGCAGGTGTGAATTCCCAGCTGCCCACCGCACACTCAACGCTGCACAGGCCAAGGCGTGGAGACTTCAGACGAATACCTTCCCGAAACCGGTGGCCTATAGTCATTTCCATCCAGAAATCTTTGTGTTAACACAACTGTCACCGCGCAGATCCGCACGCGCATTATGTGGAAATACAAAAAAACCGGAACAAGACACCCTTACCCCCCATAGACATCAAACATCTAGAGCACTGGGAAACCCTGCTGCGCTGCTCCGATCCCCTAATGCAGCTGCGCCTTGTACAGACGACCAAAGAAGCCGCCAGGAAAGGAACAAGAATCTCCTGGCTGACTAACGCAGCAGAGAGAGATACTTCTGGGCCAATAAAGCGCTCTCTCTCTCTCTCTCTCTCTCTCTCTCTCTCTCTCTCTCTCTCTCTCTCTCTCTCTCTCTCTGCTTCGAGAAGTTAAAAATCAGCTGGGCGGGCACGATTTGCTCCGGCTTCAGAAGGGCGCAGCTCCGCGTTTTTTGCACGCTGTTACCATGTGCATCCGCGCATAGCACCAACCTTGCTTTGCGTTCTTCCTCTATAAGTGGCGCCTTTATTCGCTTAGCGGCGGAATGGGCAGCGCATCGCTTCTTTCGTTGTTCAGCAGTTGCGGCATTCCGTGGGCGTCGTTGCCATACCCCCCCTTTTTGCAGCCTACTGAGCCCTGAACTCGCTTGACATTCTATTTTACCGAAAAACAACGACTCCCGCATGCGCCGAGGTTTCGGCAGACGTGAAAGATTCGCGAGTGGTTTAAATTAATCCGGAACCCTCCACTACGGCACACCTCATAGACCAAGTGCAGCTTCAGTGCGTAAAACACCTAAAATGTTACTTTTTCACCGCTTTCCATTTTAAATTACGCCTGAAAGCGTAAAAGTGGCGCCGCATCCATTCTAGTTTCTCGGGTGACATATCCGAAGACTTTGAACCTTGTCACTGATATTAATAATCTAGAAAGTTGTTAGCCTATAGTATTTACCTCTCACACATATCCATGTGACAGAAAGGCATTTCACCATGCCATTTCCGACGTTTTACCCGAAGCCTCGGGCCATCTCAAGGGGCTTCTCTTTGTTCTTAATAAAAGTGTGTTCCGTCATTTTGCGCCGGAGCGGCACCAATGAGCTGAAATCGGCTTCAAAAAGTGACACCAAAGAATGAAGCCAGAAATCGACGCCGACAAACCCGTAGGGGTTCGCAACGGCATGCTTGGAATAGAAAACACCGTGTGAGAGAGATCTCAGCGCCAGGTTATAAGAACCTCAGATGGTGTATCTCGTGGCCTCCGTCGTGCGTTTTCCGATCAATCCGAACAAGTGTTCGCAGGTAAAATTAATAAAAAAAAACAGATATTGCAGATTTTGTGGCAGCCAATTACACGAGTTTTATAGGACTTCCTGGTTTACTTATTTTGGTCGAACGGTTGCAGCACGGTCGTCTTCTGAATCGAGACGTGCGCAAGAGGGGCACAATAATTGGTGTTCAGGAATAAATTGCGCTCACTCAGAATCGATACAGCCAGAGGGAAGGAGCAGCATGTGCACGGTAGGTTCACTCGGCTCGATATTCAGGCAAACCTTGGTGTCATAACGTTGGTTTAACATGCTTTCATTCAGGGTCTATTTTCAAGCTATCAGGCCAGCTGGGCATGGAATCTTGTGTAAGCGCTTCCGCCCAAATGATCTCCGTTACCCGACCGCGAACGTGTTCGAGAAAGGGACGCCTGCACCCATGCACATCTATGCACCACATAGATTGCCAATGCGCAACCTCACGAAGACGCCTTCAGACGGGTGGACTGGCGAAAGGAAAGGGTGACAGGACCACCGGCAGCACCTGCCTGTGCCAGTGTGTCCCCACCGCCTTTTTCCAATTGCTGATGTCGATCAGAACCAAAGTGTGCGCCTGTACCGCGCAAACTTTTTTCGCCAGCGCAATATGCGCTCAGGTTAATTCGGAGGGAAAGGACGCGGGTTCGATTCCCGGCCGCAGCGGCCGCTTTTCTGATGGAGGAGAAAAGCAAAAACGCCCGTGTGAACGAGTAAATTAATCCGGAGCCCTCCACTACAGCGCGCCTCATCGCCTGCGTTGCATCGGCGCGTTAAACACTACAATCAATCGATCAATTTAATTCCGAGGGAATTAAACTGGTGCCCTTCTGGAGTGAACGCATGTCCTGTACTAGCCCGTCCTTCAATAGCGACGCTTGTAAACTGAGTTCATATGCTGCTCTCGAGTACGTATTATAGTATCGAGAACGGCAGTTGAAGGGGCTTTTTAGATGCGACTGCATCTCATTCACTCGCCTTGTCCCAGCATCCGGCGTCGGCGTTGTTGTCGGCGTCCGCCCCTCCCCCATTCTCCTCGCCGCGTGAGCTGCGCTCTCCGCCGCTCACCCCCTCTCCTCTCCGATAGCGAACACTCTCTCGCGTGGGGAATTGGATTGGATTCGAATGGATTAGCTTGGCTTGGCTTGGCTTGGATTGGATTGGATTTGGATTGGATTGGATTAAAGTGGATTGTGTTGGATTGTGTTGCGTCATAGCCGCGGCAGACGCACTGGCGCCGGCGCGTCCCCTCACCGTTATGCGCGCTATAAAACGCGGTGCCTGCGCCACTCCGCTCCATCGTTCCAGCGCCGTTCCTCCGCTGTCCAAAGCTGCAACGTGAACCCCCTATGCGTCGCATCTACACAGGGGTTCCCGCGAGGGGAGGTGGGAGTTTTAGATGCCTCAGATAGAAAGGAGCGGGTTGCAGTAGAAGTATAAAAAATGTTTTTAACTTGTAGCGGAGCGCGTGTAAATCAGCGAAAATAAGCGATGCGTGTGCTCCTAACAATTTTTTTTTCAAAATGCATATGTCGACACCTACAACTTGATTATAAATGAATTGCCTAAAAGGCATTTCTTGTAGGCGGAGTGTACATCTCTCTATGTATTATTATTTATTTTTTCGAAGATTGAGACAGAAGAAATTCGGTTGGAGATGTGGTGATCCTGGAGCACGAATAGCGCCTTGTGGACAGTCCCAGAGCAGTTAGTGGACAGTGGGTCTACTGGACCCGACTGAATAAAACGAGCAAAATTCCAAATCGCCTTCATCATATACCTAACCGAAAAATAAAAAGACGGATACACAGCGCCCGAGTATACCCAAAATAAATAAATATGAAGCTCTGTATCATGTGTAGGTGGTCCGTGCCATCTACTCGTCCCCACAAAGTAGGCTCTACACCTCACCAAGGTTCCTGGATCGCGCCGCCACTTGCCCTTGCTAACTTGTTTAATGTATGTGACATTAAAAATTATTTTCGCGAAAGAAAAACGCGGTTCTTGTATTTTTTATGGCTGGCCAGAAGAAGAATTTTTGTTAACGTGGCTATTAAGCGGATTTGGAACGTTGATCAGACACAGTGAATCCTCTTTGTAACAAAGTCCTCGCGACAGGACGCTGACTTCGTTATTTCGTTACAAGCGGGAATTACCTGCTCTCAGTGCTCTGTAGTGGGACCATAAAACACTTTGAATAAAGCGAGGTTTTGACTAAAGCGATTTCGTTATACTGCACTGGATTTGCTGCACGTCGGCGAAAAATGGCACACGGTTACGTCACTAAAAGTGCTGACGATAGACGGACGTCGGGTTTCCGCTGTCAAATGTAATTAGGTAATGTGGTGTGTTAAGGATGAGGTAAACGGTGGTAATATAAAAACAAAAACTTGTCGGATCGCTTTTACGACCGATGTGAGAGTGAATGGAACTCCGTTGTAGCAGAAAGCGTACGGAGAACACAAATGTGAAAAGAATCGCCCAGCGCAGCAACCTGGTAGAACCAATCTTGACACATGGTCAAAAAACGAAAAAGCTCAGCGTGAACTTATGCGAGAGGATCGACAAGATCTCGTGGTTCGTGCATTTGCCTGCGGGTTTTTGCCATCGTGATACTCGGATGAGTGAGGTTATGATGCAAATGCACGCGAGTTACTGGAGGCAAATTACATTTTAAAAACGTGACGGCGGTTGCATAAGTGACACTCTTTCCACCTGGGTTGGAGTTGTTAACAATGACGTACACAAGGATTATTATGTAAATTCTTCATGTTTAAAAGTATAGTGTGCATGCTTAGTTTTAAATATACATATGCGAAGATGGGGTTCAGAAATAAAGTCAGTTGAAGTAGCACCAGGCCTGATTGTTTCTCCTGTGTGTTTTGGATACTTTTTGAATACTATGCAGTTGGTTAAGTATGGTGGAAACTAAGTAGCGCAAAAGAAAGAACGAGGTGTAGTCCCTCTCTCGTTTATCTTTTTCGGGCTGTTTTTTTCTTTTTTTTCTTTTTTGCGGGATATTGGGTAGCATAGCTGTGTTAGTACAAATCAAGAATAAAAGTAGGCGCAGGCACGAAATTTTTATCCATGTGCGCCCCTTAATTCTGTGAGCCAGTGCCAACAATCTCTAAGAGCGAGAAGACACGTTGTTGAACTTACAAGTCGAACCATGGAGTGTGTTACAACACTAGTCCAGAAAGGAGCACTTCTTGACGGGATTCATCGCTGTACCAAGCTGACAACCGAAAGCACGACCGAATGGCACGAAATTCGAGACAGCCTTGTTGCAGTACAAGCGGTAAGAGTTTGTGGTCTGGGGAAGTTGGCACATCGCAAAGCAGGCGGAAAGGAAGAATACCTGCTCTTCACTCAGCGTGTTCGAAACCCTGGGCCCCGATCCTTCGTCTTTGACAGAGCTTTTGAACGCCGAGTACGCGACTTCCAAGGCCGGTATTTCGGGGAAAGGCGTGGAGGAGAGGGGGTGGAGGCAGGATGCTTTGGCATTTGAGCCCGCCTCCCAGCCGGACGATGGCCAGGCTTCTGTGAGGTCACCTTTCAGGTCAACGGGAACCCCGGATGCGTCAAAAGCTTTCGCGAGTTCCGACGCGAAGGAGAAACCAATGCTTCCGTAGGACATGGCTTTGGTGCCGTCGGTGAAGTACCATGGCTTGGAGAAGGCAGCCAGGGATATCAAGACGGTATTTAGGCCGTGTCGGTATTTGAAGTACGGTAGCACATAGCTCTTGGGGTACTCGTCTATGTGCGTGTAGTTGAGCTCTTTGCGAAAGATATGCCACTTCTTCATGGCCCAGATCCACTTCTGGACGAAGAGGTGGTTTTTATGCTCGAAGAAGGTGTCGTACACGTCTGAAAGCTCGTCATCGGTGTATGAACTGCTATTCGGCCAGAGGACAACGGTAACGTTTCGGATGTGGCCCGCGATAGTTTGCTTGGAATCATCCGCCCAGGGCACGTCAGAAATCTTGTCTACGGCCACTTGCTTTACCCTAGTCAGGAGTTCATTGATCACTTTTTGCCTGTCTGGTCCGTAGTGGTATGACGCGTAAACTGAAGCGAAGAGCCACTCATACGCAAGTTCAACTTGCGTTGCGCAGAAAATGTACCGGTGCTCAGCGGCTCTCCTGTTGTCGTCATGTCCTGCCAGCAGCAGCCTCCTGTCCGCAAGTGGCGCGTACACTTGCACGAACGTCCAAGCGATGTGCTCCAGCAGTTCTTCCCTTGTGTAGTTGGCGAACATCTCATTCACAGCTTCAAGTAGACTCCGGTCCCATACGGTCACGCTATCGGTCAAAACAAGTTCGCCACAGCCTTTCACGTTGTTGCTGAGTTGTGAAATCCACCGTGACATGGGTATGTTGGCGGTAAAATTTTCAATGTGCCTCCACTGGAATTGCACCGGCCGATTTGCCTTTTCTTTTACGACTTGCGTAAGCCGAGCAAAGATGCTGCCCTCTATTTTTGCAATTCTATCGACATATTCCTTGGAACGCCTGGGCTTGCCGGTGGTAAATGGGTTATAGAAGGAGTTCCAGTACATGACGTAAGAGCTTAGAGCGTAAGGTTCCCGTTGAGTGCCAAAACGGGGGACAAACGGAGTGCCGGCGCCGAGCAGGAGGTGTTTGCCCCTAGCATCCGCTGTCCTGACCTGCGAGCAGCGGTGGATCGCTGCGTGAAACCAGGCATCCACGCGCCAGTTAAATGCCAGATCCAGGAGCACGCCCAGAGGTTCGGCTCCCGCGAGTGGGCCTTCGGGCCACGGGATCCTCAGCTCCCGCATGAAGTCCTTCAGCTCGATGATGCCTGTCTTCGTGTCTTCGCGGCTCGTCAGCCGCATGCAAGAGGAGAACGCGTCGCCCAACTTCTTTCCCACACGCCGGTGACGGGAAGCGGCAGCGAGCTCCTGCGGAAAGCGCTCGTACCAGGAACCCATAGCACCGCCCATGGAAGCAGAGCCGTAGCTGTGAGCCTCCGCAGCTGGGGCCCACGACGAGCAGGCGTAAGCCTCGAAATCTTCGCACGGGTCCACACTGGTGTTGACAGTGAAGGTCATAATTTCGTCGTAGTAGTGGCAACCCACAGTGCGGCAGGGAAAACTGGAGCCACGGAACAGGCTCTGAAAGTGCGACTCTTGGGGCGTAAAGTAGAAGAAGAGTGCCAGCATGGCCAGAAAGATGGTTGTGGCGGCTACCACGATCAAGGCAGCGTTGCAGTTAGCGCGGTTGTGGTGTCGCTGCCCGCGAGGCCTGACCACCTGCGTTAGATTGACAATGTTCGGCATCAGTCATTGCCTACGAATCGAAAAAAAAATTAAGTCTTTTGTTTGGCTTCCGCGAAAGGTTTTACGAAGTATGACGTCACTGTATAAATGATATTATACAAAGATACGCAGAGTTCAGATAACCCTTAGCACTGAGTAAAGGGCAGCGAACAGCTGTATTTGTCAAGTATTACATGCCCCGTCATACACACCAGAGCCTGCACATGCGTCCGTACAGCGAGATTCACACGACGGAGAAACCCTCTCACGGAGGCGGACGGATATGTGACGTAACAGCACGTGACCGGATTATCCGGCCTGGCGGCGCATCCACACGTGCGGAGCTACGCGGAGTGACTAGCAGACGACAGCGCCGAGGAACAGGTTCCATTCCCCGGCGAGGGCCACCGCCGTCGAGCGAAAACATGCGGAGGCATTTTCTTTCGCGGAGCCACCGCGGGCTATCCCCACCGAGGGGCGGAGGCTAAAACCGGTCACGTGAGCGGGTGCCGCGGGCCAAAAAGAGAGGGTTTCTCCGTCGTGTGAATCCCGCTTACCAGACGAAAACGCGAAGAAAATCGCAGTGCTCATCGAGAAGCTCCCGCCACTGCCAGCCAACGACGAGCTCTGTGGACGCACTTATCAGGCCACGTGACTAGGGTCTGGAACAGGAACAAACCATAGCCGAAAACTAGAACCCAGCCTGTATTTTTGCCGGAATTGGAGCCGAACTCTAACCGCTACTTTTTAGCACGCTGCACCCCAACCTCAACTGAACAGGAAAAAAAAAAAAAAGTCGGTTAGCGGTTCACGGCGCAACGGTTCGGCCCTGTGCTGAAAACGGCGGTCAGTGCGATTTGGTGCCTTTATCGTTCACAAGATCCCAACCTCATAATCACTCTCGCACTTGCTCCCCTCCGGTCCGTCGCAAGAACATGAACGCTCTATCTTGGTCACAACATACGGGGAAAGGGATATGCACCACTATTGCGAGACTGTGTTGGCGATTGTCGCGCGCGAAGGGCCGCGGAGCTAAATAGAAAGCTCTATGCATCCTGCGCGAAGACCGACAGATTGGCTTTGCCATTTCCAAGCGCACCGTATTTTCACTATTCTAACGCGCTCCCTTTTTTTGCTAAAACTAGCATTCAAATTTGTGCGCGTTGCCATCGGCTCAAAACAGAAATAAGCGTCAAAGCGGCCAGCAGCATTGTCATGGACACGAACTCCTCCTAAAATCCAACTCAATACAATCAAGAACGATTGATTGATTGTAGGGTTTTAACGCGCCGACGCAACGCAGGCGATGAGGCGCGCCGTAGTGGAGGGCTCCGGATTAATTTTGACCACCTGGGGATCTTTAACGTGCGCCGAAATCACAATCAAGAACGATCCGCCAACATAAGGTGAGTAAATTTTGATGCATCCATTCCTCAATGAGCACACTTAGTCAGCTCTGTCCATTTTTATGCTATTGCAATTAGCATGTCACGCCTAAAATTTCCAAGATCAAGGCCCTTAAAGGGGCCATGAAGACAAACACAGGTTTGGTTCATTCGAAAGATTGCCTTGTTAGAATCATACTGACACCACTTTTGACATAAACTTCGCTCAAATAAGCTATATAATTAGGAAAAAAGAAATAGCCACGCGACCCACTAGCTCATTTCCTAAAAAACAACCTATGATGTCATATGTCCAGCTGTGCGATGTGATAGGTGTCCGATCTATCACATAATCAGAAGGTGTGGTGCCTGCTATATCTTCGGTTTCTCCAAATGCTCAGAGTGGACAATTTTGTGTTTTTATAAACTATAAATAATGATAATAGCGCACCGAAAACTGTTAGGACCGCAGTTTTTCTCCTTTTGAAAGTAATCTAAGAGAAATCTCGCGACCTTACAGGCACTACGTATTTCGTCTTTGAAGAAGAGACATCCCCAAAAGTGTAAAAGAAGCATGCAGAAGGGTATACGGAACGGGCGCTCTCCAATTTGTCCACCGCTGGTTCCATCTACCTTGGGCTGTTTCCACTGCGCTAGCGCTGCTTTGTTTTCGAACCTGCAATTCTGTTACCCATTTGATTCTGCAGTTGGAGGTGCCGTTGTCGCGAATTACGGACCCACCCTCGCACAAAATGCCTAAACATTGTCCCCTTGTAGCAGTAACTCACGCCTTCAGTTAGTAATTGCATAATTGTTGGTTGGATTACCGGTTACCGGTAAAGCGAACTACGGGATGAAAAGTGTCAGAAGGAACGGAGACGTACTCACACGCACGCACACATCGCTGATGGTTATCTCAAAATAAGTACCGGATAAGAGCCTTAAAGGGACACTGAAGTGATTTGTAAACACCGCGGGATTACTGGCGCAAATTGTAGTCTGGAGTCCATAGGCCATTTTTCTATTCTGAGCGCGTTTACGAGAATTTATTTAGTAGAAAAATCAATTCCAAAACGCTGTCCTCCTCTCTGCACCCTCGCCCATTTTCTGTGGCGTTTTCGTGTGACGTTAGGAGGAGACGAGCTGGCATGGCTGCGCTACTGCACGGCTCGCCGACATTCCGACAGAGTCAGTCGGCCCAGCGTTTAGTCCGCCGGCCGCCGACGGGTCGTCGCAATATCTCGCTCAGTTGAAACTAAGCCACAACACGTTTGTGAATGGAAGAATGTGCCTTTCTTTACTTTTGTTAGTTTGTACACTGTATCACGCTCCGAGTCCGGGTCGCTCCACACAAGCGCTGCACAAGCGCACATGCGACGCTTCGCTGACTGGTACGCTAGTAGGAATTCAAATCTAAGGCCACTTGAAGGCGGGAGAAGAGTCAGCGAAGTCAATATAGGAAATAAATAAACTTTGCAAGGAAATAAAATCAACCTAAACTTTTACCGTACAGCGCAAAACCAGGGAGCAGGAAGCACTTTTTTTGCGCTGGGTGAACAAGCACAGCGGTCAGCAGCACGACCACACATCTGCGAACGCTTTACCGTCTAAGAAATGCAATTGCTAGACGTGAGATATTATGAAAGTTTGGGGGACGCTTACTGCACGAGCGCGATACAACAAATAGTCACCTCAGGTACTTGAAATGCTAAACCTAAATAAAAGTGTAAACTGGTTGTGCATTATACACCTTGTATAGCCAAAGACGGCAGCGCTGACTCGTGGCCCAGTGGTCTGAAGCGCTAGGATAATTTTTTAGAAAGTCGCAAGTTCGAATCCCCGAGGGTACATGCTTTTTTTTTTGTAAGTTGATTTTTTTGTTTGCGGCCGATATTTTCTGAACTGAGTTCACCATTTTTGGGCCGTAACGTTCATTGCTCCACTAGCGAGTTCGCAGAACGCGCGCAGACTGACACTGACGCGGTAGCGAGTTATCGTTGGCGTGCTGTTGCCACAAGGACCGACTACTTGCGGGCAGTGGGCACAGGCCAGAATCAGCAGACCCTTGGCCTGGTGCGAACACGCTTTTTATACTACAGGCGTGAGTGAGGCAAGCTCCGAATATGCGGGAATAGCGCATGGCATTTGAGCGTCTGCGGTGACGCGGAGGGCGTTTATCCACTGCGTAGGCCTCGGCTAGTGATTGCTACGATTCCAAGCCGTCCTGAGAGGTTTATCTTAGGCATTTTACAGCCGACAATATGGCAGAAGCGCGGTACGACGATTACTGAGATACCGAGAATGCCCATCCAACGATGCCGTCGGGTCTCAAGCATGTTGTTTTGCAGAACCGAAACCGAAACTTGTTTGAATGCTAACCTTGGACATCGTCCAATCAATGTGCATCTCCTCCTGTCGTCACAGCCTTTAGTTGATGCAGCCGCCACAGACCGCGCATGGTAGTTTTTCTTCTTTCGCGCTTTATAAAATAATTACCGACTTATCAACCGGATAAACGATGAAAAGTGTAGTAATTTGAGCCAGTCTACGCAGTGCAAGCAAAACCGGGAGCTTGACAAATTCACTTCAGTGTCCCTTTAATTTAATGGCTGAGCGTCGCGTTAAGGCTCATAATACTGACTACTAGCCTTGGTCCGGTGACTGCGAACAAATTATCTAGCGTGACCACACTACTCTAGGTAGTCTAGTTATAGGTAGTATAAGTATAGGTAATTTTATCTAAGTATGATGTCCCCAGGGCCTTGTAATAATGTAATTTTCATCTGCAGCGAAAGTCTCACTCATCAGGCGTCAGAGACGGACAGGCGGGTCCCCCCTTGAGTCCACATAGAAACACCCCGCAGTTAATTGTTTTAAAGCGAATCTTTATGTGGCTAAGCGAAACGGAAATCCGGCGGTCCTATGTGCGCACAAACCTCCTCCGAAGCAATCCTACGTGAAAGCCCGAATAAACTAGGTTGGAGAGGAGTTAGAAGTAAGGGAGATTGGCTGGACTTATCCCAACGGAGCGCGCGCGCAGCGAGCTACTGCGTGAATCTCAAGCGATGACGGTGGGTGGTGCGGGATCAACGGTGCAATGGCAAAAACCGCCAACACGTTACTTGGAAATGGGTAGGACACGCGTCTTACTTAAAGGGGCACTGACACAAAATTTTGAAGGCAAGATAACTTCGGAGATAGATTGGTCGGAACACATATACATCATCTGCAAAATATCAGCGGCGAATACAGCCTAGAACATATTTAAAATCAATTTTAAAGTGTGCGAAACGCAACCGAGCAGCCAGCAGAGGACCACGCGCAATCGACATCCCGAGGATATCGTGTAAATAAACAACATCCAAACACGCAACGAGTTTGTGTTTGCCGCTTCCGCACTGCCGGCGTTTTTCGCCGGCTCGCCCGGCTCGCCGCTCCAATCGGAGGGTCGGAGGGCGGAGCTTCTGCTCTCGAGAACGAACGACCCGATCGTTGGCGACGGAGGCGCCGTGATTTCGTCAGCTCATGGGGCAGCTGGCCGCTACCAAAGTTCTACAGCGATTCCAGGCACTCTGTTTCTATTACTGTTTATTACCATTGGATGCGAAAACGCGCCGGAGGCACGAAAAGCCCACTGAGCTAGCCGCACGGTCGCTGTGCAGGCGGCGGCCACGGCCGCGAAGTGGCCCAGGCCGGCGCAGGTAGCTCGAGTGATAGCTTGTTACCGCTGCACGAAATTGTCCCCAAGTCCCGACCATGGTGGCTTACATGAGAAAGGAGTTAATGATGCGATGGCGGGTTGCATTAAAAATTGTCATCTGCACCGCTTACGAGAGCGGCACTCGAATATCCGCCGCAGTGCTAAGTCGAACACATCTGTAGGCGGACCTGTAGGTAGACCGGCCGGCTGCTCCCAGCGCGCGTCTTGCCACCCACCGTCTCGAGCGTCGCGCGTCGTTCTTTAGCCGCGGTAGCATTTGCACTCGCAGCGCCTGTGTCACATCCACGGTCGCTTTTTAATTAAGCGCCTCACGAGATCAGTACGTGGGGGCATTCGCAGAAACTGCCGTCTATGCGGATTCGACAGTGCTACGGTGGCTCTGCTCTGTGATATCCCTCCGACGGTCACGTGGTCAGCTTTGTTCACGCAAAATCCACAAAATTCATCGTTTCGCGGCACTCGCTGAAACCGAAACTGCGACTGGCCGCATTTAAAATGCCTCTAATTAAACAACCGTCGCACGCTGAAGCAAATGAGGTTTCTACAGGTTATAAGTAGGTCACTAGCTACTTATCGCAACACAAAAAACAAGATGCAAAATTTTTGTGTCAGTGCCCCTTTAAAACACCGACCGCACATCGCAGCCTCGCCGGTTAACAATCGGTACGGAGTGCATGGGCGGATTTATAACTTACTTACGCGACCCGTTGTGCTAATTGGTTCGGTGACTTCGGTCCAGCAGGGGCTAAACCGGAATGAAATTAAGGCGCCCGAATTCGTATGGAACCTGTCCTTTTTTGCGGCACTTTGCGTGCGACTGTTTCTCCAAGAAGGCTGTATCTCCGAAATTAGCACAAACTCAACGGCAGGTCGTCTATCTGAGAAGTTGATGCCGCGCTGCTCAACCTCCCCGCTGGGGGTGGGGGGAAAAGGGGGGGTGCTGTGCTCCTGGGGACAACAACCAAAAAGAGCTTCGCGCCTACGGCTTTTGTAAGGCTCTCGTACTGAACGGTTAGCAGCTTCTCGCTGTGATAAGCAGCAACTCCCGCTTATTAAATCTTGTGGAATGAAAGGTGCATTTTGAGCCGATTTCAGCTGGCGTAAAGTCAGTGCCAATGCGCTGCCACTGTATCACCATTTGGCTAACAACTTCGCAGCATTTTTCAACGCATTGGGCAACGCGGACGTTAGCGAACACGTCTTCTCTCTTCTGAGCCTCGGAATTTACTTGCACGTTCTCCAGGGGGGAGGGCCAATTGACTTGGTGAATATAAAGAAAATAGCGTAGACTGCTGCGCAAGGCATTGTATATAGCACCGCTATAGTTCCTGCTGTGCGTTTTCGACGGTCCGCTACGCTCCGGGTGGTCCGCTCAGCGCGAGTGGAGCGTCAGAATAGCTAAGCGATAATTTCGACGGAGAAACATCCAGGCCACTAGTCGCGCCGTCTGTGTGACTGCACCCTAAAAGAAAAATATTGTTTTTGCCACTAAAATAAAACAAAGAAACGCCCTTGTTGCCGTTTCTAACATTGCTTACTCATCTAGTCCTTGATACGATATAATGGTCATTGATAATTTTAACAAAAAGGACAGCGATAGGGACTCCGCCCTACAGGCAGCCATCTTGCTTTCTGAGGGAATAGTAACTCCCTATTTAGCGTGGTGCGCATTCCAAAGTAGCCTGGCCATCCACCGGCTGAGCGGAGCCTGCAGGCTCGAAAACAAAAACTCTCTACACACGCAAGCGTTGTATTGATCGGCGCGTATAAACAAGAAGTCTGTTTCTGTAAACTAACCTGTTAGTACAACAAAAAAGAAAACAAAAACAAAAAACAGAAAAAACGCGCCTTACTCGTATTTTGGTGGAGAGCGAAAACCACCAACGTGTGATGTCGGAGAAAAGCTGCATTCATTCTACAATACACTTGCGATGCCTATAGCACCGTGCATTTGTCTTTGGAACACCATTCACGACTGGCATGCTGCCGTGACGGCGTAGCAGTGAATGCCCACCATGTGCCCCATCCACGGTGGTCGCTTGAGCGACGCTAGCCCAACCCGGCGCTCGATGCCAACCGTGCCGCGCTTCTGCGACGACAACGGCTGAACACGAGCACCGGCGCTGGAGGTTTCTGCGGGGCCGGGAGCTGCGATGTCATGGTCGGCCGAGGATCTGTCTAAGGGGTCCACTTCACCCTGCCTGTCAGCTGCCGACGCTTCTCCCCCCAGGAGGAGTGGTGTGAGATCTGCAAACCACGACAAGGTGGAATCTTTAGGCGTATATGCACTCATGCGCATGGATACGAATGAATTTCGTGCGTCTTCTCGTGTGCATGCGAACGCACGTTTGGGGTGGAAAAGTAAAAAAAAATGAAAAAACCCGCCGTGAATGTTTGGACGACTTTATAAAAATAATAAAATGCATGAAGACGTTCCCGACCAATCTGTACAACCCTGCACGCCCACTTGATTTTGGCGAAAAAAGGGGGCAGATTTCCCCAAAGGAATGCCTGTGGTGGTGCAGGCACCGCAGTCAAAGCCTGCGTCTGCTTTCGCATGGCATGCAGCGTCGTTTTTAAGTTACCGTTGTTTCATTGCCTGGTATTCTGGTTGTGGCGCGCTGTCGTTTTTGATGCACATTTTTTTTAATGGAGTCGCTACTGATGACAGCGCCTCGTCTTTTTGTGACGTCACTCTTCAAGGAGTGTGACTGACAGTTAGCTAATAACGACGAAGCGCACTCATAGTACAAATGAGGAGCGGCATTTGCTTGAACTATGGTGTCTGTAGCTACAGAGCTGCAAACAGGTATTGCGGATTTGAATTTCGACCAATTAGACTGTAATTGTGATGGAGGCTGGATGTAATAACACCCCCGTGCGGGTTACAGAACTTGCGGTGCATTGCAGATTACAGAACTTCAAGGGACACTGAAGGGAGTTGTAAACACAGTCTTACCAGAAAGTCAAAGTTCCGCTAGTCATGTTCTGAGTTCTTTCGGCCTATTTACACGCTTTTAAGCCATGAAAACTCCCTTTGCACGTTCCCTTTCTTTCCCACTCTCCTCCCCGCTGATATGGAGATGTCGGCTTTGACGACACACATGGTAAGCCCGCACGCCTAGATATATCGGGTTGGTAGCACCTTTAGTGTATAACCCGCCACGGTGGCTAAGTGGCTAAGGCGTTGTGCTGCTCAGCAGGAGGACGAGGGTTCGATTCCCGGCCGCGGCGGCCGCTTTTCTGGTGGAAGCGAAAAGCAAAAGCGCCTGTGTGTTCCGAGATTTCGGCGCACGTTAAAGATCCCAAGGTGGTCAAAATTAATCCGGAGCCCTCCACTACGGTGCGCCTCATCGCCTGCGTTGCGTCAGCGCGTAAAACAGTATACAATCAATCAACCTTCAGTGTATAGCGTAGGAGTGAAAATGTTAGATTTCGATACTGACAATAGAATGAGAGATAGTAATAACAAAACTGTTGAAGGCTGATATAGCACTATAATACATTGCCAACCTGCGTGACGCCATTGCGATAGTTGATAGGGCGGCCGCGGGCGGCGTTCGGTGTTCTCTCTTCGGCCTCATTCAATAGCGAAATAATAGATCACTTCGGTCAAACTGCGGGTGCGCGTGGTTGCTTCTCCCAGAGCGCTGACATGCACACACTGCAGATGGTGGATAGGTTCGTGGCCCGACCGAAAGAGGCGAGCCAAGCTGTCGAGCAAAGCCGCAGCATCGCCGGGCATGCACCGGTTTATGGGAAACGCTCCAATGCGCTTGCCTCTACATAAACGTTACGGCTGTTGGGTGATTACGTCTAGCGAGATCAACATTCACGATATCGGTACACTCAATTCATATATGCCGAGGGAAATAAACTGAAATTTTCTCGAATTATCACAATGGTTGGTTGAACGTAAACAAAAAAATGGCCGCGTATCTGCTCCTTTCGTTGCAAATGTCGCCGAAAAACGATAGTCGACCGGCGCCCCTGCCAAGTAACTGCCTCCCTTCTCTTTCCCGCTCACCTCTCATGGTGTTGCTCTCCCGTCTCGTTCCTCCCAAGATAACACGCCAGAGGTTTGCTCAAGTCAATTTAAATTTACCGCGTTCTACTGCTCCAAATCGGGTGTCCCGATGCCAGCGCTTCCGTACGGCAGAGACGCGCGTGAATCGAGTCACCCTACTCCAACGTCTATAGAAGCACGATGCCCTACTGCACGAGCGTTCCAAGAGGAACGTGAATCCCATCTAGTGGAACCTTTCGTTGCTATTGCCATTTGATTTCTTAAATTCCGCCAGGAGCGCTGGCAACAGCAGGCGACGGTTTTCTGCCGTTGATGTAGTATTTTGTTTGCTATTGCGAAAACCAAGCATCCATGAATTTACACTCTGGTTACCGAGTGGTAGCGATGCCCTCATAGAAGAAGCCCTACAAGCTGGTGCACAGGGGGTTGTCGAGGAGGCGGGTACGGCAGGACTCAACTGTTCACCTGAGAAATCTGAGCACCTTCTTCTACCCGCGAAGCGTAGATTGGAAGCACCACCTAACATAAAAATTCAGATTGGGACCAACACCGTCCCAACAGTAGGAAGTATACAAATTCTTGGTCTTTCCATACAGCGTAACAAATTAAACACTCAATTTATATCGCAAATTACATCGCATGTAAACCAAACTATCGGCCTAATTCGACGAATAACCACCCGTCACAAAGGACTCAAGGAGAAAGAAAGAATCCAGCTGGTACAAGCTTTCGTGATAAGCCGCATCACCTACTCCCTCCCTTATCTTCATGTAACAAAAACCGAACTCCAGAAAATTGATTGCCTCATTAGAAAAGCTTATAAGGCGGCGTTACAAGTGCCCATGCACGCATCCACTGCTCGAATCGAACGTCTGGGGGTCTATAATACCGCGGAGGAACTCGTGGAAGCCCATCATATTAATCAACTGCGGAGGCTTTTGGCCACCATCACCAGAAGGCACATACTAGATCGTCTGAAGCTACGCCGTGCCCCTTTAATTACTGATAGGAGACTCCCCATTCCCCGCTATACGCATGCGTGTCTTATAGCCCGCCCCATACCGCTCAATATGCACCCCATTCATCACAAGGGTCGCAGGGAGCATAGAGCACGAGAGCTGTGCCGGCGCTTTCCAATAAATCCAGGCGTACTTTATGTCGACGCGGCGGACTATCGACACCACGCCGCATACGCAATGGCAGTAGAAGACCGACCAAATGCCCCCCCTCCCCCCCCCCCCTCCTGTCACCTCCCTCTCCGTCCGTACCACCTGTCCCGCGACGGCGGAAGAAACAGCAATTGTACTAGCCTTAACACAATGGACAGCCCCCGCAATCGTAATCTCTGATTCCAAGACGGCCGTTCAAAATTTCGCCCGGGGTCTAATAACCCCGCAGGCCCTCCAAATTCTCTCCAAAAATCCACCCACCACCCCGATAGAACTGATAGAACCCCGATAGAACCCCAGCCCACACCACTAAGGGGGGGTTAACGAGGCGGCCCACGCTACTGCTCGAGAACTCACTATCCGAGCGGGCACCAGCCTTGTCCCCTCACACGGTGCCAGATCGGCTCGAGATAGCCTCCTCAGCTATCACGACTTGGTCCTACACTACCGTCTCTTACGCCGTGCGTTTCCCCCTGCTCATGTCAGCCTTAATAACTCCCAGGAACGCACGTGGCGGCTCTTGCAGACCGACACTCTTCCATGTCGTGCAGTGCTGCACCATGTTCACCCCACACTGCTTCCCTCCCCCAACTGCCCTTCGTGCGGTGCTCTAGCCACCGTGTCGCACTCCACGTGGGCACGTCCTAATGATCCCTTCCCCTCCACAGCGTGTGACAAGCAGTGCGAGGGGGCGCTGGGTAGCTCGGATCCGGGGATCCAAATCTCCCTGTTGAACCGAGCCACTGCTGTCGCCGTCAGGCTCATGCCACCGGCCACCCCGCCCTCTTAACTGCATTGTACAATAAAGTTTCTCTCTCTCTCCTCTCTCTCTCTCTCTCTCTCTCTCTCTCTCTCTCTCTCTCTCTCTCTCTCTCTCTCTCTCTCTCTCTCTCTCTCTCTCTCTCTCTCTCTCTCTCTCTCTCTCTCTCTCTCTCTCTCTACGTGCGCATGGTGTAGTCCACACTATAGTCTACAATACAGCGAACGCCGTGGAACGAAACCGCGCTATGCACGCGGTGATATCTCACTCTTTTCGACCCCTTCCCTGTCGTCGAGGGAGACGGACGGAGAGTCACCACTGCGAGCCAAGTGAAAGAAACGTGCGCCTGAAGCCATCCACCCAAAATGCGTATCGCCTCTTGTATCGTCCCTCTACCACACACCCGATGTCACAAAAATCGGAATTGTGCGGTTTTAGGCGCCGAAGCTACACCCGGCCTATGAGGCGCGCAGTAGGGGAAAACTCCGGACTAACTTTGGCAACTTCGGGTATTTAACGCTGCGATGTCACCTCAGCGCGCCAGCCGCTCAACGGAGGGAGGCGTGTACATGAGTGCGCAAGCGCGGAAGCGGATCTTTCAAACATGCCAATACCAAATACCAATACCAAATACCAATACAATGCCAAATCCTTTCAATGGACGACGAAACACGCACACACGCACGCCCACTCGCACGCACCCACGCACACACGCACACACCCACACGCACACACACACACACACACACGCACACGCGCGCACACACACACACACACACACACACACACACACACACACACACACACACACACACACACACACACACACACACACACACACACACACACACACACACACACACACACACCTGAATGTTTCTTTCAGCTGAGGTTCTCCAAGAAAAGATACTTTTACAAAACACTTTAAGCGCTTGCAAAACGCAGTCAAACAACACATCCAGTACTTAGACTAAGGGGCCGCAGAGCACCTCAGCCAAAATTTATTGCTCTATGCCCATTAGATAACTTAGAAACTTGTTCAAAAGCTTTGTCTCTTTTCCGGTCTTGCGATGTCTTGGCGTTCTTCGATCGCTAGAATTACGTTATTACAGCGGTGTAGCGGCTATTGGCCGTTGTTCTTTCAGTAGCCGCAATAAACACATTCGATAGCCACTTTAAAAAGAAAGCCACAAAAGCAAAGCAGAAACGGAAGGCTATCTGCTGCGACAAGCAAATGACACGGTGCCGCTCAGTGCAGGCAATAACTATCGCTTTCGCAGTGCTTCCGGACGCGAAGCAAACGAAGAGGGAAATAGTTTATCGGATGTGTTGCAGAGTCCCTTTGATTCTAGACTCTGCAGTCTAGACTCTAGCTAGACCAAAGCCAGCAACAAGCTTGACCTTACAAGCGTTTTGTGCATTCGATAAAAAGTACGCGTCATTCTTATCTCTAATGTACATGCATCGGCATAGTTATAAGGATATTACCTGATCGGGACTGCCTAGGCGTATATCGTGCTTACGTAGCGCGGACTCATTTTACACAGGCAGCAATTATTTTGCTTCGGCGTTTCTTGTCACAATTTTTTTTGTAGTTGCGAGCTTTACGCGGTGACGGCGTCATCGCTATTTTTTATTGCTAACAATTCTTCTTCTTCTTCTTCTTCTTCTTCTTTCATCTTGACGGGGCTTTTTGTCTTCATTTTCTCGGCAATCTTTCGAACTTGTATCCCTCTGTGCGCCCGTACTAAGGCCTCAAGGCTTTTCCTGGTCACCATAAACATTATTATTGTTATTATTATTATTATTATTATTATTATTATTATTATTATTATTATTATTATTATTATTATTATTATTATTATTATTATTATTATTATTATTATTATTATGCTCCAACCGGGTGACCTTGGTGCCGAACCTGCCGGTCTTCGCGCGCTCCTCGCTGACGTGCTGGAGGGAATTTCCTTTCTCAGCGACCAAGTGGCCGGGCTGCGCGAGGACAACGACCTTCTGCGCCGGGAAAACGCGCGGGCTTTTGCCTGCCTCCGTCAGGAGAGGGAGGGAGACCGCGTCCATTATGCGAAGTTGGTCACTTCCCTGCGTGCAGAGGTTTGCTCCCTGCGAGCTGAATTGCTTCGCCGTCCCGCTGCTTTGCAGAATGGAATGCGCGGCAGCTCGGGGAGGCCTTCTTTCACCCAAGCTGTTAACAATGAAGTGCCATCCTCGTCGGCTACGTCGGCTCCGCTGCAGGCGGTGTCTCCGGCGTCTCCAACACTGCACCCAACTCCGTCCACCCCCTTCCCAGTGCTTTCCGTGTCTGTGCCTGACTGTCACCCTCCCAGTTTTGAGAAAAAGCGCCGAAGCCGGGCATGTGTGGGTGCGTCAGATACATCTGGACTGGTCGTCGTTTCGCAGCCGAAGCGCCCCAAAGCTATGTTTGTTTCCAAGCTTTCTCCGACCACCACCCCTGCCAGTCTCAATGCTCATCTGTTAACTTTAGGTGTCTCGCCCTTGAGCTGCCGACGACTGAAGACTAAATTCGACACCTATGCATCCTTTTATATTTCCTTGAATGAAGAGTGTTTCGAGCGCCTAAATGACCCCGCTGTTTGGCCGAAAGACTGCCTCTTTAAGGAGTTCCGAGGCATGTTTCGCGAAGGCATGCTTCACAGCTCTGAGCGCATCACGTAAGAAAAACAACCATGACTAGTTTAGATGTTTTTTATCAGAATGTGCGAGGTCTTCGAACTAAGGCGACTGAATTTTTTGGTAACGTTCTGGCTTCTTGCTTTCCGTTAATAGCTATATCTGAAACTTGGTTGTGCCCTGATATCCTATCCAGTGATTATTTTCCTCAAAATTACCATGTATATCGTAATGATCGTGCTTTAACGGGATGCAAACAAAAAGGGGGCGGGGTCCTTCTCGCCGTTGACAAATCTCTCCCGTGTGTGCTACGTAGCGATATTGATAACGCAGATGAGTCTTTATGGGTCGAAATTCATTTCTCTAAATCTGAAAAACTTCTAGTTGGTGTTTTTTACATTCCTCCTGATGTAGCTCCTGAGGCGTTCAATAAGTTAATCTCCTCCATTGAACAGGTGCTTATCACTCATGGCAACCGCAAAGTCCTCCTGCTTGGAGATTTTAATGCTCCTGGCGTGGAGTGGAGCCAGCTAACTTGTTCCCACTACAACCACCACATTGAACAGAAGGGTAATAGGTTGCTAGATTTTGTGGCTTTCACTTCTATGGCACAGTGTAATCGCATAAAAAATTGCAGTGGAAATATTCTGGACCTGTGCTTTTCGAACTTTGATGGCGTTAGTGTGTTGCACTCTGATTGTTCTTTAGTAATACCGGACAGATTTCATCCTCCTCTTTCTATTTCCTGTTGCCTCCCTTCATTGCTCCACCGTTCCGTAAATTCCAACAACACGCAACCTCATTACGCTTTCGCCAGGGGAGATTATGCTGGGCTGTATGGCTATTTTTCCGCTGCCCCTTGGTCGACCGTCATTGACCACACTGATGTCAATGAACAAGTCGACCGTTTCACAGAGATTGTGCTTTCGGGTATGAAGGAATACATCCCGCAATATTTACCGAGGAGGTTCAAGTTTCCACACTGGTTTTCTTCTGAATTGCGGGATGCCCTGAAACTCAAGGAACGTGCGCACAGAAAGATGAAGCGCTCTGGTGCCAACCAGTTTGCTCAGGAATTCCGGCGCCTACGTGCCCTATGTAAAATATTGCACAAACGTGATCATACTTCGTACCTGGCGTCGGTAGAAACTAAAGCAACTCACCAACCGGGAGCCTTCTGGAAATACATTCATTCTAGATCTAGTACAACTAACGATTCTATTCGTCTTCTAGACTCCAACGGCGATGAGGTTGTCAAGGTGGCCGACTGCTTTGCTCGTCAATTTTCTTCTTTTTTTTGGGATTAGCGGTGGTAGTGACAACAGCAGCGCCCCTTGTCACCAGGGCGAGAACTCCGGTTGTTTACAACTGGACGAGAACATCATTCGGACCAGCATCAAGCGGCTCAAGCCCTCGCTTTCTTGTGGGCCAGATGGTATTCCTGCTGCAATCCTAAAAACATATGCAAATATATTTGTTCCTGTGTTCACTTCAATATTTAATAACTGTCTCCGGTCGGGAACGTTTCCTCGCTCATGGAAAATCTCTCGCGTATTCCCTGTTTTCAAGTCAGGCCTAAAAACTGATGCTATAAACTATAGGCCTGTCTCGCTGCTTTGTTCTGCCTCTAAAATTTTCGAGTTATCTCTTCATACGGTCTTGTCTTTCTCATTTAAACATGTCCTCATTCCTAATCAACATGGATTTATGCGTGGTCGTTCAACTTCCACGAACCTTGTATGCTTCATGGAGAAGGCTGTCCCAGCAATCGTTGGTAGAAGCCAACTGGATGTGGTCTACTGTGACATGAGCAAAGCCTTTGATGTTGTCAACCACTCGTTATTGCTTGCAAAGCTCACTCTGTTAGATGTACACGCTTCTTTGGTGGGTCTTATACGTTGTTATCTCAAGGAGCGATATTGCTATGTAAGTGTTAACGGTCAAACATCATTTAGGTACAAAGCAACCAGTGGTGTACCCCAAGGCTCCGTCCTGGGTCCCCTTCTTTTTTCCATTTTCATTAACGATGTTGCTTCTGCCATTCAAAATTCTTCTTTTTTGTTGTACGCTGATGATATAAAAATCTTTAGAGAAGTGCGTAGTGTTCAGGACTGTAATTCTCTTCAGGTTGATATTGTGTCATTCCATCGTTGGTGCACCAAAAACGACCTTATTTTGAGCCCTTCAAAAACTAAAGTTGTCTCCTATAGTAGAAAAACTCAACAACTGCAATACCCTTATGAAATTGCAGGCACCACACTGCCGAGGGTGACCGAAATTCGGGACTTGGGAGTACTGTTTGATTCTTCTCTGACTTTCTCTTCCCACATTGCACAAATTACCCGTCGGTCTCTTCGTTGTCTGGGTGCTGTTTGCAGGTATTCTAGAGAGTTTAAAGGTCCGCTTCCTTTCTTAAAGTTGTATTCGGCTCTCTGCTTACCTCTTCTTGAATACGGGTCTGTTGTCTGGAATGGAACTTGCAAGTCCAATAGTGACCGTATCGAAAGGGTTCAAAATAAGTTCCTTTCTATCTTTAAGCACCGCTTCCGTCATGTGCAAGACGACGCAAACGGCATCATGTCTCTTCTGAAAAGCATTCCTTCCCTTCGGTGTCGACGAATGCGAGCTGATATTATCTTTCTCTATAAACTTCTTCATGGTAATATTTTGTGTGACGATTTGGTTACACTTATCAATGTCAATTTGCCAAATAAACTTTTCAGAAAATTTCCAGCTTTCAGACCAGTTGCTTTAAATAGCCGACGCTCGTCCATCTGCCGAATACAATGTGCATATAATGAATATTCCGTTCGGCTTGATATATTCCAGAGCTCCTTTACTTTGTTCTCTAATGAGTTGAAAACTGTTGTAGCTTAAGTCCTTTATGTCATTCCAAATTTATGTACCCTATGTATTATGTGCAAACTGTTCTTGCTTGCTTTTCACTTTTTCTTGTTTTGTGTTGCTTGAATATTTGTACGTTTTTAGTGTCAGTGTTGGTAATGCTGAAGCTTTTCCCCCCTTTTTTTTTTTGGAACTTCCTAATATGTTGTTAGAAAACCTTGGCTATATACGTATACTCTATGTCATGTTGATTCAATATTTGCTTGTATAGTTCCTATTTTTCACATCTACTGAACGTTTTGCTGGCCGAGTGGCATGGCTTGCAACACTAAGCCTGCCTTTTCTTTTTTGACTGTCTGTTCTTTTTTTTTTTTTTCCTTTTTTGCTTTCTAAGATTTCTGTAACTATTTTTACTTTATTGTTTATGTCATACATATAGTTTGTGTATGTTGTCTTGTCTTAATTGTAGTGTTTTTTTTTTTGTATGGTGTACCAGTACCAAGACCCTAGGGTTGTTCCTGGGCACCGAAAATAAAGGTTGATTGATTGATTGATTGATTATTATTATCAAGAGCTCTAAAGCGAGTTAAGCTGTCATTTTCGTGCGGCCCTGATGGCATTCCTTCGGCAGTACTGACGGCGTTTGGGGATCTTCTTGTTCATGTCTTGGCGCGTATATTTCGAACGTCACTCAATACCGGTAAGTTCCCCACTCGTTGGAAGATTGCGCGGGTTGTTCCTATATTTAAGTCAGGGTCAAAGTTAGACCCCACAAACTACCGCCCGATTTCTATTCTCTGCGCTGCTTCAAAACTCTTTGAGACTGTTCTACATACACTACTCACTTTCAGCGTAAAAACTATATTATTACCTCATCAACACGGCTTTCTCGCTGGGAGATCGACCACCACTAATCTCGTAAATTTTATGCTGCATGCTTCGGAAGCTGTGCAGGGAAGAGGACAACTCGATGTCGTCTCCTTCGATTTGAGCAAGGCTTTTGATGTCGTCTGCCATGATATATTATTTAGAAAGCTGTGTCAACTCGATTTACAATCATCCATCACATCCCTTTTATGTAATTATTTATCGGATAGGTCAGGCTTCGTGCATGCAAACGGGCAGTCTTCCCTCTCCTACGAGGCCACAAGTGGTGTCCCTCAGGGTTCTGTTCTGGGGCCACTTCTTTTTTTCAATTTTTATAAATGATGTTTCCTCACTAATTCATGATTGTCACTTTCTCTTATATGCTGATGATGTCAAAATATTTAAGGCTGTTTCAAACACCGTAAGCTGTTCCGCTCTCCAGCGAGCGATCACGTCTTTTTCAGATTGGTGCTCACGCAACAAACTCCTTATTAATACATCAAAAACTAAGGTAATGACCTACACTAGAAAATCTGACAGCATATTGTTCTCCTATAACATTAACGGTGAAGCACTACCACGTGTTGGGGAGGTTAAGAATCTTGGTGTTAATTTCGACAGTAAATTGAGCTTCTCCCCGCACATCCGGGAGGTCACTCGGCGGGCCCTCCGATCTCTTGGCGTTATATGTCGCCTATCAAAGGAGTTCAAGGAGCCGGGCTCTCCTCAAGCTGTACACGACTATTTGTCGTCCGAAGCTCGAGTATGCTTCTGTGGCATGGAATAGCGCATGAAAAACACTCTGTATGCATATTGAAAGTGTCCGGAAAAGTTTATCTCTATGTTCAATCATCGCTTTGCTAGCCATAACAATTTTAAGTCTCTCTGTACCGATGCTAGAGTGCTTAAGCTCCAGACGTATTAAGGCTGATCTTTTCCTGTTCAAAATCATTCACGGCACAGTGTCTTGTGGTGAAATGCTGCAACATGTTGCACTCCATGTGCCGCAAAAATCCACCAGAAGACACGACACATTTTTTAATCCGAGCTGTCTGCGTGGCTTGTGCCCCATGTTTCGCCTCCACTGTACGTACAATCAGTACAACGAATATTTAGACTTATTTAATAATTCCTCGAGACAGTTCCGCAAACATGTATGTGAGCTTGTCTTGTGAGTGACCTTTTTTATCCTCTGTTCACACGGGGTCACTTGAGCATGAAGTGATGACAACACAAGACTTTCTTTTTTATATATTCCCCTTATTCCATGTCTGGTTTTCTTTACATGTACATTCCTTCCATGCTCCTTTTCTTACATATAAGCTATCTTGATTTACTCTGTTTCCGTGCAACTAAATCTTGTTAACATTTATGTATATTTTTGAAATTATCTGTGTATGACGACCACTGGCGTGATGTCACATACCTTACTGCAAGGCACTGTACTTGTTTTTGTGTGTATGTGTGTGTTTGTGTTTTCTGTGGGTGTATGTATATTCTGCTGTACGACAGTGTGTAATTTTTGTGTGCGTGTGTCAGTATCGCTGTCCTTTAATTGCATTACCTGTGAGGTGTGGACATCTTACATTGCCCTTTTTTCTTTTTCTTTTTCTTCGTGCGCCAGCACAAAGGCCCTCCGGCTGTTCCTGGGCACGTTAATAAACGATTGATTGATTGATTGATTGATTGATTGATTGATTGATTGATTGATTGATTGATTGATTGATTGATTGATTGATTGATTGATTGATTGATTGATTGATTGATTGATTGATTGATTGATTATTAATGCTGGGCTGTATCACTTTTATTCATCCGCTGAATGATCAAATGTTTTTGATGTGAGTGATGTTGACGGACAGGTTCCGCGTTTTACCGAAATTGTCAGGAGTGGCATGGAAAAGTACACCCCTCTTTACAAGCCTGTTCATACCAAATTTCCCCACTGGTTCTCTAAAGAACATAGAAGCTCACTTAAACGCCCACAAAAAGGCAAAGCGTTCTGGGCTTGGCAAGTGAAAAGCGGAGTTAAGTTGGTATCGTTCCCTTTGTAAAAGCCTCTACCGGCGTGACCACCAGCTCTTTATAGAGTACTTGGAGGCTGCTGCATCTCAGAAACCTGATGGCTTCTGGAGGCATGCACGCGGCTGTTCTAAGGCGTCTAAAGAACACATTAGCCTGCTTAATTCCGATGGTGAACAGGTTGAGGATGTTGCCACCAGCTTTGCTCAGTACTTTCACTGTATTTCAACTGCCGATGCTAATGACGAACGCCTGTCGTTCAATAGTAAGTCTAATTGTAATACACCCATTTTCGATGGAAAACTTGTCAATGATAGCGTTAAACGGATGAGACCATCATTTTCCTGTGATGCCGATGGAATATCTGCAGCCCTCATGGAGGCTTACGGCAATTTTTTTTTCATGTTTTAACTTCCATTTATAATAACTGTTTACTTTTTGGTGAATTTCCTCGTGCATAGAAGATGGCTCGAATATTTTCTACAATCAAGTCTGGTGATAAGTCAGCCTTTACTAACTATCGCCCTATCTCACTCCTTTGTGTTGCCTCAAAACTCTGAGTCAGCTCTGCACAAAGTTCTTGCGGCCTGCGTGAAGAACGTTCTGGTACCTAATCAGCACGGTTTTTCCTCGGGTCGATCGACAGTCACAAATCTTGCAAGCTTTATGACACACGCTTCGGCTGCAGTTTGTGAAAACAGCCAGTTGGATGTCATTTATTTTGACCTCAGTAAGGCGTTTGATGGGGTTAACCATCAACTATTAATTAACAAGCTTACTGCGTCCGGTGTAGACACAGCCCTTGTTGCCTTGTTGTCCAACTATCTCCTTGAACGGTCATTTTACGTAGATCTAAATAACAAAAAGTCTGGTTTTTACGCTGCAACAAGCGGTGTTCCTCAAGTTTCCGTGCTGGGTCCACTACTGTTTTCTATTTTTTCAACGATGAGTCACCAGTCTTAACAAAATGTTTAGGGACATTAGTGGTGTTCACGACTGCCGTGCCCTGCAAGGTGATGTGTCGGAATTATCGGTATGGTGCAGCAAAAACTGTCTAATTTTGAACCCCGCTATAGAAAGGTTATCACGCACAGCAAAAAACCCATCGTCTACTGTTTTCCTAGAGAATTGAGGGAGCTGCTCTGCAAAGGGTTGAGGAGATCAGGGATCTCGGGGTGCTTTTCGACAGTACCCTCTCTTTTTCTTCTCATATTAGGCTAATCACTCGGCGAGCGCTCCGCAGTATTGGAAATGTGTGTCAGATTTCAAAGGAATTCTCTTCTCCCAAACCATTTCTAATGCTATATAATACAATATGTATCCTCAGTTGATTGATTGATTATAGGGTTTAACGCGCCGACGCAACGCAGGCGATGAGGCTCGCCGTAGTGGAGGGCTCCGGATTAATTTTGACCACCTGGGGATCTTTAACGTGCGCCGAAATCTCGAACACACGGGCGCTTTTGCTTTTCGCCTCCATCAGAAAAGCGGCCGCCGCGGCCGGGAATAGAGCCCGCGCCCTCGTGCTCAGCAGCGCAACGCCTTAGCCACTGAGCTACCGCGGCGGGTGTATCCTCAGTTAGAATATGCTTCTATTGCCTGGAACGGCATCTCCAAATCTAGTAGTGAATTAGTAGTGAACGTGTGCAGAAGAAGTTTTTATCCATATTTAAGAACCGTGATCACATTCACAGTCCGGGTCTTGATTCTTACTTACCCAGAGTTCCTTCCATCCCTTCCTTGAACTGCACACGTATGCGTGCAGATCTTACATTCCTTCACAAAACTGTTCATGGTGACCTTTCTTGCGCAGACCTCCTTAACTGTTTAGACTTTAGTGTTCCACAAAGGCCCACCACGTCGCATCGCCCGTTCTTGACCGCTGCGTGCAACTCGAATAATTCTCCTGTGCGCAGAATAAAAAATTCTTACAGCTGCTTCTTTGAACGCCTTGACATCTTTCGAAGTTCCTTTAAATTCTACCGCACTGCACTGTTCAATACAGTACGTTAAACATCTATGATGTCTCTGCCGTTCGTTTTTTTTTTTTTTTCCCTCTCGATTGCTGGAATTTAGTTTCTACGCGGTTCTGTCTAACCAACTGATAGTTGCCTGTTTTTGAAACTGTTTCCTGTTATTTGTCCGTCTTATCATTTGTCTCTATTCGCTCTTTCCAGCGACGCTAGTGACGCCGCGCGGAATACGTCCGAAGCCGGGAGACGGTGACCGGCGGACCGGTCGCTCCGGCGGAGGCGGCCGGCGGCATCCGTGCGGCCTCGCAGAAGCGAAAGGAAAATAGTAATCGAAAGTACAGTAATCGACAATGCCGTGTAAATCATCGGAAAATATAGGCTGAACGAGCGTTCATATTCTCTCAACTTTCTTGAAGCTTTAGAAGCTGCAGGTAAATGAAAGAGTTTTGGGACTTATCGGTGTCTGCTGCGGAGAAAAACGGAAGTCTTTCGGACCCACCCGTGCATCTGTGGAGCCTAAATTATTCCTTACTGAATTACGGATGCCACATTTAATACTTTTTGCTGTGAGGGTGCCGATTTTGTAGGCTCTTTGTATACCTTGCGATCGTCTTTTTCGGATACTATTTACATTCACTGCCGCATAATGTGTCAACCGATCTTCGCTTATATGTGGTTAAAATGGCTCAATTCCACTGCTTTAAAACACATAAGCAGTAGAGGCTGACCAATCCGCTTGCTTTTATTTTCAATAAAGAAACAAATGAAAACTTTTTGCACGCGAAGGCGAGAAGAAAATGTGGGGATGCGTTTATTGATTAATGACTGAATATACAAATAATTATGTCGAAGCAAGATGTTTTAGCAGTTGCAATGTAGTAGCTGGGTCTGGTAGTTCAAGTGCGAGCTCTTGAATGCATTTGGTAGCCCCCGTTTTCGTTTTGGTAATAAGCATTGACGCACTTAAAAATCTTACCGGCAGTCAGATCAACATAACGCAACTTGAGCCAGGAGATTTCTCTTAAATTAATTATCACAACCCAAAAGTGCACCTGTAAAATACTGTCTGTATTTTCATGTACGCTTCAATATCACACGTAGGCTTTTTTTTATATACAATGCTAACACGTTCGTTTGTATACCACTTGATACGACCTAATAGGAGCCTCGTCTTCACGGTTTTACTGACCAGAGTCACAACTAAGTTTTACGACACCCAAGCTATGCACATATCGCCCGCGCATGGTGCGCATGGGCTTCTGCTTAGTATGTACACAGGGAAATGACCACGCCTAAAATAAAACGTGCACTGCGATTACGTATACTGCAATAATGTCCCAAAACTTAGCGTTGCACATTATGTAGCAAATAGTTCGCCCAACGAGGCGGGATTTTTCTCAAACCACTTTATGCGGCCTGAGCCATGCAGAGCGGATTGCCTCGCACGCAGCGCCTTTTACACCGCAGCAGACACCCTGAAACGAATCGAATGTTGACTCGCAATCAGCAACTTATGCATGAGTTTATTTTTCGAAAAAAGTAGTTGTTTCAAGCGGAACTACGGGGTTTTAGTCCGCTATTGATGCTGGCGCACATGCTGCTACGAAGGCCGGATCACCGTCTCGTCCGCCATTGCCGTTTTCCGCAGCGCCACTTGTAGGGGGTGGAAAGAGCGGATACTCTTGCCATTGCTTTTGTCGTTTTATTGTCAAACCTTGCTGCTCTGCTTGTTGTGTGGTCTTTATTACAAGAACAGCCATAAAGGCGTCTTCTTGTTTTCTTTTTGACGTGTACCCAGGCTCCGCCTGTGTTTTATTTGTCATTTTCACTACTTCAATTTGTGTGTGTCTTGTCGCTTATTTCTTGCAATATGTTTCTTGTATCTTGTTTCCATGTACCTATTCATGCACCATCACTCAGGCCTTTGGCTGTTCCTGGGCACGTAAATAAATGTGATTGATTGATTGATTGATTGGTTGGTTGGTTGGTTGGTTGGTTGGTTGGTTGGTTGGTTGGTTGGTTGGTTGGTTGGTTGGTTGGTTGATTGATTGATTGATTGATTGATTGATTGATTGGTTGATTGATTGATTGATTGATTGATTGATTGATTGATTGATTGATTGATTGATTGATTGATTGATTCATTCATTGATTCATTCATTCATTCATTCATTGATATATTAGGAGCAGCAGCAGCAGTACTTAAGCAGTACTGTGATTATGAAAATGTTCGGCGCGTGTTGGGTGTACTCGCTCTTTGTCAGTATTTTTATTTTTTTATTTTTGTTGTTTTGTTTTTCCTCTTTTTATTGTTGCTGCTAAGGCTAAGCATGTATATTTGCCGTCATGTGAATAAAGAATCCGATGGAAGCGAGCGCTCTTCCGTGTGTATTATTTCCGTCCCGTGTGTTCTGCTGCGCTACATTCGATCACTATGAATTATCAACTAGCCCAGTCTACAGCTTTACTTATTTACTTAGTACTTAATTAAGTCCCCGTAGATAGTCTTCACCACCACGCCCCATAATGACCAACTGAAGTGACCAAGTCTGCAAATTCAGCGAATGACAAAGTCCAACAGATTTGACTAAAAAAAGTGCCTGTGCTCAGGGACAATACGCAAGGCGCGAATGGCGTATTGCACTGCGCAATGACCCTGCGCAGGTGCACGTTTTCACTCAAATTGAATGCTCTGCCACATCATTCGTCGAATTTGCACACTAGGCCAATGCGATTGGTCATTCTGGGGCGCTTTGGTGAAGACGACCTACGAGGACTTCTTAGAGTGTAGTAGCAGCAGTGCTAACTTGGCGACCCTTTTGGGGTCGCCGAGTTCATGAACAATTATATGTGGGCGCGCGCACCGTCCGATTGAGCCAGCCAGCCAGCAAACAAAAAAGCATACCTAGCGTTCTGCATGGAGCTTTGAATAAATCTTGGCCCTTCGAGCGGAGCAGATTTGTCTTTTAGACGACAGGTGGCCGTTTACATCTATCTAGCCCTAGTCATGATCACTAGGTAAGGTTACAGAGTATGAGCACTCTTTTTCCTATTGTTCCGTGCCGCCACCGTGATCATTGGTCAGTTCGCATCACGTGACATTTGTTTACACTGCGATGGTTCGTGGGCGCCGCCATTTTGTTTATGCGTTTTCTGTCGGTCAACTGTGGTAGTCTCAGCTCGTTTTCCCTGCCCTCGGGCTGCGCGCGACTGGCGTCGTTCCGAACGCGAATCAAAGGTAACGCGCTTCACAGCATTTCAGTTCAGCTGCAGAAGTGTGTCCGAAGATGCCGTGTTGCTGCGTCTTCGGTAGCGTTGTTTACAAATTACCTCGTCAAAGTTAGCGGAGAAGCCGCAAAAGCGGCAATCTGGCAACTCTGATAAACACCAAATGGCCGCCTTTGCTCGCTCGCGAGCCTCAGTGACGGTACTCTGTATCTTATCTAGAGACATTATCTAGCCCCAGATAGTACTATAAGTTCCTGTTGAATCCCCCTAATTGGTATTCATCTTAACTGGGCGTGGGAGCAAGCTTTAACACGAAAGTGTTTTATTCCCGGATGCACGAAGATTTCGCTTACGTCATACTCGTCACGGAAGTGACGCCAGTACAACGAAGCAAGCGGACTGTAAAGGGTGCACCCCTGCACACAGGGTATTCTTGCGGGGAAGCAACCTTTATTACTAAAGAGTACGTTATACTTAGAGTTGTTCGTTTTCGGGTTTTATATTTTAACCCGAAAGTGTTTTATGCCGGGATACACCAAGATTTCACTGACGTCATATCCGGCACGGAAATGGCGCCAGTACACCTTTGTCGAAGTGACCCACCAGCAGGACGTCGCTCGCCAAGCACACCCACAAGACAGCCGCCAACCCGCAAATCATGCTGATTTCGTTGCAGATTTCGCTGCACATTTCACTTTCGTGTTTTACTGGTTCCTGTGACAGAGGAATCAACCACAATTTTTTTGTTACTGTTCTGGGTTTTGTTAATTTTTTTTAATTGAATTTGAATTTTATTGGCGCAGCTGCCAAATTTGGCTATAATGCGCCAGACACAAGGTAAATATTTTGAACACACTACGCTAAAAGGCTCATGTAACTTCATGTAAAGTGGTAAAATCAATTTCTGTAAAAGCTTGAGTACACTCAAAAATTTAAAAACCGCTCAAGAAAAAATGATGTAACATGGTAATATCAAAGTTTGTCTAAAAGCTTGATGGCACTCAAAAATTTAAAAACCTTTTCCAAGGGAACCAAGGGTTCATCGCCAAGCAGTAAAGCAGGGTGCAATGGAACTTGAAATTTATAAAAGTGGGAAAAAAATTCACGACGCTTGTTTTCGTAACTAGGACACTCGATAAGTATGTGTATTACTGTAAGGCGCTTCCCACATTGCTCACATTCTGGAGGGTCTTCTCCCAGCAATAGGAAGTTGTGGGTCAAGCGCGTGTGCCCAATTCTTAGGCGACATAACACCACCTCTACAAATCTTTCTTTATGTCTGCAGCTCTGCCACTCTCTCAGGTGTGGCTTCACAAGGTGGAGCTTGTTTTCATTGAGTTCGGTCCATTCAGACTGCCACTTCTTCGTTATTGATAATTTTAGTCTCCGTCTGTAATCCTGGTAGGGTAAACGAGTTTCTGTCACCTCGAGCTCTTTTGTCTGGGCTGCGAGGGAATCTGCCTTTTCATTGCCGTCAATTCCTACATGACTCGGTACCCAACAGAAGCTCACGTCTAAGTGATTTTTGCTACAGTCCATCAGTTGGTTCAGTACTTGTTGGACAAGCGGATTTTTGGTTTTGTTTCCTGAACACAGGGATGCTAGCGCGCTGAGAGAGTCAGAGAAGATGACTGACTGTGGTGTCCTTTCAATGCATACCTACTTTGTTTAAAACGAGCTGTATGGCATGCAGTTCGGCAGTGAAGATACTAGCGTCAGGTCTGAGCCGTTGGCATTCTTCGTAATAAGGTCCAATTGCCGCTGCTCCCACATGCCTTTCTCCTTTAGAACCATCTGTGAAGTAAGTAGCACATCCGGCATACCTGAACTGGATATCTAAGAACTCTTGCTGCAGTAGTTCCTTGATGTTGTTCGAGGGAGTGGAGGTGGAACGTGACGACCCTCAAAATTTCTCTTACAGCCTGTATTTTTGGTCTCCTGGCTCCAGTTAAGGCCCATTCAGTGAGTCATGACGAGTTGTGTCTTACTGGCTCCTGGATTTTACAATGTCGGGAAAATCGTGTACAAACCCCATAATTATATTTTATAGGATTGTTATCAGAAACCCTGGTTAACACATTACGAGTTATTTAGCGGAAACCTTGTTGGACAGTTTTGGATATTTGTATTGGTTATCTATATCAGCAGAAACCAGTTTGACATCTGAGCGGGCCTGTGAGATGAGAATTTTTTTGGAAAAACATTTTAGAGACTCCACTAGGAGGCCGAGAGTAGCGAACACGCTTGCGATTGGTTCCCGCCACAAAGTCCATTTTCCTCCGGGAAATCCCTTTGGATGCCAAATATTTTGGTGAAAGGATAGACCCGACGTCAAGCGGCACTGGCCGACAGTATTCTTTCGTCTGTGGGTGGATTCCTTATCAACTCATGGGTGGTTGAACATCTATGCGGTGACACGCTGCGCTAAGCCTAACGCCAAGAAAAGGAACAACCAACGTGTCGGCCACGCCGCGCTGTGCCAAACCCGGTCGTCATGGCCGGGCGACTCGAGACCCCACAAGAGCAGAGCATGGCGGGACCCACTTGCATCCAAGCAACAGGGAAACAACCCGTGGTCAGCTACGACGAATCCCACATGGAACTTCCTGACGAAAGCGAGGAAGATACAGAGCTTCACGACCATGACACCGGTACGCCGACGGAGAGAGACCACCACGACGACGACACCAGCTGGAAACAAGCCCTCGGCCGAAGAGCGACGAGAAAACTGCGCAAAGAAGCGGAAGGACAATCCGGTGTCCAAGCTCTGCAGTTGGAAAAAAATACAAGACACGCAGACAAGACCATTTTGAATTTTGCTAGCCCCAAGAAGAACACGCCATGCAGGCGTCTGCCCTCCTGACGAAAAGGAGACATCAAAATAATCATGCGACCAGCTAGAGGGCTGCCCATTAAGGGGCACAGTATAGTAGAAATCACCAAGGCGATCGCCGAAGCCTGCAAGGGTGACAGACAACTGTATTCTGCACAAGTATGTGGTCAGACCTAGAAACGGTTCGAATATGTTGATCGTCAGCCCGCCCGACACAGAGGCTGCTGATGAGTTGAGGAAGATCACAAAGATCACCCTTCGAGGGGTCAGCCATGAAATAACCACCCACGTGGCTTTCTCTGAGAAGGAAGTGAGGGGTGTTGTGCATGGTTTTGCGGCCGGCACCACACAGCAAGATTTCATGGACGGACTAAGGATCCGGACGCAAAATACTAAAATCATCCAAGCAAGGATGCTTGGTAAATCCAAAACCGCCTTCATTACTTTCGAGGGCAACACAGTCCCGAAGGGGGTCTGCTACTATACGGAGGGGAGATGCATCGCTTCCTGTACCGGCCCACCAGACAAGTGTGCCACGTGTGCATGAAGCCCGGGCACCGCTCTGATGTCTGCCCGACCCCTAACGTCAAGACGTGTCATCAGTGTTTGACAGAGAACCCAGTGGAGGGACACAAGTGTCAAGTGAAGTGTTCATTGTGCGGGGAAGCCCACCTGACGGGGGCTTGCGAGTGCGCGATGAAAGTGAGACGTGCAGTGATCCCACTGGGCAACCAGAATCAAAGAAAATCTAGAAGAGACCTGGAAGATGACAAACCCAAAAGACAGCGATGGTTGAGCTCTGAATGGCCACGCTTGGAGAAACGAAGCAAAAGCCTATCTCCATCAAAGTCGGCGGTGAAGAACCAAACGGTGAAGAACCAAACCCGAGACCCGTCATCCGAAACAACGAGAAGAAGGTCAAGAAAAAGAAACTCGGGGTGGATTGACCATCGAAAGAGCTTCAGGCGAGCTGGCCCAGTGTAGCTGCCTCCCTAGCTAATACCAATACCAAAGTCGACAGTGTCACTTAAGAGATAATAGAACAGCTGCGAAACCAAATTCCACGCCAAAATCATGAGATAATAGAACTCAAAAAACAAGTACTGAATCCTCCAGGGAGGTTAGCAAGAAGTAAATCAGAAAATACGACTACCAGCAAAGGAAATCTTCACTCCCAACCACCCCCATTGCCCCAGCCCCCAGTTCCAGAAGGGCTGATGCAGGACCCAAGCGGCATAGGGCTCTACCTGATACAAATAATGGAGGTAATAAACAGCAGATTCGATGCCCTCCAAAAGCAGGTCGATGAAATCAAAACTAAAGGCTTCGAAATCTAAAGAAAGTCATCAATGCCGGAAAATATAAGAAAATAAAAACAACAAATACTAGAAATCAGCGACGATGAAGATGAAATGTCCAGCGAAGATGAATAAGAAAAAAACAACAGCACAGGAATATCTCGAGATCTGGCAGTGGAACTGCAGGAACTTCCAAAATAAAAGACACAGCCTAAGACAGTACATTGATCAATCCCATGTAAAACCAGAAGTTATATGTCTTCAGGAGGCAGGCCCAAACGTAGCGCTTCTGGGATACCAGGTCATCATCGATAAATACAACCCTCGCATAGCGACCCTGACCAACAAAGACCTCACCGCAATTGAGCACAAGCTAAGCTCGTCAGAGTTATCGCACGCGTCTCTACTTGAAATAATCCCAAACAAGAGGGGGAAAAGAAGCACGTTCATCCTAAACATATACAGTCCTCCTCGCAACAAGAAAGAAACCTTCACCGAAACCTTCAGGGAGACCATGAAGATAGCAAGCAAGAACCGACTCGTAATAATGGGCAACTTTGGTTATAACTTCAACTAACGCAAAGTACAAAACCTGATCCAAGCCATGGAAAATGAAGACTTAATAACTTTGATAACGAATCCTGAATGTCCCACCAGGATAGGAAGTCCAACTAGCAGAGACACCTGCCCGGATCTCGCAATAATCAAGAACGCCGAAGGAGTAATCTAGTCCAATCTAGATGGAAACACTAGGTAGCGCCATTGTATAATAAGCTCATCCATCCCTACGGCGATGATCAGGAGAACCTTAGGAGAAGCCAAGATCGCCAATTTGGAGAAATACAGGAAAAGGGCGTCTTCATTAATGTAAATAACAAATATAAAAGAACTGAAACAAACTGAAACAAACATATCAGGACGCGAACCAAATGTAGACAAACATTTATTACACATATGGGAAGCTAGGCGTAGTCTTGTCAAGAGGTGGAAAAGGCAAAAACGCAACAAGAAGCTCAAGAACAAAATTAAAGAGATGACAAGGAGAGCACGGGAATACGCAGACCAACTCGGACAACAAAATTGGGCTCAATTCTGTAACTCCTTAAAGGCACGTTGAGCACCTCAAAAACCTGGGCCATTCTCAGAAGCATGATTGACCCAGCCAAAACAAGGACCGAAAATAACAGAACCTTAAAAAAGCTAGCGCATCAGTTTCAGGTCACGAAAAAACAATTACTGAAAGCCCTGAAATTCCTACGCACACAGAAGACGGCGCCCTGCAAACTACCATATGAGGGAAATAGGAATGAAGCCCTGGACGCAGAAATAACTACAGAAGAAGTTAGGGCGGCAATCAGAGAGGCACAGAAAAACACGGCTGTGGGTGCGGACCGCATAAAAAATGCAATGATTAGAAATTTAAGCTAAGACCATATAGAGGCACTAACAAAGTACATAAATGAAGAACTCTGGACAAAAGGAGAAGTCCCACAGGAATGGAAACATGCCGAAATAATAGCGATCCCCAGGCCGGGGAAAAAACCAGGAATCGAAGCGCTGAGACCAATGCCACTGACATCATGCTTGGGGAAGGTCTACGAAATTAAGCAGGCTACAGAACTACTTGGAAGACAACGACCACTTGATGCACACCATGGTAGGCTTCAGAGAAGGCCTATCAACGCAAGACGCCTTCTTGCTCCTGAAAGAAGACGTGCTCACCAACATTCCTAAGGGAAGTGAACACAAAATCATGGCCCTAGACTTAAAAGGGGCTTTTGATAATGTGTCACACTACGCAATTCTAAAAGTGCTCAATAACCTCCATTGCGGAGAGAGAATTGGCAACTATGTAAAAGCTTTTCTATCAGACAGAACTGCAACCGTAGGAATAGGAGAAGTCAGATCCAAAAGGCTGAAAATGCCAAACAAAGGCACCCCTCAGGGATCTATAATATCACCTCTACTCTTAAAAGTAGCGATGATAAAGCTTACAAAAAACTTCAAGAAATACCAAACATTAACCATACGCTATATGGGAATGGTATAACCATATGGACTACTTAAGGCTCATTGGCCCAAAAGGAAAAAGCACTTCAAGAGGTGGCGAACTGCGTAGAATCCCTAGCCAAGGACAGCGGCCTCCGGTGTACTCCAGAGAAATCGGAAATAATCAGGGTCTATAGCAGCAGATACAAAATCCCGGGAGACCTAAATGTCATTTTGGAAGGACAAAAAATCAGTCTCATTAATCAGGATACTCGAACACTGGATACAGAGCAACCTAAAGGCCAACTACACTATACAGATGCTCAAGAAGACCACACAGAAAATAACACGAATAATATGAAGAATAACAAGGAACAAAACACGAATGAGAGAAGAAGGCACTCTCCGTCTGGTACAAGCCTGGGTGGTCAGCAGAGTGGCGTACAGCCATATCACCGGCTAAACAAACAAGAGAACGATCAAATAGAAACGATATCAAGGGGAACTTATAAAACCGCAATCAGACTCCCTCAATGCACGGCCACGAGTAAGCTACAAAAACTGGGCATAACAAACACCTTTGAGGAGATCAAAGAAGCCACGCTGATCGCTCAAAAACAGAAGCTGCAACTCACTAAAACAGGCCGAGCCATACTCGAAAAGTAGGCACGCCTGCTGATAAAATCAACATCGCAAGTAAAGTCGCCCTTGACAAAGACATACGTAGAAAATTATTTATATCACCAATACCAAGACACATGGACAAGACAGCCCACCAAGGAAGAAGAAAAGCAAGAACAGCTTATCTAGAAAAAAAACTTCACCACGGAAACCTTAACACAGTCTACACCGATGCAGCAATGTACAAAACAATAGAGATGCGGTGGCGACTGTCATAGATTCTGACCACAACCTAATAGACTGCTTGACTAGAACAGAAATCCCAAGAAGCGGAGGCCGGAGCAATAACCCTTGCTTTCGCCCACGGAGAGAGGCAACAGAAGAGCCTGTACATAATTACGAACTCCAAGCAAGCATGCTAAGACTTCGCCAAGGGAAGAATACCACGGGCGGCAGCAAACATACTGAACAAGATCAAGGGAAGACCCCATGGAACACACAGAGTGACTTGAACTCCCGGCCACGAGGGTGTGGCGGGGAACGAAGCGGCTAACAGCACTGCCCGAGAATTGACGAACCGGGAGGGTGAAAGCACGCCTCTTTTCACCCCACTTCTCAACGGCTATGGGGAAAGACTGGAAGCACTCAGGGTAGCCAGGGAACTCTACCCGCCCCCTCACAAAAAGCTAAGCGCAATGGAAGCCACCTCCTGGAGACAGATTCAAACGAATACCTATCAAAACCTCCTCAGGTATAGCCTCATTTACCCAGGAAAATACCGACCAGAATGTCAAACCTGCAGCAGCACTCCTACACTATACCACACCACCTGGGAGTGCAACAGCAATTGGCGTGAAGACACAACACCAGAGAAAAAAAAACTTAAGCAATGGGAAGCAGCTCTGGCCAGCTCGAGCCTGTAAGACCAGCTCCATCTGGTTAACCTGGCCCGGGAGAAGGCCAGACTCAGTGGAGTCCTGGACTAGGGACCCCACCCATTAGCGACTCCAAAATTCTTGTTTTTCCATAAAAGTTTTTTCCTTCTCTTCCTTTTCACTCCGTAAGGCTGTGGCTAAGAAAATAAATTCGCCCAGCTTCGCTGACTTAACGTCGCGAACGCCGATGTTAATAGCGAAGCTGCCTGGCGTTCCCTAATTGCAAGGCTAGCTTCATAGAACTTCTCAAAGCCAGCAGATCGATTCCCGTTCGCACCAATTCATTTTTGGCGTGTTCAACTGCTCGCGTCGCCTACTGGAACCTTTTGCTACTTTTGAACTTGGAACACTGCCACGAGGGGGCGCCGCGAGGGCTTTTTGTCTTTTCACGGCGTATTTTTTTATCTGCTATCGCAGAGATAAAACAACCATGTATTTTTAATTAAAAGTACAATGCAAATATCACTCATCTATTGATGTCGCGCCCCAAATATGCTTAATGCTTTCTTTTTTCTCAGCAATGCTGACAAGTATAAACATTGCCACCAGATTTAGTAGTTTATAAAAGCACTGCCGTTATAAATATCTCGTTCAAGCATACTTTTAAAGACGATAGTCTTTCTTGGGCTACTTGAACGGGAAAAATTTCGTCTGTCTGTGTATATGTCTGTGTCTGTCACTCGATTCAGGCAGCCAGCCAAACTAAACCAGATGCTGCGCACTTGTCTTATATGCTCACAGCCGGATCTAAACGTCTAAGCCCGGTTTTAATGCTCATACTTGTCAACATTGTTCAACAAGAACAAGGCATTACGAAAATATAATGTAGACAATCGTTTGATTGTGGGGTTTAACGCGCCGATGCACCGCAGGAGATGAGGCGCGCCGTAGTGGAGGGCTCCGGATTAATTTCCTTTTGTACGCCGGAAACGCCCGTGTGTACGCCGAAATCTCGTACACACCGCAGGCGTTTTTGCTTTTCGCCTTCTTTAGAAAAGCGGCCGCCGCGGCCGGGAATCGAACCCGCGTCCTCGTGCTCAGCAGCACAACGCCTTAGCCACTGAGCCACCGCGGTGGGTAATCCAGAAAATCAATACATGAGTCATATTTGCACTGTTCCTTTATTTAAAAATTTACGGATGCTTGCTTTTTGCGATAGCAAATAAAATTCTACATCAACTGCAGAAAACCGACGCCTGCTCTTGCCCGCGCTACTTGGCAGAATTCCAAAAAATCAAACGGCAACAGCAACGAAAGGTTTTACGAGATAGGTTCCGCCAGAGTCCGCGTTCCGCTTGGAACGCTCGTGGAGTACGGCAACGTGGTTCTATAATCGTTGTAGTAGGGTGCCTCGATTCACGCGTGTCTCCACCGTACGTCAGCGCTCGTATCGAGGCCCCCGACTTGGAGCAGTGGAAAGCGGTCAATTTAAATTGACTTGAGCAAACCTCTGGCGGGTTATCTTGGAAGGAACGAGACGGGAGAGGAACAGCATGAGAGGTGAGCGGGAAACAGAAGGGATGCATTTACTTGCCAGAGGGGGAAGTCGACTATCGTCTTGCGTCGACATTTGCAACGAAAGGAGCAGATACGCGGCCAATTTTTAATTGGCTGCATGTGTACTTGCAGCTTGCTCTCCTCCTCGCTAGGCTATGACCTCCCCACATTGCTGCGACCGCATTACCACATGTCTTCCCATAAAAGCCTCAACCAAGCACAGCTTCGCTGTTAAAATGAATAAAAAAAAGTCAGCCAGTCAGTCCTCTTTATAGATATAGAAGATCGCTTGATAGTACAACACCTCAAAAACGCTTCGGACCTGGTATTTCGTGGTGGTACATGGTGCGGAAGCATAGCACTTTACTTACCGGCTGCCAGAGAGCTTGAAAAACTGATCGAACGGAGCGACGTGGCATCACTGTCGAGGCCGGTAGTGTCTTCCGGACGTTCGGTTATCGTTGTGAGGGCAGGAGAGTGAACCATCTTGCCCCCTTGTCGGCCTGCCCAGGGCGGTCATGAATAGAGCAAAAATACAAAAATATTTACATATCGACTACGTACATAGTGGTTTAGCTCTAAGACACGCGAACGACACACCTTGCCCGGTTTCCAGAGGATGCCGGTCGCATGGGCATAGGTCCAAGAGCCTTCTCGCAAAGAATGCGGGCCTGAACAAGTTGGTGCTTAATTTGAAGCAAGGAGGAGTTGGGCCACGTGTAAGGTGCCGTATACATTTAGAGCCCACATTAACTGCAGACACTCACAATGGTTGAGGCGTCAAAAAGTTACTATACACAGTTATTCAGTTCCAATCACGGGCAGTTTCGCGTTATCTGTACTGATCGTTGTGGCTGGACTTCTCGGTACTTCTACAGTTCGTGCGATGTACCAACAAAACGGTAGCCCACTGTGGGCACTAATCTCTTGCCATTGGCCCATTATGGAATAATTTTAATTAAAGGGCCCGACAACACTAATTTTCGCTCATTTTCCATGCCTGAAACATCTTAACGTGTTGGATAAGCGCATCCCGACATAAAATTAAGCGTCCGCGTATATATATCCGAGCTAAATTTGACTCATTTTGTTCGCTAGCTAGCTCAACCGGTTGCCGGCCTTCTTACCCGTTCAAATGTCTATTTCACCATTCTTAGCGCAACGACAAAGCATCGGATGCACTTATAATAAAGATGTTACGCCAATTTTTTCAGCATTTTGATTACATCGCGAATGAAGCGCCGTCAACAGAGCCCGACGAGTGGTCAGTTTTGTGCGTGCATGTATGCGAGCACATATTCAGTCCCGCTTTTAAAAGGGAATGTCACTCTTCATGAGCAGTGGTAAGATTGGGGCGCATGCTTCGCGTTTTGCGAATGTGGAATCAAAACTGCTGCGCCATGGTTCGGCTGCTAAGGTTGCGGCGTTTTATATAGACAATGTATACGCTGTTGATGGTCCAGGAGGCGGCATAGTAACCCATCCTGGTTTGTAGACTTGAAACAAACGGGGAGGCAGAGGACAGCTTCAGAAAGGTGCTGGCTTCAGGTTGGTAAAAAAAACGTGGGTGACCTATGGTCCACGCTTCGAATGCAGTGGATGGATAACGTGATTGTCAGACCTGTTGGCGAATGGCTGCTTCTATTTGTATGCTTGTCAAGTCCCACAATGCTTTAGGGCTAGGACGACACATTTTTGAGCACATCCTCGTTTACGATCGCTTGTCGGCTTGCTTCCTCGCGTCCTGTGCACGGACGGCAAAAGGCGATTGCCTGCTCGCTCGGTTGACGGCTAGCTTGTACTGTTCATTTTCGCAGTTAATACACTATAGGCTATCAGAAAAACGTCAAAAGGAATGTCTAATTTTGTAAGGTTTAGAGCTCAGGATGGCTCACAACGCGTGAGCTCGTGCAGGAGCGAGCTGAAACGTTGTATACAGCAACGCCAGCCAACGTTGTGTGCTTGAGTGTCAAAGAAACGATGCTTCTGTACCCGCGTCACTCAATTAACACCCTCGGCGTGCTTTTCATCTCCCTCACGGTCGGATAAAATGGGCGTCTTTTGCCCCAAGCGTTGCGGTTGAGGAACGATTTCTCCTCCCGCCTCGCAATGACACGCATGCATTTGCCCGGAAAAATCTTGACGGTAAACGATTCGGACCCAATCATTAGTGTAAAGCGACGACGAAGGTCGCGGCTGCAACATCAACCGCACATCTGTAAGATAGCAGACAAGACGCAGCAGGCATGGAGGCGGAGGGTGTGTCGTTAGATTGAAAACCCTCTCTCTTGCATTCGGAGGGTCGATGATCATCGACGCTACTAACCAACCTGCGAACGCACTGCTCCAAGCGCTTAGCTCGGTGGTACATTTTACAGCAAATTTCTGCAATTTCCCCAGAACGTTAGTCCCCTTTTCTGCTTATAGGTTTAATAGATGCTAGTACTGCTACAGGGATAAGCCGAAATCCTTCCTGCACTGGCGCTGCGCGTGCACTGTGCTGTATGAGCTGTAAAGCACCTTTATATACCCAAGACGCTTTACAAGTACTGAGAACTGGCCCTGCCAACTATATATGGCACAGAAAATACACCCTCAAGCTATTCATACTCTATGAATGCGGTTATTACTTCCCATATTGTAGCTTGGTGTGGTAGTCGCTCCCTAAAAGGACTAACGGTGATGTATCATATGTTCGTCCCCAAGAGGAGCACCGTTGCGCCTTTAGCGGAGGGAGCAACGTTGCTCCCTTCAACCAAAATGGCCGCCGGTAAACAAGCCCGCTCAGTGCGCCGCTCGTTTTTGCTTCTGATTATGTATATCTCATCGCCAGCAGGCTACGCGTATAATAAGCACCACCTATGGGGTTCGAGCATGCTGCTATGAGCGTGTTTGAATACCTTGAGGGGCATTTTCGAGCACTACGACGATCCCTGCGGGCGCGGTTAAGCCTGCTGAAAGCATTTGTTTATTTAAAAAAAAAACGATCGTTCGTAGATTGCGATCGCAATTGATTGTTAAACTCCAAAGCCTAATGGAAGGTCCAATAGTTTTGCCCTAAAAGAGTCTTAGAAATAAAAAGCATAAGTCGGCCCGAAGAGCCTTTTCGGACGTATATGTAATTCACAGAGGCTTGCATTTACACGCACCACACTCTCTGCAAGGATACGCCATAACCACAATGTCAGGAACACACAACATTCACCCCACAGCACAAACGACAGAAACGGAAACATACGCGGCACTAGAATTCGTCATTCGCATTGACTACAGTTTATATATATATATATATATATATATATATATATATATATATATATATATATATATATATATATATATATATATATATATATATATATATATATATATATATATATATATATAGTAAAAAATGGGTATAGCTTCTAACAAAACTGTTTATTGGTCGACGTTTTGGTCGGATGCCGACCTTTATCAAGACCTTTATCAAGACCTTTATCAAGGTCGGCATCCGACCGAAACGTCGACCAATAAACAGTTTTGTTAGAAGCTATACCCATTCTTTACTATTTCTTACGGCAACCTAAGACAGCCCTTCTCGCAATCAAAGTATATATATTATATATATATATATATATATATATATATATATATATATATATATATATATATATATATATATATAGCCATCGTTTGTCAAATGCGGGCGCCGGGGTGAGGCACGCCACTCTTTGCATGTTTACGAAACTGCATTAATATTTCTAAAATACAATAACGGTCAACATTAGGGCGTTAGCGATTGCACATATCTTCTTGTTTACGTGATAGTTAACTGTAACCAAAGAGTAGAGAAAACTGGAACTGGTTACTATAAGTGGGCCAGGATCGGCGGGCGCGGTGGCTGCCTCGGGTGATTGACGTGTTTCTCCCAGAGGTACTGTGCTGTCGGTCGTACGTCACGCTGCGTCGGTGCGGTAGTTTTGAATCGCTGAGAGCGGCCAAGACATCTTCGCCGGCCGGAATAGGCTTAGTATTGGCCGCGAGGGCCCCCACTGGAGAGGCCGGCGCTGCGATCGTTTTGACGTCACTTGTGGGATCCCCGTTCCTACTGTGCTGCGTAGTTGGCTTGCAGCGCGTGACATTTCGTTAGGACGCGCCTTCTAAGTGTATTTTCATGTTAATTTTCGGCTTTTGAAGTTAATTATCAGCGCGTGAAGCCTAGTTTTACCTCATGGGGACTTTATAACCGCGTAAACCGTGGTAGGCTGCCCGCAAACGACTAGAGCGTGGTGGTGTATGCGGACATATGCGACCGAATCCGGTGTAAGCGTGAGCTGCGGGTCGTTTCCCCGATCAATAACATTGTAGGCTACGACGATCGCCGAGCTAAATTTGTAGATTTCGCTTGTTGTTCGCAAGAAACGGATGAAGCAGGAAATCATGAAGCGTTTACTGCTCGTATAAACGCTCCGCACACACGTCCGCTGTGCCTGCCCGCCAGCGGCTCGAACCAACGCAGATCGCGGCAGCAACACCTTGTTGCCGCTTTTTAAAATCGCACTGATCCCGGATAAGGAGTTTCACATTCGCGAAAGTGCATGTTAGTGTGGGGAAAAATTGTGCTAGGTAGTGTCATAAGCTGTGATTTTCAAAGCGATGCCGAAATATCAGCCGCCAGGCCGCGGACGCGGACGTCTGTCCCGGCACTGCCGGCCCGTTCACGCACGATGCGGCGAGCGGCCGAGGCCGTGGCAGGTATCTTGATCATCGGTTGCTTAAATGGCAGTCACCGCGGATACAAACTTCCACATACTAGAAAGGGGGTGACAGTGTGGTAAGTTGTGTTAGGGACTGTCATTTGCGACTGTAACGATAGCGGCGATGAAATATCTGCCGCGACGCTAAGCCTAAAGTTCCCAACATCGAACTCCGTGCATCCGAAACCGGCGGCGAGCTAGCTGTTGAAGAAGACCTTCTTTCCGTCGCTGTTGCGAGGTCTATTTTCTTTGCACACACGGTCTCGTACATGTCACGTCGCAAATATTTCATAATGAATTAACAGCGTGCTTTTCTCTGCACCAGTTGCATCGCCCTTGGTGTCAGCTGGCTGCGTACGAGCTGTCGGTGGTGATGTTAGCAACTACCTAGCCGCGGCGGTGTCGCCGGGAACAAGCGAGTTGCTGACTGCTTGCTCGGTTCTGTAACTTGCACTTGTAACGATGGCCACAACAAAAAACGTGCGGTCGTAAAAGCACAGGAAATGTGTTCTAGCCGACGACAACATAACCGGGCGTCCTACAAGTGACGTCACTCGTAGGTGGCGCTACGGTATGTCCTCGGGGCCGATAGCCGGCGATATGCGATTAGCGCCGCTATTAGGGGCGCGTGCAGGTCTGTGGTGAAATATTTATGCACAAAATTCGCTTATTTCACGCATGTGGCACTTAGTTTGCGCAAATCAAAACACGGCGGCGAGCGGTGGCGAGTGGTTGATGCCGCTGGCTGCCGCTTGTTCGGTACCGCTGAGCAGACATGTTTCTCGCCGTGGAGGGTGAGAGGGAGCGGTTCGTGGAGGAGCAACGTTGCTCCTCACCCGATACCCACGTGGCTGAGGGACTAACCAGTTAGTCGGAGGGAGGAACTGCGCGGCTCAAGGGACGAACAGTAAAAGTTGCTCCCTTTTTCTACCCTTTTTTCTTAGAGGGTGCATCGAGTGAAGGACTGGGAACGTTTCTTCTCCTATTCCAGGGCGACCTAAAGTAGTGGCCCTACGGTTAGCCTGTGCTGTGAGGCCTAGCTACTCACCGGGACTCAAGGACCTTGCCTGCCTCCTCGATGGCCCCTGCAGGCCTGAGGACAGCCTCCTGAGAGAGCGCATAGACGAGCTTCTTAACGGAAGTCCCGTGGCCGCCGCCGGTGCATGTTTGTCGTATCTGTTCCTGAAGAACATGGCTCGTACGCCCAGAACGGCAACTGGCGAAGCCTCGGCGCTGACTGCATCCCTTCACTGACAGTGACGATGCCCAGGTTGCACATACCCGCAGATGGCATTGTCCAAAAAGAAAATGCCCATAAAGGGAAGCGATGGGCAAAAAAGGGAAAAACTAGGAGAAAAGTAGAAAGGAAGGCTCCTGATTATTTGTGGGAGATCTTTTTGAGTGTAAGTTTGGTATGCTGCCTGGTCCGGTAGAAAAATTACACCATCTTCCCGTAGGGGAACCCTGAGTAGTATGCCAAGCAGCCATGGGGTCGATTCAAGTGCCCATTAGTTTTCAGTTCGTCGTTTCCGTGAGGTTGAGGTACGTAGCTACCATTATATTTACCGTTTGGATTCCATGGTAACTACCACACTTTTCACTTACCGGAACTACGAAATGGGAAATTGCGTTGACCCCATGGCTGTTTCGCATACTACTCAGGGTTCCCCTACGGGAAGATGGTGTAATTTTATTGGGGGGGGGGGTGTTAGAGTGGAGAGGCATTAGAGAGAGAGAGAGAGAGAGAGAGAGAGAGACGTTGTACGTGGTATGAATTTGTCTTTATTTAAGCATTATCATCATCATGTTCAACGTAGGTGACGTCGAGCTGTGGTTGGCGTTCCGCTTTGATTATGACCGCCTTGTGGTCTGTGAAATGTGAAGTCAAGAACTGTTGTAGTGGATGAACACTAAAGTTGCTGAAGATGAGGTCGATGCACGTTCCCCGGATGGTTGTGGGCTGCTTGTAATCACGGCAGGCCGAGACTCGCCGACGCCCGCCGCTGCTGACGACGATGAAACGTCTGTTAAAAATATTAGAGGAAGAAGAGGTAGCTTGGCAGCTGCCTCCTACTTGATAGTAGATGGTAGTGGTAGTGATAGTAGATCACTATCATTGTATAGTTCCATCAGCCATTAAAGATTCACTCACATCCCGCGGCCCTCGCCTCGGTTCTTCAACAAAATGGTGCCGTGACCAGGATCAAAGGATAACACAGTTGAAGACCTGAGTGCGCACCGCCCCACAACGATGACGTGAGTGACCGCAACGATGGGACTGAACTGTTACCGCTGACCATTGACCGCAGGCGGCCATGACGACCCAAGAGGACTCGCCAAACTACTACTAATCAGATGCCCTCAACAACGCTACTGACTCTTAACGAACGCCTGCGGGGACCAACGGAAGAAACGGCTTTGGTTTCTCGCCTACCATGACTCTTCTAGGCGAACTACAGATATCAACGACGCCCAGCATCGACATGGAAGGCGTTTGTGAGCGAAGAAGCCTAATCCGGAATGACGCCACCATACTGATCAACGACATAAAATCACGGATGAATTCCAAGGCACCATCAATTGGTGAGCTAATTTTCCCCAAGAAAAGCCCTATGGAAAAATATGAAATACTAAAGAAGCTAGACGGCCATATTCAAGAACTTCTCTACTTGGATGATTTAGACAAAGAATATGAAGCTGCCTATGAATTCGAAGATTTTATACTTTTGACAAAATTTAGAATGGAGTGATTGTTCCCAGAATTGCAGAAGTATTCCACCGTTGACATTGCTACAATAGCCTTGAAAAAGCAAGATGATATAGTAAACGTCAACGAATCGGCTTTGGAGAACAGTCATCGTCCAAAGGAAAACAGCGATTTGACGATTCCTCTGAAAGAACATCATGAGCCAGAAGTCAGTGAACAAGTTGTTTCCTTCAAACAAGGGATTCGTGTAATAACCAAGTGGAGGCACCCGTTCCTGTTGCTCGCTCAGACGAGTGCAACCCTAACGATGAAATTTGTCGATTACCGGCAACAAAAAGGACGAATAATTCCATAAACGAGAAGGCTGTGCAGGAACCTGCAGATCGGTTTTCTGTGCAAGGTTTTAGCGGCAAGAAAACAAGATCAATGCGCAAGAAACGACCTAATCAAGGACCACACAAACCACAGGTCAACACAGAAGCACAGCAGAGTTATGGACGTTACAAAAGGAACTCTGGCTCACCCATGGAGACGCCTAATACATTTCATCACAGCAGCATGGCTTCAGAGGGCATTTCGTTCACCAAAGAAGAACGTAAAAAAGATCTGAAAACCCCTACGTCCAAACGAAGACCGCGAATACGGCAAAACCAAAATGCCCTACGATGTGCAGGCCAAACTTCCGTAAACACGGTTTCACCAAAGCACGTGACCAAATGCCGACTGATCGGTAAAACGAAAAATAAAAGAGGAGCCTCACGAAGAAGGATCGTTCTACACATGAAAAGAGTCAGGCGGCACGTCAATTCCTCGACACGACAAACGATCCGACGCTGATGCCACACGAAGCATGCGCGAACACTGCTAGGTCATCCAGGACAGACGATGGTCAAGGCAAGCCGCGTGCCCTGGCCCAAGTCCACAAAGCGCATGTGCCACAGAAGGTGGAAACATAGGTGGAAGCAGAAGAATGAACTATCATTGTGCGGCTAACATGGACCCGACGTAGCTTCTGATTACAACGGACTGTTAGTGAACTTGGACAATAGTATTTCCGTTGGCTCCAGCTGAAAAGCAACTCCTGGTATTAAGTTAACCTTCCTTTACTTATCGGCCGGCCGGGAGGATGTTAAAAATATTAGAAGAAGAAGAGGTAGATTGGCAGCTGCCTCCTACTATCACTATCATTGTATAGTTCCATCGGCCATTAAAGATTCACTCACGTCCCGCGGCCCTCACCTCGGTTCTTCAACAACGTCGAAGGCGCGTGAAGCGTGCTCGTCTCGTGCCCGGCCCAGGAAGACAGCGGCAACACTGTCGCTCCAGAAGCCCTTACAGGGGAAGCATGCTTGTCTCGTGCCGGCCCAGGAAGACACCGGAAACACTGTCGCTCCAGGCAGCAAGCCGAGCATGCGCAGTGGGGGTGTGGACGGCGCCACAACAACACGGGAGGAACATAGCCCCGACCTTGAGATGCTTCGCATCTAAAAAATCAAACGCCCTTTGTCTAACGACAATGACGGTTGGCACGCTCAGCATTCTCGTGAGGGATTCGTTCGCTGTCGTCGGGGTTTGAGGGATTCACAGAGTTTTTGTGACGGGAAGGTTGCCATCAGTGAGACCAAGATGTGTCTCGGGCGGTATAGCCGAGGACAAGGGACCGGCGATAGGAGCGAGACGCGACGTGCGCCGGCACGGTCCGCAGCACGAGCAGGGAGTACAAATCTTGACCCGCTGAAGCCCAAACAACGACAGAACCGGCGAGCGTTCGTTTATTCACGACGACACACGGTGACACGCGTAAACATGGGATTGGTTAGCTCCAATCACGTGTGTTGCACAACAACAGCTATAAGACACTCTCAACACCGGTGCGCACCCAGAGCGCATGAGCTCAGAAATATGCGCCACTGATACACCACACAAGAAATCTTCGCTTTATATATGTCATGTGTCAGGGCACCCCCCCCCCCCCACCTCCGAGAGGGGATGCATGAAAACCCCGGAAAACGAGGAAAAAGAACAAAGGAACGGCCATTTGAAGTGCGCGCCAGGAGCGCGCCAATCAGCAAGCGCCAGCGCCGACGCACCGAGGAATCATGGGCAAAGGTGGCAGCGCACTGGTCGGTCAATCAGGGAAGGCCGCGCATGGGACAAGTTGCGTATTGACCATATAAGGACAGGGAAGAAGCAAGAAGCCAATGGGAGTGCGCCACGAGAGAGGGTATAAAAGCGGGGCGCACAAAGAGAAGGGGGGAGGCAAGACAACGGGAGGCAGACAGTCAGGAGGTGGCCGGAGCACGTGAGCTTCACGGAACGAGCCAGGGGTACGCGGCCAGGCCATCGACCATGCCATCCGAGCCTGGGCGGGAGCGGGCCGACTTCGCATCGGCACCGTCATCCTAGGTGCACCACGAACCTGTGTCTTCATGGCCCCAGCGGCATCGGTCGGGCACCAGCGGCCAACGTCCACGCTCCGTCGACGTTTGTCTCGACGGCCCCGAAAGGCTACGTTCGGGCCGAGCCTACCTGGAACCTCCAGCGGCAGCGGCTACCAGGGGGTAGCCACCGAAGAAGTACGCCGCCGAAGGGATGACCGCGCGCGTCGAACGCCGACACCTAGGACCTCCAGCGAGAGCGGCTACCAGGGGTAGCCACAGAGGAAAGTGAGGACGCGCAGAGCCCACGCCGTCCAAGGACTGACCGCGCGCATCGAACGCCGGCACCGAAGCGAGACGAGGACGGCTACCACCAAGTCGCGGCCACGCAACGGGTGCGACACGTCAGCACCGACGACAGCGGGGTAGGCCAGTCCAGTAGGGACGCAGTTGTAAGCGAGACAACTAGGGAGTTGTAAAACGAGAGAAATGAACTAGAACTTGATTAAGGAGTGTATTTGAACTGATAGTGTAAGACTTTATGGTAGAGACTTTTGGGTTTTGGGTAGAGTTGTATATTGAGCTGTTAAGTTGGGGGTTTATATTTGAGTTGTGTTTTGGGGTTGTTAGAGGTTTGAGTGTGTATCATTTGCGTGTAATTTAATTATTGAGTGCTTTCCGTTAGGGGTTTTGAGTGTGCATTAAATGTATGTTGTTAAACCCGTCAACGGCTTCCATGTGTCCATTGCTCTGAGCTGGTAAAGACAACCTCACCATCGGTTCACGTGACAATATACAAACTGCTTCGACCATGTCGGGATAGCGCAATCGGTTAGACGTCAGCTTCATAACGGGAGGCGCCCAGGTTCGATTCCGACCACGGGGAATGTTTTTTTTTCTTGAGACGCTTGATGGGCCTTGACTTATCATCATCGTCGTTTGTGATACCCACTGAGTAAATTTGGCTTTCCTGTAGTGCGTTTCTGTGACAGGGCGGTCGCCATCAGTGAATTAAGGACGGAAAGTTGGGCTAGTTGGTTAGATGATACTGTACCCAGTAGATGAAAATGTACCCAGTATCGCCATCAGTTAGCGACAGAAAGCTTCGCTTCAATAACGTTACCGGTCATCAGAGGGCCTCCCCTGGATAGGTGCAATCATATGTATGCTATGAAGGCTTCAAACGACACTTCCTCCCCAGCACGTTATGTGGTCAACCCCGTGTAGTATTTTGCCTATCTCTCCAAATGATCGAACAACTGATCTCTCGTCCCTAACACCCCCCCCCCCCCCCCTCAGACATCTGTAGAGGACGTGTCAAAAACGGTGGACAGGGCAGGGCACTAACAATTTCCGAGCTCGAGCAGGTCCCACTGGAATTAGACCATTACAACGTTTAATGTTCGAACTCTACATAGCGATTGCAGCTTGGATGCAATAAAAGGGAGGTAAAATAGTTATTCCAATTTAAAATACCAGGGGAGGGCTTTAAGATTCTGACTAGCGGGCATATCCTGTGCTACCGTGACCATCCAGAAAGAAAGGAGCAAAGGGTACGCTTCTTGATTCATGAAGGGATATCATGAAATGGGGACAAATTCTACAGCACTAATGGGAGGTCTGCAGCTATTGTAATCAAATCAGCTGAGGTACCGGTTGCAGATGGTACATGCCTATGCACTGACGTCTATTTGCGAAGATGAAGGTGTAGACAGTTTCCGGGAGGGTGTTGAATGGCCATGAATACTGTATGAGGCCAGTTTGTTTAGATAGTTCCTTGCAGAGCCCATCTTCACTCCAATTAACTGTAATTACTACAGGAACCATGCGCCGTTCTTGAGTACTTGAGAATACAATAGACCCTTGGCATTGAGCACTCATATTAATGACTCTCACTTTTGCAAGAAGAGGTAAAGCTTTCAAGAACTCTCAGAATAATTTCATAAACGATATATTGACCGCACAGAAATCTTTTACCCACCAAGCGTGAGTATATGATTTGTAGAACCCTTTAAAACCTTCAGGTTGTTGTCAAGAGCTACTGGCCGTACTTCGCTATCATGATAACCAAGTGTGTTCCCATCGCGGGGCTAAACAACTGTGTTTGTCGAGTGGGAAACGACCAGGTGCGGAGGAAACCATTAAATAGTTACTTGACAAAATTCCTGCCGGTTAAAAGTGACCATGAGGGCATTCGTACAGTTCATAAAATATGCTTCACCCGATACCAATGATACCAATTTTATCGCACACTTAAAAAAATACTTGAAAAACTAAAGAGAAAAGATGGTGCAGTGGCGGCTCCCTCAGGTCTCTATGACGCCACAGTATCTTGTTTGCGCTATTGGCGGCCGCCGAGATAAGCCGCCGCCAAGGAGCATAACGGCGATTGTAGTAGCTACTGTTGTTCCATTTGATCGCATCATTTAAATGCTGGCGTGCAGTTAACACACTGATATCTGTGCTTTCAGTGATGGCTGATATTTGTCATTGCAGCAGGGAATTTGAACGTTTCCAATGTTTCTTGCGTTTTTTTTTTTTTTAGTCAAAACTTTCTCATGGGTGAAATGAATTGCTGAGCGAGTTCCCCAAGTGCTAGTTCTTTCGACCTGAACAAAGTTGTATTTTGCCATCATGGTCCCTTTAATATGAAGCGTTTCGTTGGGACAAAAAAATTACAACCACAATTGCCCAGTGTCAAGATAATCCAAGTATTTGGAAAACTAGGATTCTTTTATATATTTAGAAATACTGCAGGCAACTTCGCTGCCCAAGCAGGAGAGGGTTACAAAAAGTGACGTGCCAAAGCCCTTTCAAAGGTACCAACACTAGTATATTCCATTATCGAGGCGGTCAAACAATTCCTCGACCGTATCCGTGAAAGTGTATCACCAAACAATCTTCTTGCACGACGGCAATAGAATTAATAGGCCCTGTTACGAATCGGCGGGCCGCTGTGCTGCAAGCTTCGTGCAGCGCTTTTGTGCTTTGTGGTGGAGTCACCACTACGCGAGCCTTCCGCGTGGGCGTTTCTGTGTCGGTGACGCAGGCTTGCAGCGAAAGCCAACAGATCCAACTGGAAAAGGCCGGATCGCTGGCGCCTCGCAGTCGGCGTGATTCAAATTTCGGCGGCGGCGAACGCGACGTGTCGATACAAGTCCGAAGAACGCGTAAGCCGCAGCGGAGAACCACTTTCTCCCCTCTCTCGGACCCAGCGTGCGCCACTACTACCGGCCCCTCACAAACTCTCGAAAAAGTCTCGTGTGTGTTTGCACTGTTCGCGGCGCCGTGTGCAGAAAGCAAGGGGAACGCCTGTTTGACCGCTAGTGCTTTGGATATAAATATGAGCCCCAAACGCCGGACTGCATTCCTGTTGGAGCAGCGAATCAAAGCTGTCACTCTGCTCGAGTCCTCTACTGTAACCTCGCGAGGAAAGGCATTGGTTTTGTCTTGCTTCGGCTCACCTCTCGCTATGCAATAAGCCAGTTAAGTTTGCCTTCGGCTTCTGGTCTTCTCCGAGGCAGCAACATTTGCTGGCCGCTCGCTTCACCACGCTACCACACGAGGCGACGGAGCTCGGCTCAGGGACGCCTGCCCGACGGCAACAACGGGTTGCCAGCGGTGGGATGGCAAGGCCGCAACAACTGGTAGCACCAGTGGGATGGCAACTTCCCGAGAACCCCGACTGAGACCCTGTTCTACATTAAAAAGGGTTAGCCGCAGCGCTGCGTAATTGCGGTGCTCTAGCTATGCAAGTGAGATATCAAACGTGGCGCAAACACGGCGCCACGCAAGCAGCCTGGCTGTACGAAAAAGGATCCGGTACGGCCGAAATTCACAAACGAGTCACGAGGCAAGATCTGTCCGCAGGGTCGGTATCAAACAATTCCTCACAACAAGGCTGTTCTGTCACGACTGTCGGCTCCCGAAGTTGTGCACCATGATTTATAAATACCACGTATGACTTCGCTCTTTGCGTTGGAACCGGCAAGGATTTTTGCCGACGGGGTTTCCTTTCGAGGAGCAGTATACCGCCTAAATAACCCTCTCCTGGATACACGAAGGTTTCTTGTTGGTGAGAGAGAGGGTCCATAAATATGAATCCACCCCTTTAAATTATTTCATCGCTTGATGAAGTCCTCGAATACCCTTAATTTTTTTCTCGGGCATTTATTTTCCCGTTATTAATGCGTACTTTTATTTTGCAGATCCCCCTCCTTATGTTAACTTGGTTTATCTCGACTTATTTTTTCCGTAAGATCTAAAGTCCTCCCAAAGTCCTTCATGGTCGTTAATTGCCGAGCTAGCCTATATTTTCAAGACGCCGTGTATACCTTGCTGCCCGACGCCACTTCAAGCACTCCACTAAAATGACGTCCGGTCGCATTATCTTGCGTAACGCGGCGTCTGGCACTACTTCACACTCCCAAACGATTTTAGGTTGGCTAACCTAAAAACGCCAGGCTTCACGTAAAGTAGGCTAACCTAACATAACCTGATCTAGCCTAATCTATAACGTAACCTAACATAATGCAACTTTATCCAACCAACAGAATAAAAAGAAAAGAGAGACCACAGCGCGGTTGGAGCCGAACCTCGGCCCTTTGGATCACGAAGCTACGGCGTAACCATTACTTCACCAAGACATCTGACCTGTGGCTCGGCTCATGGGCGCGCACCCCATCCCGATGAGCTGTCGTTGAATGGTAACATCGGCCGCCTAAATAGATTGGCGTGTCAATGAATTTGCTTTAGAACAGCGCACGCTATACTGGCGGAAGCGAAGAGACGCACTACGCCGTTACTCTGAAAGTTGTGTGCCTCACAATCCTTCTATTTTCGGTAGAACTACGCCGTACAGCATGTCTCTTGCTGCAAAATTAGTTTGTGTATTACAAAATTGCTGTATGTATTACAAATTTTCCCCTGCGCTCGCCCTCACAGCGATTCTACAGGACCCTTGCAACATTTTTATGCTCTTGTTACACGGAGCCTACGATGCACCATTATGCCAGACATTCCACACCCCGCCAAACAGCTCTAAAAATACGAATGCCGTTGGACGGCACTTTAGCCATGGCTTCAGCACTGAGCCGGAGTACCATCGGACGGCATTCTGGATATAGAATTTGCAAAAACTGTCTTTCGAAAATTTGGCGTTAGGTGTCTTTATCGTTTTTTACTAATGTAGTCCTTTTTTTATATTGCCTGTCACCGTATTTCACTTAACAAAGGAAAGAAAACGCCCGTGTATGCGTCATTTCGGCGCACGTTAAAGATCCTCAGATAGTGCAAATTATTCTGCAGCCTTTCAGTACCAATTTAAGGCTGAAAGTTTGTCTAGTTTGTTACGCCATTACGAACTCATAAGAATTGTACTAAAAGATAGGAATGCAAGAACTACAGAAGGCAGCAACGCTTACAGTCTTTGTCCCGTGTATTTGTATCTTGCACCCTATCTTTCAGCGCTAAATTTATGTGTTAATATAATCACAGCCGACATCACAGTTCAAGCCCAGATTCTGGGCGTGAAACCGCATTTGAAACAAAGTTGCCCCTTTAAAGACGGCTTCCCCACTATACAAATATGCATTGCTGGGAATAAATTATTTTCAGGTGCGATATAAGCAGTCTCACACTGAAGGTAGAGGATACCCCAGGGCCTTTTATTAAATACATCCACAAGACCTCGTGTATCCATATGGAGCCCAAAATACAAAGTTCCTTAAAAGTCGGCCTCACTAAACACACAAATGCATATCTGGGCAGCATAAGGAGTCTGATACAAAAAAAAAAAGAGCTCTAGGGGTATTTGTTTATTAAATAGCTCCGTAAGATCCCATGTGTGAATGCCTATAAATATCTACCCACGAAGCCCTTTTAGAGTTGGCTTCACTGCTTTGCAAAAATGCATTTCTGGGAAGCCTAACTACTATACACGAATGCATTGCTCAGAAGACACGCTTTCAAGGGCAATATAAGCGGTTCTCTATGAAAGTGCCTTTTATTAGCAACATTTTAACATGCGGTGTTCCGATTCAGCACGGCGCTACCCTGTGCGCGCGTGCTGGAAGTTTGGTGTAGTGCAGTGAAGTAATCGTGTGCTGCGGTAAAGCCGCCCTCCTCCAACATGTTACCACATGCCGCGCGGGCCTTTGTTTGAGGTGAATCACGCCCACAGCAATTGCAAAACAAAGTATTCTACCGGAGTCGTGTTGAGACTTGAATTTGCGAGGGAACGCCGCCTGCAGAGGTCTCCTCTCCCCCTCTCTCAAAATCACCGTGCGCAGGCTATAACGAGACCGGGAAAGAGTGTTCTTGTGTGTCAGTACTTTGTTCGGGCCGTCTGTAAAGCACTGAGGAGGCGTTCTAGCCGTTGATGCTTTTGTGTATAAATTCGGCGCTTTAAGCGACCTATGTCACGTCGCTTCAAGCCTCCGTAAGGGCGAGTCGCTCAGCCCGAGACCTGCTGTTAGGCTCGACCGCAAGGATTCTATTCCTGTATCGTCGCTATTCATGTTCCGCCATGCAGGCAACCAATTAAGTTTTGCTCTCGGGTTTTTGTCGGCAACGCCAAGGCAGCTTTTCTGCTCGCCGCTCGTCCAACATGATACCAATACATGAAGGAGGCGACGGAGCTCGGTACGGGACACCTTCCACAGTGGCGAAAGTGTGACACATCAAGCGTTACGGACGGACGACCGGTGCTACTCGTTGTGTCTATGTGGAAATTCTCAGGCATTCAAAAACAACGCTAAAGAAAATTGCTAGGCAACTGAGTTGCGCATGTGAAAAGTTCGCAGCTTGCAACGATCCATCCAACTCGAACCGTACTCTTAATTGATTAAGGAAACAGCAGCCATTTCATTCATCGGGGATTACTCCTTGGCCCAAGGGAAAATTTGGTAAGCTTAGACGTTACCCGCCATGGCCCGTCTTTGCCCTCCCCAATACAGCTATCTGGAATAGTCCATGTTGAAATGTCGCGCCAGCACAACAGCAGTCCCATCGGTAAAGGCATGGAGCCTAGCTGCGCGTGCGCCCCTCCCCCCCTCTCGGCCCAACCACCGAGCACGCGCACCTCGGCAAATGGTGAAGTGTGCCTGCTTAGACTTAAAGACACTGGCTGAAATATCGCTCCGAAAGGCCTTCAAGCTGAAGAAGAGTTATAGGCTTAAATCGGCGTTAGAGACGGGCAAGTTGCCCTTTATCCGGGAGGGGTCTGGAGCTACGCGACGAGGTAGAACTTGAGGCGGCAACGGAGGCGGCTGCAGATTCTGCGGCAGCGGATTTCGGTTGTTTTCGCGGACATTCGCGCTTCTGCGAACACCGACGCTCCTTCGATTCCCGCTCTTCTTTCTCCGAGCAAGCGACACACGTGCGTTCCATGACGAATTAAAACTTGAAAGGACTCGACCTTTATTTAGCGGACAAACATTAAGCTGTCCGTGCCCCTCCCGCGCACTAGGCACCTTACCGTCTTTGTAACACACCAACCGAAACCGCTCGACCACGGAGGACCGCAGACAGGTTGCATACGGGAGTGAGACGTCCACGTTTAAATATCCCACCAGCACAACGAATATGTCGTTGGTGATGGAATGTTGACTAGGTGCTCGTGCACACCTTCCCTCCCTCACTCCCTCCCCCCTATGCACGCATAAATTGGCAACCGGTGATGTGTACTTGCTTGGACGTGAAAGACACCAGGGGAAAATGTGGCTCCGAAAGGCGTTCAAGTTGAACAAGAATTATTGACTCACGTGGGCATTCCAAGCGGGTAAGTTGCTCTTCCCGCGGGAGGAATTCGCGGCTCCTCGACGAGGTAGAACTAAAAGGGGCAACGGTGGCGGTAGCACGTTCTGTGGCAGCGTGCTTTTCGTTGTTTTCGCTCCCATTCGCGCATCTGTTCCCGCCATTCCTCCGAACGATAGACACGCGTCCGTCCCATAGCGACTTAAAAGCGCAGCTGGTGATAGCAGCGCTTGCGGCGTTATCAGCCGATTGCGAAACTTGCGGAAGAGGCATCGGCGGTGGTGAGGAGGGGCAGGGAAGCGATGCCGAGTAAAGCGGCTTCCCTGGAATAAAAACCGGCCGGAGTAGCCATATACAGCTTCGCTGTAAAACACTTATCCGCGAGCATCCACAGGAAGAACTGTGCGCAGGTTTAGCGAGGGAACAGGAAACCATGCGACATATCGTCATCATCATCATCATCATACCCTGTGTGCGCCCACTGCGGGGCAAAGGCCTCTCCCATAGATCTCCAATTATCCCGGTCCTGTGCTAACTGCGACCAATTTATCTCCGCAGACTTCTTGATCTCATTTGTCCACCTCAATTTCTGCCGCTCCTGTCACGTTTGCCTTCTCTAGGGGTCCACTCTGTTACCGTTAATGACCAACGGTTATCTCGTCTTCGCATTACATGCTCTTCCCACTCCCATTTCTTCTTGTCCCTTAACGTTATACGTATCATCTTCTTAATTTCTACTAATATGCCCTTAACACGCGCTTGTTCCTTGACCCACTCCGCTCTTTTTTTTGTCCCTTAACGTTGCGCCTATCATCTTTCTTCCATTGCTCGCTGACTGGTCCTCAATTTAAGTTGAACCCTTTTAGTGAGGCTCCAAGTTTCTGCCCCGTAGGTGAGTACCGGTAAGATGTACTTGTTATACACTTTCCTCTGTAGGGACAACGGTAGGCTGCTATTCATTATCTGAGAATGTATGATGATGATGATGATGATGACGACGACAACGAGGATTATGATGATGATGATGATGATTGCTATCGGTTTCCCCTTTGTAGCGGGTTCAACGTGACGTGTCATTTTACCAAACAGGACATATATACCTATGTTTTATACTGTTGGTTTATTACTAGCGCTACTTAGGGCAGGCACAAAAAGCTTATTAGGCGCAAAATGCTTTTTTTTCCTATTACAGGTGGTAACTGTACTAGGCAATATTCCCCTCTTTGCTTTTCGTCCACCAGCATTCTAATCTTCTTTTCGTCGCCTCGACAGCCTTGAAGTTAACTTTCTCTGTGCTACCGTTAAATTCTAGGGCTTCTGGAAGCCGAATATTTCCCTCATGTAGATTCGGATGGATACCCTCGCATTCTAACACTATGTGTCGCATAGTTTCTGTTTCTTTTCCGCAGACCACGCATACCCCATCATTTTAAGAATACACTTCCCAACAAATCTCTTAGTTGTCAAGCAACCTGCTCTAGCCTCAAAAATCTAAGCACTACCTTGGGAATTATCGAAGAAATTTCCTTTCTGATATTCAATTTCTCAGCCCTGTACATCTCTAACGACGTTTTCGCTTCCGTTTTTTTCTCTCCATTTATTCGTTTCTATCTGCCTTGCCTCTTTCTTGGTTACCTTGGCTGTTTTGGATTCTCCACTGTTCTTTCCGTATTTCATCGTTAGCCTTCTAGTCTTCCTTAACCACTGCGTGTCCACGCTTTTGAAGTATAGATACCTAAAAGCTTAACTGCTCACCTTCGTTGATTCATTGCTCTCAACCTCATCTCAAAACATATTTTACTCTGCGCTTCTCGAACTTCGCCTGCCAAAAGTACCCAACCCCATTCTTAGCCTTCTAATTATCTCTGCCTCATCGTTGTGATCCGGGGTGACTTGTTGGCTTAAGTATATTCGCTTACCACTTTTACTGCATCGCCACCTACCTCCAACCGCTGTGCTCTCCCGAGGCTATTGAGCATTACTTTAGTTTTCTGCATATTAATTTTCAGGCCCACGATTCTACTTTGCTGGTCCAGTGCGGTGATCATGCTTTAGAATTCGACCCCCGAGTTACTTAGCAAGGCAACGTCATCAAGTAATCTGAGGTTACTAAGGTATTCTTCGTTAACAATCACGCCCACCTGTTCCCAACCCAGTGTTCTGAATGCCTCTTGTAAACATGCTGTGAACAACATTGGAAGAAGAAGAAAATAACTTTATTTCCACAAGGATCCCTAGTCCGGAGCTCCCGGGATAGCCGACAGGGCCCTCTCGGCGCGTTCAATGAGTGTCCTTTGCACTTCCGCGCTAGGGTCGGCCACCCTACTTTCCCATGAAGGGGGGGTAGGATTGCGTATGGGGGGGAAGTTTGGGGTTCGGTGTGCACGTCCAGAGAGTATGATAGATGCTAAGGTAGTCCCCGCAGTTAGAACACTTGCAGTTGCCCTGTAATCGTTGAAATCGGTGTGTAAGGTGCACAGTAGGTGGCGTGTTTGTCTGAATTTTACTTAGTACAGTGGATTCCCTGCGCGTGAGTGCTTTGTGTGGTGTTGGGAGCTTCTGTCTGTTTTGACGGGCTGCCCGTAGGAGACCTCTGGCGTCAACTGGTTTTTGACGACCTGATTGCGTCCTACGTTCCCTTGAATGTGGAAGTGCACGCTCAGACGCCCGGTGGTGTAACGCTCAGGCGGATGCGTGTGCGCTCTCATTTCCTGGCATGTCTTCGTGCCCAGGTACCAAGATCTCCTTGTAGCACTTCTGACCTGAAGCGAAGACCTTGTTGAGTATCTGAGCGGTATTTCTGTGTATTCGGTTACAGAGAAGTCGGCATGGGGCCTGTGAGTCGGCGTAGACTCGCCGACTGTACCGGTGTCTGGCGCAGAATGCATGGCAAGAGTGCTCTATAGAACGCGCGATTGCCCTTGTCTTCATATCGGTGGCTGCACTGAGGTAAAGTTCTGTGCCTGCTGTGATGAGCGCATGGCTCTTGCTGTGTCGCGGGCGGTGACCGACGACAAGGGCCCGGCGCTGGAGCGGGCGCGACGTACGCAGGCACACCAGTCCACGGCACGAGCAAGGAGTGCGAGACCGACCCGCTTGAGCCCAACAATAGACTGTACCGACGAGCGGCCGTTTATTGCCGATGACCCACAACGACACGCCTACACACGTGATTGCCTAACTCCAATCACGAGTGTTGTTCGACAACGACATCTATTATTAACTGTCCAACTCAGCGGCGCACCAAATGCCCATAAGCTACGAAGGAGGGCGCCACTGACCTACACCACAGCTCCCATCTACGACAACGGTGACACCCGTCCCCTCTCGGAGGCTGGCGTCAGTGTAGTACAGTTCGGGTTGTGGTTCAGTCTTATTGATCTGCCTCAGGATGGCCTTAAGACGAAGGGTTCGTCTTTCTTTGTTCCTCTCCGGATGCATATTATCGGGCACCCTTTCTTATAGGTATTTTACTGTTCTCCTCATGGAGGGCTATGGTAGCTGGGGACTGTTACGTATGAGGCCGCCGTTGGGCTTCGTTTCAATACTCCTCGGCTGTGCGGCGAAACCTCCACTATGTGCGCCTTTCAGACAAGCCCCACCGTGTCGGTGACTCATGTTTTCACGTCTCGACAAGCCCGGGTCAGACGCTTAGCTTTCGGCGCCTTTCAAACTTCGACGGTTACCGGCGAAGCACGTCTCAACGCGCTTCAAGGACACAGAGGCCCCGAGATCGCAGCGGAGTCCTCCTCTCTCCCCTCTCTCGGGCTCAGCGTGCGCTGCTACTACCGACTGCTCACGAACTCTGGAAAGAGTGTGGTGTGTGTCTGTGACATTTGTGGCGTGTTCACAATCTAGAGGGAACGCTGTTTTGGCCGTTGGCGCTTTTGGATATAAATACGGACCTCCACAAGCGCTATACCCCATTCCTGTTTGAGCAGTGAATCATTGCTGTCACTCTGCTCGAGTCCTGTACTGTTACCTCGCCCGTCGGGGCATTCTTTGGCTTCGGCTCATCTCTCGCTATGACGTAAACAGTTACGTTAGCCTACGGCTTCTGGACTTCTTCACGGCTGCAACAGCGGCTGGCCGCTCGCTTCACACCACGCTACCACACGTATGTCACAGGCGACGGAGCTCGGCTCGAGTCGGCCTTCCCGTACGGAACAACTGGGGGCAGCGGTGGGATGACAATGTCGCAACAACTTGTTGGCAGCGGTCGGATGGCAACTTCTTAACACCTGGAGCCAGCGGTGCGAGATCCAACACCACGGACGTCAAGGCGGCTTCGGACTTCGCAGAATTCACGGCGGTCAGTGGTGAGTGCGAGACTTTTCTTCACTGAGTTTTACCAGACTTCTGAGAATAGCTGGTAGGGCGTGTGTTTTTGTCGCGTGGGTTATTCGCGAAAAACATTTTTGGAGCAGTGGAAAAGCAGTAATCTAGACCGGCCATGAATTTGAAGGCGCTGAAAAAACCGCAGTTGTTGGAGCTTGCAAAAGAGTTGCGCTTGGATGTTACGGACGCGCTGAAAAAGCCAGAGCTTATACAGGCTATACTCGCTGTTGGGGCTGACGATGAGGAGCTGTCGGAATGCATTGAGCGGATCAATGGAAGGGAGACCGCGAAACGTCAGGCTGCAGAGGCAGACGCTGAGCGCCAGCGTGAGGAACGGGAGGAAAGAAAGCGAGAACAGGAGCGAGAGAAGCACAAACGGGAACTCGAGAGTCAGGAAAGATAGCGAGAACATAAGCTTCTACTTGAGCGAGAAAGACAGGAACACGAGGAAAAGATGCGAGGGTACGACCTCGAGCTCAGGCAAATCCGACGGGAAAGAAGGAGGCTTGAGCTAAAGAGACTGCAACGGGAGGGTAAAGCACTCGAGCACGAGATTCAACTCTTGCGCGATAAAGCGAAGCTGCCAGAGTTACAATTGTTGCTCGAAAAAGACCTCGTTTTCGAGGAAAGCACCGTGCCAGCGCTGCCAGTAGCAGACGCTCGGGAGCGCGAGTCGGAAGCGACGGTTGCGGCCCTGCAGCGCGGCGAGGTGGCTGAGAGAGACAGCGGAGATAGCGCATTTCCGGAGGCTGACGACCGAGGGCAACTTAAGTCCACTGAGAGCGGAAACGTTTCTTAGTTGGTTTCGGAGATCTCGGCAAAGTGCATGGAGAAAAGAAAAGTCCTCCATGGCAAAGTGTTCAGGTGGTTCAAATTCGCGGGAGGCTTTGGGAACGGCTACCGATCTGAACATGAACACTTCGCGAGATAGCGAGGTTTCGCTGGAATGCGTAAACCATGAGGCTACCGAAAGGCAACACGAGTCCGCTGAAACAAAGCTTGTTCCTTCGGACGGTAGTGCAGAAACGAGCGACGTGGTGGGAAAGCCTGCAGTCGAGGCAGCAAACGGTTTGCACGGTTCAGTCGGGAGTCATGACGATCTCGCCACTGAGCAAGCCGATTTCGTCCTGCCACCAGGTCAGGTAGCTGACCTCGAGCAACGGCCAGCCGGGCTCGTAGAGATTCAGGTGTCTGGGGCGGCTGCGCCGTCTTTTGAGACAGGGCAGCCTGGTTTTAGTGTAGTTCTGGCAGTGAGGAAGGAGAACGGGAACACGCTTCGGTCTTCGCCTGCTGAGGCTGCCGCCGAAAGCGCGAGGGACGACAAGGTAGTGACTGTTGGGAACTACAAGCACTACAAGGTGTCTAAAGAGCTCCTCGTGCCCTTGTCACTCCCAGCTGATGCTCCCGATGATAGGCCAACATCGGCTGAGCTATTTGAGAATCCGGTGTCGCCTGCGGCTGAGCCGAAGTCGAGAACCAACCAGCCTAGAGAAGAGAACGTAAACGCATTCCGATGTTCGCTTGCCGAACGCGTTCGCGAAAAGGTGAGCAACGAGGAGAGAGGGAAAACTTCTGCGCGTACTTGCGGCGCGTGTTTCAACGCGGGCACGCCAAGGGGTAAAGCCGTGAGCTTGCATCCCGCCAAGGGAACGCCGCCTCCAAGAAGGAGTGCGCGCCTAACGTATGAACAACGGTGGAAAATCCCGCTCGCTCCTCCGAGCGCTCGACCTTTGTCGAAAACAACGGCCGGTTTCCTTTCACGCGGTCGCATCAGTCGCTTTCAGAGAACGGGTGCACCTAAAGTGCGGTACAAATTGGGAAAAGCTCAGGTCAATGACGAGAGCTCAAATCGCGGCTCTCTGCGCCAGAAGTGGCCTGTAGACGCCTGACTTTGTCAATTTCATTGTTTTTCCTGGAGAAGGGTTCTCCCTTTACGATTACATTTCTTTTGTGTGGGACATTTCCAATCACGCGAAATGTCACCTTTCAAGTTTGTGTGCTTGTCTAAAGTACTGCTGGGCTAAAATATAACTGGAGTAGTTAGTTATTAGCGTATTTTTTCGCAACTAAAAGCCTGATAGAGCTTCAGTGTGGATTTCTCTTCGCACTTGCCGGCGATGCGGTTGTGTCTTCCTGTGTTGTTCGGTTGCTTGCCTGACCAAGCCAGAGACGTTCTTGGGGAGCCGCTACTCGTCCAGTGATCGGCCCGGTGAAGCTCCAGCACGGTGTCGTACAGCCCAGACCTGGCGTCGAGCATCTGGCGAGCACTTCTCTCCGAAAGCATCCCTCCAGACAAAGGTTGAGGACCCTTATCCATCGGGACCTCGGACCCCCGGCGGAGGAGCTCGTTTCAATACTACTCGGCTGTGCGGCGAAACCTCCACTACGTGCGCCTTTCAGACAAGCCCCACCGTGTCGGTGACTCATGTTTTCACGTCTCGACAAGCCCAGGTCAGACGCTTCGCTTTCGTCGCGTTTCAAACTTCGACGGTTACCGGCGAAGCACGTCTCAACGCTCTTCAAGGACATAGAGGCCCCGCGATCGCAGCAGAGTCCTCCTCTCTCCCCTCTATCGGGCTCAGCGTGCGCTGCTACTACCGACTGCTCACGAACTCTGGAAAGAGTGTGGTGTGTGTGACGTCGTGACGTCGAGCGTACAGCCGCAGCCATTACGTGCTGCGGTACTTGAACACGCAAATGCATCTCACAAGCGGTCGCGGGTTCGATTCCCGGCCGCGGCGGCCGCTTTTCTGATGGAGGCGAAAAGCAAAAACGCCCGTGTGTACGAGATTTCGGCGCACGATAAAGATCCCCAGGTGGTCAAAATTAATCCGGAGCCCTCCACTACGGCGCGCCTCATCGCCTGCGTTGCGTCGGCGCGTTAAACCCTACAATCAATCAATCAAAGCATCTCACAAGCGAGACGTGTTACTCCGCACTTATGAAACATACCTTCCAGGTCGCCCTTATAACAAAATTTCGGCTATGTTATCAACGAAGAAACGGAGTATTATGTTTGCTTATTTGTTTGTTTATTTGTTTGTTTTTGTGCGTGTGTGTTTGTTTGTTTCCACTTGAGCCAGTCTCTTTCGCCGAAGACTCCCTCTCCGCCAAAAGGGCGTCATTTGTATTGACAGAGTTAGCGATGAACCAATCCATCGAGCAGTTTAGGTTGGTTCAGAGGGAGTGTGGTCGGGGCGGAGGGAGAACGAGGCACCGTGTCGTCGCACTCGGGAGAGGAGACGAACAGGCAACCTCTGAAGTTCTGTGTGGCGTTGTCTACCCTAAAGCCCCTCCATCACGACCGGCGGACGAGAGCAGTATGGAGGGGCTTTAGGTTGGCGCTACTTCCCCCGGGCGCCCTCGTTCGGGTCCATGCCCGAGATTGTTGTAGCTGATCCGCATGGCGCTTCGTGACACAAGCGGCTTGCGTCCTCAGCAGCAGGGATTCTCTCCGTTTCATGCAGCTACTGGAACTCGTGCTGCCGCGTTGTGCTCTCCGTTCATTCTCCCATTTCTCTCTTGAATATGTGCGCATGTTCTCGCGCGACTATTTGTTTTCATACTCTTCTTCGATGGTGCGTGTGTGTGTGTGTGTGTGTGTGTGTGTGTGTGTGTGTGTGTGTGTGTGTGTGTGTGTGTGTGTGTGTGTGCGTGTGTGTGTGTGTGTGTGCGTGTGCGGGAGTGCGTGCGTGTGCGTGTGAGTGCGTGTGCGTGCGTGCGTGCGTGCATGTGTGCGTGTGTGTGCGTGTGCGCGTGCGTGTGTGCGTGTGCGTGCGTGTGCGCGGGCGTGTGTGCGTGTGTGTGCGTGTGCGTGTGTGTGCGTGTGTGCGTGCGTGTGTGTGTGCGTGCGCGTGTGTGTGCGTGCGTGTGTGCGTGTGTGTGCGTGTGCGTGTGTGTGCGTGTGTGCGTGCGTGTGTGTGTGCGTGCGTGTGTGTGTGCGTGTGTGTGTGTGTGTGTGTGTGTGTGTGTGTGTGTGCGTGTGTGTGTGTGTGTGCGTGCGTGTGCGGGAGTGCGTGCGTGTGCGTGTGAGTGCGTGTGCGTGCGTGCGTGCGTGCATGTGTGCGTGTGTGTGCGTGTGCGCGTGCGTGTGTGCGTGTGCGTGCGTGTGCGCGGGCGTGTGTGCGTGTGTGTGCGTGTGCGTGTGTGTGCGTGTGTGCGTGCGTGTGTGTGTGCGTGCGTGTGTGTGTGTGCGTGCGCGTGTGTGTGCGTGCGTGTGTGTGTGTGTGCGTGTGTGTGTGTGTGTGTGTGTGTGTGTGTGTGTGTGTGTGTGTGTGTGTGTGTGTGTGTGTGTGTGTGTGTGTGTGTGTGTGTGTGTCGTAGGACACTCCTAATAAGGTAACGTTTCGCCGAATGAGGGAAATGTCGAAGCGTGAGCTCTTTGTTTTCTACGGCACGCGCAGGAAGATTAGAGAAGGTGTGGATCCAGGGGCCCAATTCTCTAAAACGAGAGACGTCGTTTCGAAACGACGTGGTAGCGCCATGCAAATGCATGTGTCCTCGAGCTGGGGCGCCGCATTGAGGGAGGGGCGGGAAAAGAGTGAAATTCGCAGGAGGGAGCTTGCCCACAAGGGCGCTAAGCGACACGGGGGGAAGCGCATGAATGTAGGTACTTCTCTTCGCCCCCCCCCCCCTCCTTTGCACCGGGTCCAGTTCAGGGAAGGGGATTTGGCGTCGTATATCAGTGCCCTCTTAACTCCTCAACTGGGGAAAAATATCACTGCCCTCAAATGAGGTAAAAATGCTTGTCCTGATGATGACCCCACCCTATGTTTCCCATAATTCCCGGAGAGCGTATCAAATGGCTTCGTCGTGATGTTCATGTAGGAGCAGAAGCGGCACTCAGTCTACAGCTGTTATTTGTTGCGGCCACTTTGGCGGGATTCGAAGATAGTCAACAGCCACTCGCTAGCTGCTTAACTTGCTGCACTTGTTCGATACTATCGATATCACGCACGCACACGCGGACACTGTTCAACAACTGCATATGGCCGCTTACCTCCACGGTTCTATAGGGCGCCGGACGAAGATACTTCAAGGCGAAATGCGTGCTTCCCGTTCAAACTGTTGCTATGTGCCGTCGCAATAACAATCTAGGGAGGTTCACCCAGTGGACTACCCCACTGTTCAAACAGCACAAAGTCCTTCCGTAACCACTTCAGTCGTGTGGAGGGGGCGACAGGTATGGGTAGCGATCATGCACCGCTATTATCAAGGTGTGCAATAATGTAACGCCGCTATCCTAACTGCGCACCACTGTAATATTTTATTCTTACGCCTATGCCTCAACATTGTTTTACCCGAGTTTCTGACTCCTTTTTTTTTATTTGCTCCCACATAGAATGACGTCAAGCGGACGTACAAGGAGCCAAGTGACGACATTTCGGCGGATCAGCGAGCGCACGTCCAACTTGCCGCAGTCACCAATTTCACCGCATCCCCCATCCAGCGAGGCCAGGCTTCTGGAAATGGCGGGTTGCTTCACCGCATCCTTCGACTGCAACACATCATGCACCGCGGCTGAAGACCACGTGCGCTACCTGGTCACGTCGCGGCTTATCTTGAACGAGCTCTTGTTCCCTGCTCGGGTGCAACTTAGAGATACTCGGGTGCAGGGTCTCATCTGTCTTTTATCATCTAAAACCTTCGTTTCTAACGTTTCGGATGATTTAATTAAATATGATTCCCGGCATTTTCTGTGTCCATTTTAAATTTTGACGTTGTATATAGTTTAGGCTCGTCAAAATGAGCTCGAGTTGGTTAAAATGCTGTTCGACTGGTATTGAGACTTTAAATAATTCAATGCATTGGCCGGTTGGCCATTAAGGCGAGAGTTCAGTGGTTGACAACTATATCCGGTATACTTACTGTCAATGCGGGTATTTAGCTTACACACATTGTTTCAAGTAGTGCACGTGAATGTTACATGAACATTGTGGGCGTAATTGCTAGCTGTGAGGCTAACAACGCAGTCCGTCTGCAGATGCTTGCAGGTCTTTCACCCGGGGCGGCGAACAAGCGCCTATAATAGGCTGCCACGAGGGACTACCTTTCCCATGCACTAAGATATTTCTGAAGGGCACGCTGAAGTGATTTGTAAACAGTGTGACATTATTGGCGCAAATTGACGTCTGGAGTACCCGGGCCATGTTTCGACAACTCTCGGTGGGTTTACGCGGCTTATTTAGTAGAAAAATCAATTCGAAAGTACTGCCCTCCTCTCTGCATCTACATCGCCAATCTACTGTGTCGTTTCGTGTGATGCTTACTCTAGCAGGTTTGGCTTTACTGCGCCGCTCTTCGACCCTCCGTCAGAGTCAGTCGGCCGGCCGCCGGGGGATCGTCGCAGTTCGTTCGCTCAGTTAAAACTAAGCCTCCACAAGGTTTGTGCACGGAAGAATCTGGCTTTAGCTTGTTAGTTTGTATACTGTATCACGCTTCGTAAAGTCTGTGAAGTCAAAGTGGCTCCACACAGGCTCACGTGCGACGCTTCGCTGACTTCGCTTCACTGGAGCTGTGCTGCATGTGCCTGTGCGATTGGTATGCAATTGAAGACCATCTAGGCCAGTTAAAGGCGGGAGAAGAGTCAAAGAAGTTAATATAGTTAATAAAAAATAGAACTAAAACTGCAACTGAAGCACTTATTGCGCAGGGTTAACTAGCACACCAGTCAGCAGCACCAGCACACATTTGCGATCGCTTATCCTTCCTTAGTGGCACAGTCGCTAGTCATAAGATATTCGTGGTCATTTGAGGCTGTCCCCTCTAGCGTTCCCTCTAGATTGTGCACACGCCACGAACGTCACAGACACACACCACACTCTTTCCAGAGTTGGTGAGCAGTCGGTAGTAGCAGCGCACGCTGAGCCCAAGAGAGGGGAGAGAGGAGGACTCCGCTGGGATCGCGGGGCCTCTGTGTCCTTGAAGCGCGTTGAGACGTGCTTCGCCTGTAACCGTCGAAGTTTGAAACGCGCCGAAAGCTAAGCGTCTGACCCGGACTTGTCGAGACGTGAAAACATGAGTCACCAACACGGTGGGGCTTGTCTGAAAGGCGCACGTAGTGGAGGCTTCGCCGCACAGCCGAGGAGTATTGAAACGAAGCCCAACGACGGGCTCAATCGTAACAACACTGACGCGCTGGCGAGTTCTCGTTAGCGTGGTGTTGACATAAGCACCGACTGCTTGTGGGCACAGTGCCGAATCAGCCGACTGTTGACCTGGAGCGAACACGCCTCTTACGACACAGGGGCGAGCCAGGCAGTTTCAGAAGGTGGGGCGAATCGCCTCGCAGTTGAGCGTCTCCGATTACGCTGAGGGCGTTCAGCCAGTGCGTACGCCTCGGCCAATGAATGTTACGTTTCTACTCGGTGCTGGCAGGCTTATCTGACCCATTCTCGATATCTGACCCAATTCCTGAGATATCGAGAATGCCCAACTAACGATAACCTCGGATGCCAAGCGTGCTGTTGCACGGTACGAAAACCGAAACTGGTATGAACTCCAACCTTGGACATCGTCCAATCACATCGCAAGACAAATACGCGTCACTGCTGCTGTAGCTCCTGCCGCAAATGTCGCATGGTATTTTTTCTTCTTTCGGGCTTTACAACTTAAATACTGCTTTATGAACCGGACAAATAACAAAGTGTGTTTATTTGAGCCAGTCTATGCAATGCAAACAAAAACAGGAGTTCGACAAATTCACCCCAGTGTCCATTTAGGGCTTCTCTGAGAATTTTCTGATGATCGCACAGTGGTGTTTGGAGGGTAGCGTATTGCTTTAAGCCCAGTGCCCGGTAGATTCTACCTCTTCCAAAGGATTGACAAGGGTTACAACCCTGTCCACCCCATTTTTTCTGGCATTGCTACTTCTACGGTGAACCTCTTTTGTAATATCGACGGCCTTATTGCCGATAATCCGGCCAGGTTTCTCTCCTCTTTTAACGTTTCTAATAACTTACCCCAGACGTTATGAAGATTTAAAGGGGCTATGCGAACAAAACGCAAGTATGGTTTATTCGAAAGATTGCCGCGTTCGAATAACACTGACACCACTTTTAGCAAACTTCATTCAACTAGGCTATATAATTAGGAAAAAGAGAATGGCCAAGCGACTTACTAGCTCATTTCCCGCACTAGAGCATATGACGTATTATGGGTGGCTGTGCAATTGGAGGAGGCCGCTCAAGGAAACGCAATTCGGGCAGGGCTTATAAGCTTGCAAAACGAGATTTTTGTGCTCAAATTTAATGCATATGCCTTGTACTATAGCAGTGAGAATAGTGGGGTAAACAATGGAACTTACGAAAATACTACTCGCAAATACAGAAGGACGAGCGCGTGCTACTGTTGGTACTGCGCGCACTCTGCTTGTTATAGCTGCACCGCAATAAGCCACTTACGGCACTTTGGGGTTGTCTCATACGAATCTGCCCGATTGGCGTCAGCGACATTGTCTCACGTGACCGTGTTGGTCTAGCGTACCCAATGTTTCACGAAACGATTACTACCAACCGTAACACAAACCACAAGCCAGGTGCAAATACGGCCAGAAACAAAGCAAGTACGGACAGCGCTTTTGAGCGGTATGGTGGCGCCATATATGAGGACTGGTGGTAAACAAGGCATTTCGCATTACGCTGCAGACTAAACAGCGCACTAACATTCGCTTGAACACCTGCCGTGGATACGTCATCGAAGACGCCACTTAACACACAATTTATCAGAAGAATAAAAATTTTTGGCTTAAACTGTTTAATTTCTCAGTGAATGAAGCATCGTTTGCTGCCGGACAAGCGCTGGGGGCTCTACGAAACACCAAATCTTTCGAATACAAGAACCTTGTATTTTGTCTGCATGGCCCCTCTAAGTTTCAAGCGAAAACTTGTTCGATTCTGTCGACTTTTTTGCCACTATACAGTAAAATTTCTCTTGCGCGGACGTCATCAGCGCTTTTCATTCTCATTTTCTGGGAACCACAGAAATATACCTACATCACTAGATTTTAATAACTGCGTAAACAACTTGGAAAATATTATCTCAAAATAATGACAAGTTGTTCGAAACGGTTGCTGCTAATAAGAATCAATAACTGCGTATCACGAATTTGTTGACATTCACCGCATTTATGGACGTCAATATCGTAAAATATGGCGATTTTTACATCTCGAGCGATTTTTACAGGAAGCCTTGGTCAAGGCAGAAAAAAAAAAGCTTTTTCGTTGACCGAGCTGACGCCGAACCTCCTAACGCAGTCAATACCGCGGTCGGGAAGGGACACGATGGTGCACTACCGGGATGCGATTGACCACTATAGGCTAGAAAGGGCAAGATAGCCAAAAAAGAGCAAGACCCTGAGCACATTGCACTCGGTGGCGTGGATACGGCTGAAGACCGATTGTTTACCCAGTCCACTGGCTTACAGTCGATGTTACTTAGAGCTCTGTTCAGGTAAATACAAGGCGTGCGGGGACAGGGCTACCCACATCGATCACGTGATATGGTCCCGCTCTCTCCGGAAAAATGACCCGGAAAACAGTAGGCAGAATAGTCTTTACTCAACACATGTACGAAGCAGAACTAGGAGACCGCGCTACCCAGCTCCGACCGGTGTATCCAGACCCGGCTCGTCCAGATGGCCAAGAATTCCGCCTGGGGCAAAGTGCTCCCGACCAACGGCTAAGCGCTGGGCAAATTGAATGATCAGTCAATCAATTCGCCATTCCTGCAAAAACGAAAATGAAGCGATGACGTACTTCTCGCAATGTTTTTTCTCTGTTCAGCGGCTTTCCCGGGTAAAGGTAGGAAGTAAACAGTTCTTGGACTGTAACCACAGGGGTCCTCAGCCACCGTTATGGTCAAAGACCTTCATGGCCATAATTCAAAACTTTAAACAAGCACGAGACAGGTCTGACTGAGTAGATTGGGGACTTGGCGCCCCCTTTGATAGGGGTCAATGTGGTTGGACTGCGGAGCTGCAAACGACATCCACAACGATTACCCATACGGCGTCACTTGAATTCACACACGTGGCATCCGCTCGCTGCTGCCCCCTTCACGCTCTTCGCCTCCCTGTCTCACAACTCTCTTAGTGAATTGAACGGAGGTTTGTCCAATGCAATTCCAATTTCTTGCCTTCGCAGTGCTCGCGCGCCCCCTGCCTATAACAGCGCGAGCGGGCGTTCTGTTCTTTTTTGCTTGCATTCATGTCGCACGTGCCAGTGCCTTACTGCGCAATTTGGAACGTGCCTTTTCTGGCGGCCACTTTTAGCGTCTGTCGAAAGGTGAGGAGTAGGGCAACACGCATACATCTTTGGCGTCATCTCTCATCGATCACTGCTTCCCCTCACTCTTGTTCATGCAACGCCGCCAAAGAGCGCTCTCCCCCTCCCCAGACGCTCAATCCAAACCACCGTCTGTCTCCCCCGTCTCCACGTGTGGGTGTAGCTTTGTCGGCAAGACGGCGGCTCTCGCTCCTTTTCTCTATGCGGGTCAGGTCCGATCCCTGGCGGTGCCAGTACTTTGTTTCTGCAGCCAGGGTGTAGCCAGTAGCCAATAGCCGCCTGGGATGTTTGTG
>NW_027526401.1:1404851-1459627 GCF_048455015.1 Haemaphysalis longicornis | reverse complement strand
TCCATTTGTGCGTCTGGTTGATCGTTTGTTGCTTTAGGAGTTGTTATTTCATTTCTTAGGGCTTGATTTTCTGCACGGAGTGCCTGTATTTCCTGGCGCATGGCCTTAAGTTCTTGGAGGAACTCAGGGGGTATCGCGGCTGGTGGTGGTGGTGGGGGTTGCGAGGGTGGTGGGGATGTAAGTTTGAGGGCTGAGCAGTGGAAAGAAGCAACTGTGTGGCTCACCTTCGGTTCGCCGTTAGGTCTGCTTGCTGTTCGTTGGGTGTTGCTTGCTTGGTTATTCATTGTCCTTTTGGTCCCGCTGTCATTGGAGGGTTGGCTGACACTGCTCGATGAGGGGTTTGAGGGCGAGTCCTTGAGCACTTGAGCATATGTTATGCGTCAGCGTGGTTGAAAACGTTGCGGGCAGTCCGTCGTCCCTGTCGGGTGGTTTCCTTCGCACACAATGAAGTTTGGTGTGCACGTGTGGTCTTCGGTGGGATTTGGTGTTCCGCAGATACTGCAGCGGCTTGAGGGTTTCTGGTTAGGACAAACATCCTGTCTGTGACCGACTTGACAGCAGGCGAGGCATGCTTCAGTTTTACGTCGATATGGCTTACAGCGGTAGGTCGTCGATCTGTACCGCACCCAATAAGGGACTCGGTTTCTATTAAATAGGATTTGTGCCATATTCGATGTTCCGAGTCTCTTCACGGCCAAAATCGGGAGTTCTGGGTTGTAGTTGAAAATGCTGCTTTGGATTTCTTCATGGGTATCCGTTTCGGGGATATTGAAAATTATCCCTGCCGTGGTGTTCGAAGGAGCCGCCACATGCGCAGCAATCATGAAGGTGTTGCCGCCTACCTGAATGGCTTTGATGTCGGCGTAGCGTTGAGCTCGTTCTTCTGAGGGAGTGCTGACGATTACATAGTTCGGTGTAGGTCGGATACGTAGCTGATCTTGAGGGTTTTGGGCTATTTGGGCTGCTTGAAGCACCGTGTCCGCTAGTGCTGCCGGCGTAACTTTGCGAAGATCCAGTCCTCCCCGTGGTCGGAGCACTATCTTGATGTCGTCGGGCGGCAGCGGCGCGGCCGGAGGGCCACGGCGTGGCGGCTTCTGCAAGCGGCGATTTTCTACGGTTGAATTCTTTGCAGGTTGGTGAAGACTTCATTGTCTGTTGCGCACAGTTTTCCAATCCTCGTGAAGGAGTTCTTCCGCGTTGATTGGCTCACCATCGACGGCGATTGCCTCCATGTTGGTAGTGTTGCGCTGAGGCTCGGCGAGGCAAGGCCGGGCGAGTCCTAGGCGTTAAAACGTTTATTCAGAAAAAGGGAGATGGGAGGGGAGAGAAAGAGTTAGGAGCGGTGGGTGGCCATAGTCCGCGCAGGGTCGCCGCCGCCTTCGCCCGAGAGATCAGGGCTTCCTGGTCCTCGAGCTGGCAACTGCGCAACGCGCTCTCCCATCGCTCTACAGAAGGGGGATCGGGTGGTTGGGGGTTCAGTGGGCACATCCACACAAGGTGCAGGGTCGTGTTGGGAGTGTCTCAGCGTGAGCAGTTGGGTGCAAAGCAGGTGGGGGCGATGCGGTGGAGGGCGACGTGGTTGTGGTATGTGTGAGTTTGAAGTCTTCGCCAGATGCGGGCGTCGGGAACGGAGAGCGAAGGGTGAGGAGGGGGATAAGTGCGTCGGGAGGCCCTGTAGTGGTACAGGATGTCGGTGTAGGTTTGTTGGAGGGGGGTCAGAGCAGGTGGGCCGTGGTCAAGGTTGGGGCGGCCGGCCTCGTCTGGGAAGGCCCGGGTAAGAATATCGCAGGCCGTGTCGTGAGCCACTTCGTTCCCAGGGAGGGATGTGTGGCTCGGTGTCCACACGATGCGGATTAAGGGTAGAGTGCGGCGTTGGGACAAGATGTGGAGTGCCAGAGTGGAAACTCTACCTTGAGCGTAGCGGCGGCAGGCGGCTTGCGAGTGCGTGAGCACCGTGACAGTTGGAGTCGTAGCGTGAGCGATGGCGAGGGCTCTCCAGATCGGTGGCATTACCTCCGACACGGTCGGTCTCCCCTCCAAAGGCACACCTCAAGGAGCGGTACTATCCCCCTTGTTGTTTAATTTGGCCATACTTAACATCCCCCGCCGCCTTGAGAAAATCCCTAGTCTTATATTCAGCCTCTACGCCGACGACATCACACTGTGGGTCAATGGCGGAAGCGACTCCCATATAGAGGAGACCCTACAGGAGGGCGTTCAGATAATAGTAAACGAAGCCGCCAACGCGGGACTCACTTGCTCCCCTAGTAAGTCGGAACTCCTTCTGCTACCGCCAAAGAGAAGATCAAAGGTACCACCCGACATTAGAGTTCATATAGAAAACAACCCGATTCCAGAGGTCTATACCCTTAAAATCTTGGGGATGCTTATCCAAAATAATCGGTCTAACACACAATTCCTCGGAAAATTAGAACATCATGTTATTCAAACTATAGGACTCATCAGACGAATCTCCAACCGCCGAAGGGGTCTCAAGGAAGAGGAGAGGATCCGGCTGATCCAAGCTTTTATTATCAGCAGGATCACGTACTCACTGCCCTACCTGAACCCGACTGCCACTGAATTAGATAAAATCTGCCCTCCACCTCCCCCTTAACACGCCCACTGCCAGATTCGAAGCCCTTGGTGCGCACAATACTGCAGAGGAGCTTATCGAAGCCCACCTTTCAAATCAGGTCGTCCGTTTGCCTAAAACTCCCACTGGAACCCATATTCTCAAGCGGCTAGGTATAGGTCATATTGACTGCCCTGAGGCTAAAATTCCCCTTCCTTCTGAAACCCATGCAAAGCTTATCATTAAACCAATACCCCGCAACATGCATCCCTTAGACCACGCGAGCCGCAGGGAACAGAGAGCACGTGCTCTCCAAAAACGACTCCCCGCTCGAGCCGACGTGGTATATGTGGATGCTGCAGAATACAGGCACCGCGCCGCATTCGCCATTGCAGTTATTAACGACCTTGATAATCCCCCTCTCGACTTCCTAACCTTAAATACTTCCCATCCCGCCACGGCAGAAGAGGCGGCAATAGCTTTAGCCCTCTCCCAAAGGCCGACCCCCGCGATAATAATCTCCGATTCCAGAACGGCCATTCAAAATTTTGCCAACGGCCATGTTTCGTCACAGGCATCCAAAATTATCCGACACCACCCACCCGACTCCCCGGTAGAAATTGTCTGGACTCTGGCGCACGCTGGCCTCGCGGGTAATGAGGCTGCCCACAATACGGCTCGAGGGCTCACAATCCGAGCCGGGGCCAGCCTCGAACCCTATCACGGGGCCAGATCCGCCAGAGATAGACTCCTTACGTACAAAGAAATAACCGCTCATTACCGCCTCGACCGCCGTAGGGAACCCCCCGGCTCACGCCAACCTTACTAATTCGGAAGAACACACGTGGCGTCTTCTTCAGACGAACACGTTCCCTAATCCCGCTATACTTCACCGAATCCACCCTTCATTGTACCCTTCCCCAGAATGCCTTGCATGTGGCGCTCTCGCTACCCTTCCCCACATCTTCTGGTGGTGCCCGAAAGACCCCTTTCCCTAATTTCCTGTGATGAGGAGTGGGAGAAGGCGCTAGGGAGCTCAGATCTAGAGGTACAAACCTCCCTGGTCACCAGAGCTGCCGATGTCGCCGCCCGGCACAAGCCAGCGGCCACAACCGCCCCCTGAGCCACATAAAGCTCAATAAAAATGTTTTCTCTCTCTATAGCGGATTCTTCTGCCGTGCTCGTGGATGCTGTTTGCAGGCTGGAAGCAACGCAACGAGGGTGGTGGCGTCGGAGCGCACTACGACAGCTACGTGTGCTCGTTGTCGGGGGTAGGGAGTGGCGTCGGTGTAAAGGGCAGTTGAATCACTGCCGTATTTTCGAAGAAGGAGGCGGGTCCGATGCTGTCGTCGTCCGATGTTGTACGTGGGGTGCATATGGCGTGTGATGGGAAGCACAGGTTGAGGGGTATCGGCAGTCTGCTCTACATGTCGACCGACCTTATGCAGCAGGTGTCGGCCCGTTGGGGTGAGCTGCAGTCGTTGCAACTGGTTGTTTATAGGCCTCCATCAATTCGGTGAGTGTGTTATGGAGACCGATTTGCAGTAGCCATTCGGCCGAGGTGTACACTGGCAAGCCAAGCGCTGTCTTGTAGGATTTCCGAATTAGAATGTCAATTTTGGCCGGTTCTCACGGTTCGAGGGTGAGGAATGGAGCTCCGTATGTGATCCGACTGGTTACCATTGCTTGCAGAATGCGGCAGGTGTCGGCTTCTCTGAGACCGTGTCTTCTCGAACAGGTTCGTCGGATCAGGTGCGTTAGTTGTGACACAATATAGTTTGTAGTCTGGGGAGATATGCAGCTCCCGAGCCGTCGTGGTGGTAGTGAACCCCAGAATGCGCAGGGTCTTGACAGTGGGGAGCAGTTGGCCGCCGATAGATATTGTGGGGCCGGTGTCGGGTTCGGTGGTCGTCCTCGGGTCCTGTTTCGGAGAACGAGGAGAGCAGATTTGTATGGGGCATATGAGAGACCGCACTTAGGAGGTAATGCGAGATGACGTCGACTGCTTGCCGTAAATTGTTTTGCTGTTAACCTGGGGAGCCTGTGTTAGTCCAGAGCGTGAGATCATCAGCATATAGAGCGTGATGCATGTCAGGTATCTGTGCAAGTTGTGCCGGAAGGCCTAATAGGAAGATGTTGAATAGCAAAGGGGAGATTACTGATCCTTCGGGCGTTCCCCGTGCGGGGATGTGGAAATTGTCTGTCTTGTATGGTCCGAGGTGTAAGGTAGCCGTCCGGTTTGTGACGAAGGCGCGGACAAAGTTGTAAGTTGGCTTTCCACATCCCGTGGTTTGGAGTTGTTGTAGGGTGGCGGTGTGGGTTACGTTGTCGAAAGCCCCTTGTATGTCCAGGGCTACGATGGAGCTTGGGTTCGTTTTGCTGAGGTGGTCAATGATTGTTTCTTTCAATTGTAGGTGTACGTCTTGAGCAGACAGATGTGCCCGGAAGTCGAACATGGTGTGGGGAAAGCGGCCAGTATATTCTAGGAGTTCTGTAAGGCGTCGAGCGACCAAATGTTCGTATAGTTTACCCACACATGAGGTTAAGGAAATCGGTCGTAGGTTGTCGAAGCCCAAGGACTTGTTTGGTTTTGGCAGTAAGGTAATATCAGCGTGTCGCCACTGCCAGGGTAGTGTTCCTTCTTTCTAGTGCCAGTTGTAGCGGTCAAGGAGGGAATCCAAGTGCTCGTCGTTCGGGCTCCGAAGCAGCTTGTATGTAATTTGGTCGTGCCCCGGCGCCGAATTGCGTGTTAACCTTGCGAGTGCTTGTAAGATTTCCTCGCTTGTGAATTGCTCGTCAAGGTTGGGGTTTGGATCCCCTTGGTAATCAAGGTGGGAAGCAGACGACGGAGTTAGCAAGGAGCCAAAAAGCTTCTTTTGAAGAGAGGAACGCAGCTGGTCCGGGGTTGACAGTGATTGTGAATAAGGCGGGTGATGTGTTGAGTAATGGCGGTTTTTGATGGCGTATTGCCCAACAGGTGCCGAAATATGTTCCGTGCTTTCTTTGTTGTGAGGGATCCATTCAGCTGGTCGCAAAACGTGCGCCAGTTTTTGTTTTGGAGGTGTTGGGTGTACGTGAGTGCCTCTTTTGTTAGTTTTGCGATGCGCCGTAAGAGTGAGCGGTTGTGCTTGTTGCGACGCCATCGATTCAATAAGCCACGGCGGGCTTCCCACAGGTGGTCAAGGTGGGTATCGGCTGCTGGGAGAGCCTGTGTGAGTATGATGTTCTTGGTGTAAGTCTGTTGTAGGTCGGCTAGCTGTTGAGTCCATTCTTCAATGTCTTCCGGTAGTATGGGGGGAAGGGGGGCTTTCCACAGGGCCTCCCAGTCGGTTAGTCGTGCCACTATGGTGCGGTGGCGGGACGCATGATTGGAGACACATAGGGTAATTATGAAGTGGTCGCTTCCCAAGGTGTCCGGCTTCCGTTCCCAGTCTATTTGTGGGACATGTCGTGTAAACGTGAGAACGGGGATGGAATCCCGCGTTACGCTGCTGCCGAGCCGGGTAGCCTTGGTGAGGTCATTTTGCAGGATGAAATGGTCATTTTGCGTAGCGTGAAGGAGGGCCGTTCCTTTCTGTGATGCGTGAGGATATCCCCACGTAACATGCGGTGCGTTAAAATCCCCGAGGAGTATGCACTGATTGTTTCCGGGGAGTCGGGCCACTGTATGAAGTAGCTGTTCTATGGCCGTGAGAGGATGGGAAGGGGGGGGGGCTGTACAGGTTCAGGATAAAGAGGCTTTTTTCCCGCTTGTCGTGAGGGATGAGCTCTACCAAAACGTGGTCGATAGGGGACGCCGTGGGTATCACTTGGGCCGGAAGGGTACGCTTGACAAATATTGCCGTGCGTTGGTGCGGTGGGTCGGTGTAGGTGTTGTAGTCGCACAGCATGGGTGATGGGGTGTTCGTTTCTTGTAATGCCAGTACGTCCGCGGGGTTGGTGGCCGTGTAGAGTTCAAGGTAGGCTTTCTTGCTTTTAAATGATCGACAGTTCCACTGGTATATAGTTATAGGGGGTTGCACTGTGTGCCTAAGGGTCATTTTGTCCTTTTTGTTTTTTGGCTTGGGGTGGGTGTTCGAGGAGGACAGTCTGCTCAAGGGGCGGAGAATCGTTCCGTGAGAAGACGGAGGGTGGCGTCGGTCGCTTCCGTGATCATTTTAGTGAGGGATGCCGTGGATTTCTCGTTATACTGTTCGACATATGGGACGATGAGGGCTGTTATTTGCGTGTTCACAATTTCTTCTACTTGGGCTCTCGTGAAGGGAGTGGGAGCCTCTGTAGCCGGCGGGGATGGATGAGGTAGGGCAGCGCGTTCGGCTTCCAGTGCTTTCCACTCGGCTGAGAAGTTTAGTATTTTGTTCCTGCAGTTGTTTGATGAGATCGCGGAGTGGTTGTGGGGCGGGGAGTGAGAGTGGGAGTGAGTGAGACGAGGTAGGAAGGGGTGGGAAATTGTGCGTGTCGCGTTGGAGGGAGGTGGGAGAGGAGCGCGCAGCTACAGCTGACCAGCTTACCTGGTTGTCAGCGAGAGGACTTTCCTTGTTGGTCGGCACGGTTGGCAGGAAGCGGCGCGGGCAGTCCTTGCCCGCTGTGGTGTGCGGTTGTGAGCACAGTTTGCACTTTGGTTGGCACGCATGGTCCTTGGCTGTGGAGGATTGGCCACAGTCTGGATGGACACTTGGAGTCCTCAGGTTGGGGACACACATCCATGCGATGGCCATGTTCACCACACACGCGGCAAACTTGCACACACCGGCGAAATGGTCGGCAACGGAGGAGGACGCTGCCCACCTTTACGTAGAAGGGCACGTGGTTACCTTGGAAAATCAGAAGCACCGAGCGGGTGTGACCCATGAATCGTGCGTGGATGAGGGCCGGCTGGTTTCCTAGGAGATAGTCGTGGAGGTTTGAGTCCGTAATGGTGGCTTCCAGACCGTGGATGACACCCCGGCAGGTGCCGGTTGGGGGCTTCATATACGTGGCAATTTCGCAAAGCACTGTTAAGATCTGAAGCGTTTGTATGTTGCTGAGAGTAATGGCAAGGTCAGGGTCGGGCGTACTTGCGACGATCACATTCTGAGTCGGTTGCACAAGGAGGGTAACTTTTTTATAGAAGGACGGCAGGTCGAGCTCATATTTGGCTGCAAAAGCTTCGGTGAGTGGTGTAATGGTCAGCCTAGCGAGGTTGAGCCCCGCGCGCGGTCGGTAGATGATCGTGTAGTTGCTTGCTTGCTTGCTGGGAGTCTTGGTGGCGGATCACGGGCCGCCATCTTGGAGGGCGGCCCGTCTTGGAGGGCGCCACCGATCAACGTACGATCTGTGGCCGGAGAAGCTGGCCCCGGTGGCCGTTGTCCCCATGCGTATACTGTCATGGCGGCACCCTGCCGTCAGCAACTGGGGCCAGGTGGACTAGAGCGCTGTTGAGGACGGCCCTCTATAGGCGGCTGCCCGCGACTTGTCCGGTGAGTGGTTGGCATCATGGCACGGTGTGGTGCTGCTACAGGTCCTTAGGCGGCAGCTGGTGGCACCCCGGCAGGCACGGGGTGTTGCCGCAGACGTACTCCTCCTGCAGCGCCAGCACGTCAAAGGTCTCCCGCAGCAGGTGCTCGTTCCTTGCGCCATGCACATGTAATGGGAGAGTCGATGGCGATAATATTTATTTTGCTGCCTGTTTGTTCACTCGTTTCGTCCCGTTCATCCTTTCTCTTACTTCATGTACGGTGTCTGCAAAGGACATTTTTACATCTACTTCAAATGCAGCCGTACGGCTACTTAGGAAAGCTGTACAGCTTTCTCAGAAACTTCGCAGGTGAAGAAAAAGTATTCCTGGTTCAGGTGCACTGGCGTGGACGGCCACCTTTCGCTTTTGCCAAGATTAGGCTCGCGCTGTAGGACGCCTCGCGCTGTGGAACACTTCCCAGAAACGTGGCTCGTTTCGCAGCTTTCGACGCCCACGCCGACACCGGCACCTGCTTTTTCGCTGCATTGGCCACCTGATGCCCTTGCATTGATAAGAATTAATAAAAGAGTACTACAACATATATTCCTTAGCGTATATGGTGATATTACACAGGTTATCATACCTATACAAAGAGTATGCTTCAAAAAACAATAAAAAAAGAAAGACGTGGGCCTCGAAGGGTGCAGGAGGAAGTACTTTGCAGTAACCCAATAAACTTTTTTACACCCTTATTGCCTGAAGAGGTGTAGTGTTGGTGGAATAAGGGTGTTGGGAAGTCATTACACCCTTTTTCTTAGGTTCCAACACCCTAATTTGTAGCGTTACACTCTTTTTGTGTGGCAAAAGGGGTGTTGACCGACTGCAACACCTTCGGTTTTTTGTACACACTAAACTTTTTTTACACCCTTTTTTGGCCGAAAAGGGTGTAAAAATCTTGTGCCATCGCACACACCTTTAAAAGGCGTTTTGGTTAAATAAGGGTGCGCTCATGAACACCTTAAAATAAGGGTGTAAGGTTGCTTAACATCCTAAAATAAGGATTGATTGTATTGATTGATTGTAGGGTTTAACGCGCCGACGCAGCGCAGGCGATGAGGCGCGCCGTAGTGGAGGGCTCCGGATTAATTTTGTCCACCTGGGGATCTTTAACGTGCGCCGAAATTTCGTACACACAGACGTTTTTGCTTTTCGCCTCCATCAGAAAAGCGGCCGCCGCGGCCGGGAACCGAACCCGCGTCCTCGTGCTCAGCAGCGCAACGCCTTACCCACTGAGCAACCACGGCGGGTCCTAAAATAAGAGGGGGGGGGGTGCCGCGCATCTACGAGTGACAATGTGGATCACCTGAGCGCGCAGCATCAGATACAGACACATTCAACACGCACAAGTCACACTTAGACCACAAATGAATTGAGCAAGAAAACCAAACGGATGCATGAGGAGAGCATATACTTACTATCTTAGAAATACATCTGCTCCTCTTGCTTTTATAGCCAGCAGAGTAAAGTCCTCTGGTAGAGTCGGTGGGCATGTCGCAAAAATCAGATATTTTAGTATTAATTTTTGAATTGTGCATTATAGTGTGAGCATATACACATTAAACTTTTTTACACCCTTATCGCCTAAAAGAGGTGTAGTATAAGTGGAATAAGGGTGTTGGGAAGTCATTACGCCCTTTTTCTTATATTACAACGCCCTAATTTGCAGCTTTACACCATGTACAGTCGCCAGCAAAAGTTTGCGGGATGTGCAGCGCGTGGCGGAGTGGCGCAAAACTGCATTGCTGCGCCATCTGCAGCCAGCAAGCGCCGGGTCGAGGGTCAAGGAACTGGCGTGTTAGGCGCGCTTTGCGCATGCCTGTCCTTTATTTGTCACCGGGCATCTCTGATCACTCGCTTGCCCGTGACATGCTTTTGATATTCGCGGCAGCCGCGGTGGCGCCGTGTGACCATCGCCGTCGTTCCAAGGTAAATATAACTGGTAGCGAAGCTTCCATAGAAGCCCATACGTTCAGAAAATGGCGGCTCTTAAACTGCTCATGGGGCTTAGCGCCATCTGTGTGAGGAGGGAACACTTCCGGCGGAACAAAAAATAAACAGGATGTGACGCAAGATTCGGTCAGAAAGTGACGTCATTTTGGTGGCATTAGCGGGAACATTTGACTTCAAAATAGCCTTAGCAGGCCTCTGATCGCTGAGGGCTCAAGTCATTGCCATCTGACGCAAGTTGGCGAGCCCTTGGCGTGTGTGTTTCAAGTCAACGCCAGCTTATACTCGTGACTAGAGAAACGTACTTTAGCATACTGTCGTATGATTAGCCTCGGTGTTTATAAAAACATCTTGCATCTTCTCTGAACCTTAATTCTGTATTGATGCCTTCCACTGCTGTATAAAAGCAATCAGTTGTTTATTTTGATTGCAGTGGGTGGCAAACGTACCCCCCCCCCCCGACATTTTTTTTTCTGCCTTGGGATACAGAGCACAAAATGACACTTTACCACTCTCCCCGGCCCCCCTTTCATATAAAAAACGTGCCCACTCCTCACCCCGATACCAGTTTCTACCAACGCCACTGCTGGGTTTAATTGCGTCGCACATACGCAGGTTGCGTGCGTGCGTTAAGTATAGATCAAGGTTATATAATGCTTGCTCAGTTTGTGGACTTCTGTTCTAAGAGAAGAAATAACGCATAGTCATGCTATAATCAAGACATTTGAATTTTATTACAGGATAAACATAAAACAAATTTACCACACTGCACAACATCAGCACCTATACAATAAGTACAAAATGTTCGTGGGCACTACATGCATTATGACTTTCCTTACGCGCCGAAAAATTGACTTTACCCGTAACACATAGCATTATGAGCAATGAAAGCGTCAGCAGCAGAAATACTTCGAAACAAGAGAAAAGAACTAGGCACTGCATCTTGACGCAGAAAACCGGGCCTCAGGAATGCCGATTCACGAAAGTGCAGCGAGCACACCGCAGTTGTCCCGGCGTCTTATCAAGTAGACAAGTGTTTCTACAGACGTTCACTCAGCATTCACGCCTGCAATTTCCTGGTTGCATTATTAGGCAAGTGTCGCAACAGATAAGTAAAAAGAGGAAAAATGGATCAATGCAAACGAAAGCGATGGCAGTATGTAAAAGCACATCGCAGGAAAGATCTGGCAGCAGCGCAGCACGGAGCAGCACAACACAGTACTGCGATGGAAATAATGCTTGCGCATACAATTCCGGGAAGCAACGAGCACTACAAGCATTGTAATGCAATAGAGAAAACACTGAGATAGACAATTAAAGCGACTCGTTTAAATTCGATTGGTACTACGCTGAGAAGTCCTAGAGTAATTGACACCACTTGCTCCGAGCCAGCCTGAGGTGAAATCAAGAGATAATTGTTACATAACAAAGCTTTAGACCCTTTTTTTTTTTGAAGCACCACCACTTACCCTTACACAACCCCCTTGCACGTATTAACAGTACTATAGTTTCGCGTTACCTGTGGAAATTAGAGGAAAATGGTGCAGTAAAACGCCAGGTGTACGGGAGTTGCTGTTGCAACCTTGTACGGCACATCGTTTCCGTAGGTACCGAGGAAAGCGCTCCGCTCCGCTCCAACCGTTGGCAGCATCGTCCCGTAGTTTACCGTCCCCGCCGGGCACGGTACTAGACGTGTCCACCGACGATACAACGCACCTCGCAACTCCACGCACAGTAAAAATTAAGTGCACACCAAATTGACATAGAAAAACGAATGCAAATGCGCACCACCAAAACACGCGAGGGGCGTTTCCTAGCAGACGAACTTTAGGAGCGCCTTTCCAAACACTACAAGGACTGCATCACAGAGCAATGACATGTGCCATTCTTCAGAGGGCGCTACAAAAAAGGTTTTTGAGAATGAACAGCATTTTCATAAATTATTTACACATTGTGCCTAAATAAATGTGATTCAGAAATAAATATTGTTTCTAAAATATTAATGTTGTTTTATTGTTGAACAAAACTTGGTTTTTTGTTACTAGTGTTTGTTCCCTCCTCACCTAGTCGCGCTTCAATCGCCACTCCCATAAGCCCCCATGCTGATGTCGCTGGCAATAGGTTCTGAACCGCTTTTTGCCCGAGCCTTCGCTACCATTTATATTTACCTTGGTCGTTCTGCTATCACTGGTGCTACAAAATACCCAGCCCGCGGCCGCCGTTTGCGCGGCGCGCAACGTTGAATAAATCTTAGGCTATGTGCAGACTATCGACGCAAAAGCTATATCGTGATCCATGGACGTAAAAAGCTGGCGTGTCACGCTGGTCGGTGGATTGAGACGTGAAATGACGTCATTCTTTAAATTTCCTTTGGGGTAGTTCCAACAAAACAAGAGGTACAGCCGTTTTCGGTAACTGTACATCCTCCTTAGTCTGTCATGTATTGAATGCCGTATCGTTTACGGCTTCCATAAAACTAATTATGGGAAGTAAATGTGATTCGGCGTAATGCTAACGGTCGTCCTCGCGGCCAATTCCAGTATGATGTTTACATGAGACCTACATTACTTTGAGAGCTAGATCTTTCCCCAGAAAGTTTGCTTTGCCGCATGATTAAATTTGGCGACGCGACTTTTTTCTAAGCACCACATCGAGGTACGCAGTTTCCGCAGGTAGCCTTTATTAGCTCCTGTAAAATAAATCTAGTCGTGGACCATTACATTTATTGTAATGGTCCACACAAGATTTATTGAATGCTGCGCGCCGCGCAAACGGCGGCCGCGGGCTGCGTATTTTGTAGCACCAGTGATAGCAGAACGACCGCGATGGTCACGCGGCGCCACCGCGGCTGCCGCGAATATCGAAAGCATGTCACAGGCTAGCGAGTGACCAGAGATGCCCGGTAACAAATAAAGGACAGGCATGCGCAAAGCGCGCCTAGCCCGCCAGTTCATTGAGCCTCGACCCGGCGCTCGCTGGCTGCAGATGGCGCAGCACATCCCGCAAACTTTTGCTGGCGACTGTACGTTTGTGCGGCAAAAAGGGTGTTGGCCGACTACAACACCCTGGGTTTTCTCTAAGGCGTTGAAAGGGTGTGAAATAGGTGTTCAGTTGCAAAAAAAAAAAAAAGCAGCGGAGGTGGGGTCGATTTAGCTACTTCTGGTGTTGCTAAGTTTTGCTTGGTTTTGCTGGGCCTTGCTAAGTTTTGTTTGATTCTTCGACGTTCTTGCTAGGCTAGGCTAAGTTCTGAGGGGTGAGGCCAAGTTTAGACGGATTTTACAAGGTTGTTCCAGTGTCCCCCCCCCTACTTACAGCGGATCCAAGAGAGAAACAAGCTAAATCAACCCCCAGCTCCGCTGTTTCTCCAGCCTTGCACCGCTAATGTAAGCTGCGCCATTTTTTTGTGTTTTAGTAGTCCAAAACGACTATCACCTTCAAAATGGTATAGTAAGGGGTGCGCATACGCATGCCCCCCTTGTGCTCACACTCGAGCAGGCGCGAAAGCCGGCTTCACTGTTATAATACATATCTGCGGTGGTGCACCCTCTACAGGCGGCGCAGTTTTATTTCTTGGTATTTTTTTTGCTCACGCCCCTCGGCTGTTGACGAACACCTCCAGAGGAGATGGCGTTGTGTGGACGTGCAGCGCTCTCTCCCCATAGCCGGATTTCTGCCCGCGGACGCGTCGTGTTCGCGGACATTTTTCTGCTCGGGTAGCTTTCTAGGAACACATGCAGGCAAAGGCTTAAGCGCGGGAGAAGAAGGGGGTCGGGGGCGGCCGGCCTCCAAGTCTAGCCCGTACTTTCGTTCCGTCGAACTTGTTTCTTCCTTGTTTGAAGTGTATAAATATGGACATGCAGGACTTTCCCGATAATGGCGACCAAGGCCCTGTGATGTTGCATTCCAAGAACTGCATTCCAAAGCCCCGGAGCTAAGGCAGGCCATTGCGACAAGCACGTCATTTTCATTTTTGCGTGAATTGCGCAGCTCGTTTTCTTTCAACCTTAACCAATGTTTCCTGCAAAGACCAATTGTCGACAGTTTGCTGAAGAGTGGCAACGTTAAAATCGTCATATTTTACGATCGGGGGCGTCCACAAAGGCGGTGAATATCAAAGAATTAGTGATCCTCATTAGTATAAACCTTTATGAAGAAGTGGACAATCTTTTGAGCCAGTATGTTTTTCAGGCTCTTCTTTGCAGTTAGCGAATCCCTGATGTACGTATATATCTGTGGTTTCTAGAGGATGGAGATTTTGTTGGAAGCACATGGTGACAGTGATGCTTCAGCGGTGCAGGGACTGCCGTCCTTTGTCAGTGATACACACGAAAGTAAAAACTACTGCTCAACAATATTTTGTATATCGACCAGATTTAGGGGAAATCCCCAAGGTGGAGTACGTTTCTGCGAAGGAAAATTTGACATCCACCTGAATGCAGCCGTACGGCTACAAATATTTTGTATATATTCATATATCATTGAAACTAACCATTCCTCGTCTTTTTACTGAGTTCTGACCGTAAGGGTTTCAGTGGAACGGGGTATAGGGAAGAGTAAGGTGCACGGGACCGCTGCGGTGCAACTTTGAAGCCCCAACAAAAAAAACCCGCGGGCGCCTATGCATGCAGGTGATGCATAAACCCCTCCGCTGTAAAAGCCGGCTTGGCTGCAAAACATTCCCTTCGTTCTGTTTCTCCCCCCTCCCCCCCCCCCCCCAGCGTTATTAGGTTGGTTTTTCCTCAGGCCACCAAAACTATTGAGAAAGTCAAAGCCCGCAAGACGAGCGAGATTTACCCGAAATATATTCTTGCTCCGTGCTCGCGATAAATTGCTTTTGAAATGTTCTATGCCAACAGCCCCTTACCTCCTTCCCGCCCTCTTCCTCTGCCATATGGGCCATGTTACGAATCAGCCCGCAGTGCTTCAAGCAAGCTTTGTGTCACACTCCTCGGCTGTGTGGCGAAGCCTCCACTACGTGCGCCTTTCGAGTAGGCGCCTCCCTGTCGGTGACTCACGCTTGCAGCCGACGGATCCACACGCCGCTACATGTCAGGGAAGCTGTCGCCTCTCTCTCTCTGCGTGATTCAAACTTCGGCGGTGGCAGACAAGACATGCAGAGACTTGTCCGAAGGACGTGGAAGCCTTCCACCTCTCCTCCCCTCTCTGGGACTCAGCGTGCGCCGCTACTACCGACCGCTCACGAACTCTGGAAAGAGCGTTGTGTGTGTCTGTACCGTTCGTATCGTGTGCACAATCTAGAGGGAACGCTTGTTTCACCTTTAGCGCTTTAAATATAAATAAGACCCCCCCCCCCAGCGCTGTAGTTCATTCCTGTTGGAGCAGTGAATCAATGCTGTCACTCTGCTCGAGTCCTGTTACAGTATTGTAACCTCGCCCGCCGGGGCATTGTTCTGGCCTGGCTTCGGCTCATCTCTCACCATGCAGAAAACAAGTTAAGTTAGCCTTCGGCTTCTGGTCTTCTTCAAGGCAGCAACATTGCCTGGCCGCTCGCTTCACCACGCTACGACACGCATGTCGGAGGCGACGAGGCTCGGGTACGCCTTCCCGTATGCAACAGTCTCTTGCCACTTATATGTTATATCCCAGCCCACAAGGGGCCGACTGCCCATCTATCTGTATCTTGTTTTAGAATTCCAACTACAGCCAACTCAGTGTAGTGCATGTTCATATGAGTAGCAAGCCAAGCTCGCTGCCAGGCTGTCTTCTCTTGATCATTAAAGGCATCCCTCCTCCTCCGCCTCCCCCCCCCCCCTTTTTTGTTGCAGTTATTGGTAACCAACACTGCATAAACTGATGCCCAGCAGCCCAGCAAGCCTAACGCCTTTTCTGCTTGCGGCTTGGTGTTTTTAAATTAACCACTAAAAGGGATTGACCAGAGTGCCCATTGATAATACAACAAGAGGTATTACAGTTTACAGAGTGAACAAAAGGAAACATATCCATATGTAATCGACAGCTGCTATCTATATAATTTTCGGTGAGATGCTGATTTCCTTATTTTTTAGTTTTTTTTTTGGCTACTGAAAGTACATCTATAGCTATGATTTAACTGGTGAAATCGTGTGATTTGGTGGAAAATCACATTAACTAGTACGGTTCCTCGCATCAGCTAGATTTACGTGTAATTTTGTTAAATGAAGCCTGAAGAGACCAGTCCAATTCGTTTCATTTATAAAGCATTTTGTTTTAAAAAAGTATTTATGTATAGGGACTACATATTGTTGTTTCGTTTAAGTGGCAATAACTACCGTTTCATTAAGCGATTTCCCTTTAGTAAGATTTCCACTCCTCGGAGGTTTGACTGCATAATTTTTTTTGTACGCAGCTGTTTCGTTAAAAACACACTTCATGTTTCCAAAACACAATTCTTAATTTACACTACACATTAGTTGGTGCCACCTACAATGCATTCCTGAACAAACGTACAAAGTAAAAAAAAAACGAATAGCTACAATTTCTGCTCACTTTAAAGCGAGGTACACAATTCTAGAATTTGAAAAATGCGAGCCTTGCCAACAAGAAAAATTCCCCGCATTTCCCCGAGGGGAAGAATGTGAAAGTGCGAATACACGAGTTGAATTTGCGCGGTTCGGTAATGTTCGCGAAAGAGAGATCACACACACACACACAACTACAAAGAAAGAAAGATGCATTTATTCACAGACACCTATTTGTGTTGTCGTACTTGATTGCTAGAGCGGATCTCAGCTTTTAAATTTCGTGTCAGTACTCCTTTAAGCGGGTGCATTAGCCCTTCTCACGCCCGATTCCTGGCCAATCCCCCACGTGGGTATGTGCCATGTCAGCGGCCAGGCAGCGCGCGCCCATCTCCCCCCGTTGCCAAGGAAGACGAGGAGATTCTTGGCCAATCCCCCACGTGGGTATGCTATGCGGACATCGCCGGTGGACGCAGGTTCAGGGTCGCTTAAGAAGTGCATTCGCACTTAATACAATCTTTTCAAGGCACCCTGAAGTGGGCTAGAAATATTGCACATATTAATTTCACGAGAGGGAAAAAATTGGCACAGCTTGCACTAGTGGTGCAAGGCTCGAGAAACAGCACAGCTGGCGGCCCCTCTTGCTTCGTCGGAGACCCGACTGTTGCACCTGTAGGTGCGTCGGAACAAGGGGTGGAGGGGGTAGGAAGGTAGGGGGTACGTAGGGGGAGCGACGGCGCTCCCAGTCAAAGGGCACCCGTAGACTTCTTTTTTTAGTATACTGGCCGGTAGAATTGATGATGAGAACTAATCCTTACACGATTAGAATATATAAGTCACCTTGCATACCCCGTAAGCGAACTAATTAGGACAAACACGCTTTCAATCTCCAGTTTCTGAACTAAACCGGAACACTACAAATTTGTCGCACATTTTAACACAGCGTTAGTTTATATTTGTATTTCGCTCGTTTTCTTTGTCAATATTGAAGAAATTGCTTTTGGTGGAATGGATGTGCAAATGTTATTGTATGTTCGCGGTTAGGAGGCTTGTCGAAAGAAGATCTGTCAGTCTGCACAACCTTGTAGGTTTCCTATTACTGTTTTCATAAATTTGTAAGGCGTACAGCTCTTTTTGTGCATTAGCATTGTGCATTTGCGGTACCTTTGCCTTCTAGGGTGCACATTTGCCATGAAGACGTACACAACTGGCTGCTCTCCATCATCTGTGATGAATGAAAATTTGATTAGATTTGATTTTATGTCGGTGATATGGGCTTACTGATTTAGTCTAGTCATAATGATGATGATGACTAGACTAGATGATTAAACACGATGATATCATGATTATGATGATGATGATATCTATGGTACTTTTTTTTGCTCCCCAAGACGAAAAATAGTTCTGACATGTGCACCTCACATGCAGGGGTTTATCCAGAATTTAGATTAGATTGGGGGGGGGGGGGGGTATAAATCCCTGGGCCGGGTGCTCGCCGTTGCGGATTCTTTTTTTTTGGGGGGGGGGGGGGGTGAGGGGTCGAAATCCTTCGGGGGGGGGGGGGGGGGGAGGCTACTGGGGTGTGTGTATAATCCCGGCTCACATGGATTTCCGAACTTGCCGCTGAAAGTTCTCCATGATTGGCAGGCCCGGATCGTTTTGTCCGCAGCCTTTCATCATCACCATCATCATCATCGCCAGTATACGCCCACTGCAGGGCAAAGGCATTTCCCATTAATATCCGATTATCCCGGTCCTGTGCTAACTGCGACCAATTTATCCCCCCAAACTTCTTGATCTCATCTGCATCCCATCACACGTTTTCTGCCGCCCCGTGCCACGCTTGCCTTCTCTAGGGATCCACTCTGTTACCCCTAATGAATAACGGTTATCTTTCCTTCGCATTACATGCCCTGCCCACGTCCATTTCTTCTTCTTAATTTCTACTAATATGTCCTTAACTCGCGTTTGTTCCCTGACCCACTCCGCTCTCTTCTTGTGCCTTAATGTTACACCTATCATATCTTCCGTTCCATTGCTCGCTGAGTCGTCCTCATTTTAAGTTGAACCCTCTTAGTGAGCCTCGAAGTTTCTGCCCCGTAGGTGAGTACCGGTAAGATGCAGCTGTCATACACTTTATTCTTCGGGGACAATGGCTGCCATTCATTATCTGAGAATTCAGCCTGCCGAATGCACTCCACACCATTCTTATCCTTCTAATTATCTCTGCCTCATGGTTGGGATCCGGGGTCACAACTTGGCCTACGTAGATATATTCGCTTACCACTTCCACTGCCTCGCCACCGATCTCAAACCGCTGTGCTGTCCCGAGGTTAATTACTTATAATTAGTTTTCTGCATATTAATTTTCAGGCCCACAGTTCTACCAGTTCTACTCTGTCCAGTGCGGTAAGCATGTTTTGCTAGGTAACTTGGGGGACGAATTGCAAACATTCTTACCGCAGCCTTTCACATCTCTCCAAAAGTGGACCGCGTTAGCACGCGCTAGAACCCGCGGCAACCGGCTTCGCGAACTCGGCGTAACGAACCCGCGACGTCTGTGCTCCCCCCTTCAGGCGCGAACACACGTGAACTGGCGAGTAGAAGAGCACGCGGGAACGCGAGGCAGTGTTCTCGAAGGTGGCTCCTCACGTGCGCTGGGTATTTTTTTCTTTGTATTCTTTCGCGAGCTCCTCCCGTGGCGCAAGCCTTGACGCCGCCGGGCGCTCCTCACGAGGCGCACGCTCGGCTGGGCTGAGTTTTCCGGCAATGCTCGACGGCGGAACTAAAAACTTAAATCTCTGCTGTTAAAAGAAGTGGACAGCCCAAACACACCACCATGCCCACCCATAAGCAAGATTCACAACCCAAGCACCTTCAGGTGAACATTTCAGGAGCTGTGATGGGCAATGCTGGAAGGCTGAGATGGGGATAACTCTGCTACCTCCACCAAACATGTTACGTTGTAGCAAAACAGAGGACACAAACCCGCGTAGTTGGCGAAGCTATGTATTTTCATGACGTTGGCCACGTACGAGAGAGAGCCCGCACAAGCTACATGTCCCACACAGCTTCGTCGTCTTGGGAGACTACGCATCCCACACAGCTTCGTTGTCTTTGGAGATACAAGTGAACGGTGGTGTGTGCTACTGTCCACTTCTTCTTTGCGTAACAATTAGAGCTTCACTTTCTTCTTTTGTGACAATATCGAGCTGCAGCAAAGTGCAAAAGCCAACGTCCTGTCGGGAGCTGCTGACCATGTCATCTACATTGATGGGAGTCATCTACCCCTTAAAAGAAATTTGTGGGCTGATTAGGTATAGCAAATAGTACTGCTGGTAAAAAAAAATCTCAAGCCTACCCAGTGCTGCTGTAATCCTCTTGCAGCTGCTCTGTTCAATAATAGCTCTAGGGGGAAATTATTGTACCGTTTGACCACACGTATCAAATCAATGCACTCTTGCACTATGCGTTACTGCACAAGCTTAGTGTTTTCCACTTAAAGGGGCCATGTTGACAAAATAAAACTGTTCAACTTGAAATAATTTGAAGCTAGCTTTTGGTAATTCACTCAGCACCATGCCAGCCATGAAACATGTCTTTTTGACTGAAAAAATTCAAAAAATATTAAAAACCTTCGAAATTTGGCACTACACTGATGTAATATGGGCGAGCACTGAAACATAGTTATCGAAGTGGTAACAGCACATTAGCATCAAGTGATATGATTAAACAGAACCAAAGGTCCCACTACAATCACCCAGTCATGTTTCTTGGCGGTCGCTTAGGTCAGTGGCCACCAATCGCACAAACAAGATCCTGTGAGGTCATAGAGAAAATGCCAGAAAGCAGCTGGGGGTTCTCCGGAGCTTCATGTTTTTTGTGATTTTTTGTTATCTCGATGATTTGTTAGAAGTTTGAAAAAAATTGGTATCATTGTTATCAGTAAAAAGCAGTATGTTTTATGAACCAAACTTGTATTTTGTCTTCATTGCCCCTTTAAAGTATATACCATTACAATGTAATAGTTATGCGGAAACTGCAACCACGCATGGATTAGCATATGCTAACAATTTGTGTGCATAAAACTAAAACTTAGTCAACTTCGCAGTAACCTGTATCTATAATGCAGAAGCTTGCTGCTGATAAGCAAAAATAAATGTCCCAATGACTGCAAAAAAAATCATCATAACTGCTTCCAGTTGATCACAGCACAGACTTTATCAGCAATTTCTAGTTAAAATTTGGGCTTTTTACACAGCGACTTTCCTCTGCTTCAAGCAACGGAGTATTACAGATGGTTTGGCCTGGGCTACAGGCATACATTTTCATCCTCATCAACACAAATTATGTAAAAAAAAAAGCTGCTAGTACCCTATCAGAAGGTTCAGCAACCAGAAACATTTTAACGTCAATATTCCTTTATGCATCAAATTTGGCCCTAGTCTAACGGCATGCTAGTAAAAAACATCCGTGAAAAAGAACCTGTGTGCCCATTTTAGCAATGTTATCAATCCAAAGTTCTCTTCAAATCTTTTTGCAGTGTGCTCTCTAATAGTTTTCCTTAATCGTTTCAAGGCGTATCCTTACGAATCTATTTTTTTACATATTTGAAACTAAGTGAAAGAAAAATACTGTGACATCTCACTACAGCAAAGTTGGAAGGGGAGATCTAGCCAATCATTCATTAAAACAATTGTCTACGCGTGCACTACCACTAATATAAAACGAAATTATAGTTACTTCATAGCACTCATTCCTCCAATATAACCAATTTCTTTATAATGAGGTTGAACTGCAGCTGTCAATCACAACCTGCAACAAATCAGTGCTACGTGCCCTTCATCCAGAAAACTTTAGATGTAGTAGATGCATATGATCTTAACAAGGCCATGAAGACCAAATGCAAGTTTGGTTCATTCAAAAGACTGCCTTGTTAGAATACATCCATTTTAACACAAACTTCACTAAAATAGGCAACATAAGTTATAACGGGGAAAAGAGAGAATAGACATGCGACACCCTTGCTACTTTTCCGCACTGAACTGATGGCGTATTATGGGCAGCCTGTTTCGAGGCTGACGAAATCGAATGCAAATTAAACAAGGATGCATAACGAGATATTTGTGCTTAAATTTAGTGCACATTCTTATTATAGCAGTAATAATTGTGGGATGAAAAATGGAATTTACGGACGAACATGTAAACATAGAAGCACCAGTGCGTATGGCGTGCACTATGCTGGCCGAACCTGCACATCTGTTGGGCTCGTTGCACTTATCTGCCACGACACTAGCCAACTGGCATAAGCGACATCACCACTTACATGACCCTGTTTGTCGAGCAAACCCACTCTTTTATGAACAATTACTATAATCCGTAACAGAAGTAAGCCAGCTGCAGGTACAAATCAGGTTAAAAACAAGGCAAGTGCGGACAGCAGTCCTCAAGCAGCATCGTCGTGCCATCTATGAAGGCGAATAGTAAAAAAAGGCAATACAAAAGAAAGTTTTGCCGTTCACAGCAGCTATAGTCAACATATGTAACTTTTGTGTTAGGTACATTCCCTGCAGACATTATCGCTGACGTCACGAAACACACAATTTAGCGAGACAATTAAAATGTTGGTTTAAAATGTTTAATTTCTTAGTGAATAAAGCATTGTTTACTGACAGACAAACACTGGCGGTACTATAAAACACCAAATCTTTCGAATAAAACAAACTTGTATTTTTGTCTTCATGGCACCTTTTAAGAATATTGCCATATGAACGATGACTTTAGAGCACTTAGCGATCAACTATGCACAGCACGTGACCACTAAAAGAAGAAAAAAAACAGTTAAGCCGATTACATACAGTATGCATTACAGTTCACTGCAAAGGGACACCACAGTCATGAAAGTAAGCTACCATGCCAATTACATGGCCTGATTTTATTTTGCTAGCAGGCTGTCCGCGCAACAATGCCAAAAAACGCGCAAAGCTTCTGCTCTGCTTCCTTGAAGTTTCTTTTCGGCTATGTCGAGCTTAGAAAAGAGGACTCATTTCCGCCCCCCCCCCCCCGCAACCGGCAGGTTAGACGAGGAGGTTCAACTCATCGACAAGGATCTTGAGAACTTCTCCCGCACACTTAGGCTACCCAAATCACAAGACACCAACCCGAACACTGACCCCTCCCTCCACAAAAGAATAAAGGCTCCCTCCAAATACATGGAAACACTGAAATTTCAGCTATTCGGCCACCCCTTCCAGGCTCAGTCAAACGAATAAAATTGCAGCGCTTTCACCGATCACTCTTGGGAAATGTCACAAAAGAATGGAGTCTACGCAGATGTCAAAGAAGTCGTGGTTTGCCAGCCGATGACGTTTTCGCGGTATCTCCATCTACACTCGTTGTTCAAAGCTGGCACCAGAGTCCAGACTATTGCTAGCATTCACCGGGAAAGTACAAGGCACCGTAAACAGAAAATACAGATCTTGTAGTCACTGCAGATACACAAAGCAGGAAAAAAATTTGCACAACAACGCACTTGAGAACAGGCACACACCATGCATACAACGTTCCTGAAGTTCCTCAAGCTAGGGGAATCTTGGACCTTAGGGGGAAGATTGGGATTTTTTCTAGTGCCATGCGAAACGACACAGGGGCGGCCATCATTTCTGCCCGTCTGGTGCCCACGGCGGGTCTCGGATACGCCAACCCATGTAAGCGTCAACGCCAAGACAACAAAATGCCTTTCACGGGCTGACTGACTGCTCAGCCTTTCGACCATGGCTTCCGATTTCATGAAAGCGTTGGTCAGCAGGTCGGCCTTTAATTGCTTTTAACGTCTCCAGCAAGTGCCGCCTTCGTAAACTCAAAGGCGGCACTGGCTGCACAACGCAGTCGCGCCCTTTATTCGTGACTAGTTGCAAACAGAAACTTTTGCATGGGCAGTTTTGCACTGCTGTTCCGAAAAGTGAACAGTGTACAGTCTACTACACTGTAGACAGTGTTGTTGCTGTTCCATGGCTGGCGACAGACAACCGAATGTCGCGAACGTAGCTGATTTGCTCATTGCTTATTTACATCGCGGTTTGCCAAAGTGCATTAAGCATATCTTAAATCTTCGAAGTCTGGTTTTGCCGACCGAAGTATACATAATGTTTTCTGCTTCATCGTAGGTAGCATCAACCTGGCAAATATGCAAGTGTCATGGTCGCTCGATGGCATCCCATGCATCCCAATGCAGAAAACAACACACGCCATAGCAGGCGTATAGAGCTAATGTACTGACTCCACATCCAACTATTAGCGTAACCAGTTCGCAGCTGACGTAACTGTGGATAATATATTTGCTTAACAAATGTTAAATCTGCAATTTACTTTATATAAAAGCGTGATCGGTTACTTTGTGCGACCATATATTTCATGTCTAGGGAATGTACCATAATCTGGGGGAGAAATAGCGCTTAAAAACCTGGCAACACTGCTAAAGCACAAAAATCTGCTAACTTTGGCATGTGCAAAAACAGCGTTGCCAGAGAAAAAAGGCATGTCCCTAAGTATGGGGATTTCAGGTCCGTGAGGATGCGTGGGGGCGTATGCTCAAGTAAAAGTAGGGACATCTGAAAATTTGTGCCAAAACAGGACTGTCAAAGTTTCTCTAGATGTAGTAAATTAATTTAGTAATGAAAATTTTTGGGGGGTAGGGCGGGAAGTTTAAATATAGATCGCATCACCATTGCCGCTACAACTGCTACAACCACTACAACCAGAAAAAGGGTTTTTTTTTTCTTTTTCTTCCTGCCACGCTCACGGCACTCACGGTATCGTCTCTGTTTTGTGCCGGCCGTCGCTTTGAGAGAGAGCGAGGAAGAACAATATTATTTGCCCTAAAGTAGAGAGCTTGGGCTTTCTTTGCCGAGTACGCGGCGATGGGTTTTTTTTTTTTTTTTTTTTCGGCTATCGTATGCCCTATCGATCCCCGAAACAAAGAAAGCGTCATGTCAAAATGACGGCCGTAGCTTCGCAGTATTCGGCCCGCTGTCCTTGTGTTGCGACTTGTAAAGGGAATTTTTTTACTGTAGGTAGTCCCTATTTTACATCACTAAGTAATGTTGAAGTAATTTGGAGCCGGAAAACTGGGAAGACGCAGCTCAGAAAAAGGACTTTCTTTTTACCTTTTTTTTCTGGCTAAGGGGGCTGGCCCAGCCATGCATGGGTGTTTCAAGGATTTGACAAGCTGTTACTCTGGTTTCCCCAGCCGAAAAAAACAACCGTAGGTACATTTGGACCTGCCGAAAACACAATTGGTTCAATTGGAACCAAATGGTATTGCCAAATTGGTCCAATTGTCTTTTCGGCAGGCCCAATTTGGGGCACCAATTGTTTTTTTTTTTTTGGGGGGGGGGGGGGGGTGCTGGGTCTCGCAGTGGCACGCACGTGTTAGACATTTTAAGGCCACAACATCTTACCTTTGAGGCCTGTGGGTTATATTGAGGTTACTCCAGTATAAAATGCAGTCTTTCTGGGATAACTGGAGAGCTGGGCCAGGGTGGGGTACTCAAACAAGTATTCCAGAATAAAAAATATTCCGAAACGTGCTGGAAGCGTGAAGTACGTACAGGTGCCGAGATGCACCTCTACATGACATAGCAGGGTATTTTACAAGTTCTTCTGTCAATACACCGATAAAGTAGCCAATTAAGAATGCATGCAGATATTTAAATAACTTTTTTTTATATTTTGGGTGGAGTGGTCTTGTAGAATTGTCACAAGTAGGCATCAAACTATATATTGAAAGGAAAAATATGGCTCTATAACAGTGACAGCGGAATTCTCACTGAATATATGCATGTTAATTTCACTTGAGCAACATCACTACTTTCTTAAAAAGTTGTTTTTGCCCACAACATTAGCTCAGACTCTCAGCTCAACTCACAAGGCATGTGAGCAGTACAAGTCTTTCTGCTGCTACAAATGAGTGTAAGTTGTACCGAATTGTCATACCACTATCGACAATATCTTTCATCAGATTATGAAGGCAACAAAGGCCATCCAGGAATGTACGAGATCAGCCACTGTGAAAAGAGTAAGGGATAGAAAAAGAGAAGACTATTTCCGTCACAAAAACCCCCCTTGAGGTCATAAACAATGTGCGTGGTGAAAAGAAGAAGCTCGCGCACTTCTTGCGATAAATGTAATGAGATAATATCACAATATATTTGATAGTGTAAATGTAGATGCAAAAACACAGTAACTGTATAAAACACTATCGCGTAACTTGTATGTCTAGATATGGCCCATCTCTGCTGGAGCTTTATTGCAATAATGCCAGGGGCAAATTTTTGTTATGTTTGTATACATATTATAGAAGACAACCGTTTGTTGTCGGTTAAAGCCCAGTGGTACCCTGGGCTTTAACTGTCATACTCCCGTAATTTAAGGGTAACAGAGTGGATCCCTAGAGAAGGCAAGCGCTGTAGGGGGCGGCAGAAAGTTAGATGGGCAGATGAGATCAAGAAGTTTGCGGGGATAAATTGGTCACAGTTGGCACAGGACCAAGGTAATTGGAGAATAATGGGAGAGGCCTTTGCCCTGCAGTGGGCATAGACAGGCTGGTGATGATGATATTGTATGCACTCACATGCTCGGTAGCTTCTCCTGCATGCATGTTGGAAATAAAGGATTCACTCTGCCCTGCTGCTCGACAGCTGACCGGACTGGTTGCGGTATGTCTGGTTATTTGTTGATTGTGCAAGTTCCCTAGGGCATATCACTCCATCTTCTAATCCACTTTAGGGATCCACATTTCACCTCCAGCAGCCTCCTGTCTGTGCAAGCAGCTGGGAGCGACACGGCATACCATTGCAGTGTGCAACCGAGGTTGTCCATTTCATTTATTTATTGACACTCTTGGCCCATAGGCCTGTAAAGGGTTGGAGGGCAAAAAACTAGGTACAGGTTAATAAACAACGCTAGCTAGCTGCAAGCTGATGGAAGAAAAAATTAACACCACATTGTTTTCAAGATTGCATAAAGGAACACTGTTCAGGCACGTAGCAGTGTGCATTGAAACTCCAGTAAAAAGAGATGCTCAAAATGCATAAGGTAGTTATGCCATCCACAATTGACACTTAAGGCATGCAAAGTGGCATTACAGTGCTCCAAGGCAAGTGCGATCTGTCCAAAGGTACTGCCTGTCTGCTTGTGTTTTAAAAAAGCTTCGGAAAAGGCAGAAGTATGCTGTTTTGGTTGCACATGGCACAAGTTAATTTTTTTAATGGCTTCTATAAAAATCCTGAACTTACTTAGCAAGAGACGATTTTTTTTTAAGGTAACAAACAACACCTGAATGCAGGTCCAGGAAACAAGTGTGAGATCTCAAGTGTGAAGCATCGGGGCAACAACCATTCAAATTCAAACTCAGGATAGCAGCCATTTATGGCTGTTGTTAAAATGCTGCATTGACAGCAGTCACTATGGTTGTATCAGCAGAAAATAAACCAAGCGACATGACTCTTAGCTGATGCTGTTAAAATTTCGAAGAGGAGCTTGTGAGAAACTGCAGCAACAGGGGATTATCCAGAATTTTGATTTTTAGGGGGTGTCGAAATCCTCCTGGGGGGGTGTTGGGGCCTGTTGTGTGTGTGTGAAGGGAGGGGGGGAGGGGGGGTATGAATCCCCGACTTGCAAGCAAAAAAAAAAATAAAAATAAGATGCTTAGCCCTCCAATTAATCTAAAAAAGACTGGATGCTAATAAGCCACATTGTATTCACAAACAACAAGGGCATGGTACCAAGGGTTGTAGCAATTTCCACGAATATGAAACACGAAATGCCTATAATGCTTTAGAACCCCAGGTGGCCTAAATAGCTCTGTACCCCTCCAGCCCAGATATAGCCTTGGAATATGTAAATTCCCCCCCCCCCCCCCCCCTTCCCTTGTTTTATGATGGTACTCAAGATTCTGCAGTTTGGGGCCATGTTACACAAAAAGTGGCCATAATTTTAAGGCAAATTCAGAAACCTGAGCGAGCACTTAGTAGCCAGCCCACAGTGCCATACCACCTCAGTACTTTCCTGTGAGGACAGGTCAGCCTGGACATGCCATTGCCACACGGATGCAACCTAATACTGTACGAAAGTGAAAGCTCTAGCCTGGCGAAAAGGCTTAAAAAGTAACTGATTGCACGTACGTACTGAAATTAGCACATACAGTGTTTGCAAAGAGCAGAGTCCAGTTCTCCTCCAAGCATGGGTGCAGCAAGGAATTGAGCTTACAGGGCTTCATTTTGGAGGCACGAGTGTGCACTGTGTGCGTTTCCGATTTTAAGCCATTACAATGCAACTTCTAGGAATTTATTTCGCTTATGTTGTCTATCTGCTTATTAGGTGAAAGCCTTCAACGTTTTTTTATAGAACATGTGAGACAAAAATTTTGAGGTACACAAAATTGCACAGAAAAGTGAAGCACAAGGCGTAAGCCAGGGATCACGCGCTGGGAAAGAGCAGCAGCAGTGCGGGAGGGGGGTTGGCCGATGCCGCAAATGCAATACGAGCCGCCTTGGGAGGTGAATAGGTGGCTCCTGGTGACAGCGAGTCAGCGGAACGGGCTTTGGAGGGTACTGTCCAGGGGGCTGGTCAGTTGGTGATGGGCGCAGCCGCAGAGTTCCACCGCACATAAACAGAAGGTCCAACTAGGCTTTCGCCTGCGCATTCTTGGAAAGTTCTCAGCGTCCGCCGTAATTTTGAGGGGTTTTGTTGTGTGAAGCTCGTTTTCTACTTCTGTATCCCCTTCTTGCAACCAATCTTCGCAGTTTCTTTTCTGATAAGTGGTCTTTAGATCACGACAGGGAACACAAGCTATGTCCACAGCGCTTTGTAGGGTAGCAGGAGCTACTACCATGCTTAGTTGGGGAGTCCATGTAGTATATGAGTGATTTGTGTGTTTAGGTTCATTTAGCATATGTTCAACAGCCAACCTGATATGCCCTGCTCCTATAAAGATGCTGGTGTTTGTATCGGTATTTTTGACATAGAAAGGTTGGGGCCATGAGCATGCGAGTGATATCAACGCAGCTGTTTTAGTGGTGTCGACAATGCAGACATGCAAAAAGCCAGCAAGAAAAAGACAGTACATTGCACGAATCTCTACAGACTACACAGCGGTGTCTCTGTAGGCGCTGTGGAAACACAGGGCAGCAGTCACTGCGCTGAGGGCCTATACTCATGACCTCTGGGGGAAAGACACAATAAGGCGTACATACATGGTTGAGGAACCAGCTACTTGTCTTCTGGTTGCGTGTTATTTTTCATAAAGTTTTTTAATGTATGCACTTATAAATGCAACTCAAATTACAAAACAAGAACTTACCTACACCTTGGTAATTTTGGTTCTACAGCTATTTTAAATTCAAGGATAAATTGGACAAGCTAAACTTAGTTCGGAATCAACTCACCGTGCCAATAATACACCCATTGCTTTTGTTAGATAAATCTTCCATTAAAATGCTCGATAATGAAGGAAATGCATGCAATTTGACATACTCAGTTGCGGAAAGAAGTCATTAGCATCTGTGGACAGATCAAAGTACATTAGGGTGTTAAAGAGAGACTACATCAAAACAAACCCAATGCATTTTCTCTTCTGCCTTCAATTGCAGAACTAAGGTTCTATACTTACACTAAACGGTCATATTACTGAATACATGGATTAAACTACACAATGCAGTCACAAATAGGAATACGACAAACTCACTCCAGTGTCCCTTTAACTAGCAAGTGAAGATGGTCGAGATTATGCGTGGTATGAAATCTGTAAAATCCTGCTTCAGATAAAAAGTAAAAAATGAGACTAGGTCAAAATATGGGCACACCTTCCAGGAAAAGTGTCTGATGTAGTGGAATGTGATGTATGTAAAATTCTGGAAAATGAGCAGCGAGTGATACCAAAGCAGCTAGCTGTGCAAAATTTGTGAAGTGATTTTAGCTTCGAAGCCTCAAGAAGAATTGGCGTGTTAGGAAAGTGGAAACTGTGTTAATTTCATAAATGTCATGACATGTGAAAGTCTCCACGGTGCAATGAGGTTCATAACAGTCCTTTGTATGTGGAAATTCCTATCTCACATGCTAATGTATTTACTGATACATGTATGTGGCTGGAGAGGAGTTGACGTGTTATGTTGATGTGCTTGAAAAGGGTGTTTTGTGGAAGTAACGTTGTTTCCACTGCATGTAATAAAATATAACCACGCTGGGTTTCAGATGACCCCATATCAGCCTCAACTTACAAACCGTATTTGACTTGTGTGGAATGTGCCAATCAGAGCCCTAGGTGATAGAAAACCACAAACAAAACTAGAAACCAACGCCGCATATACAAATACATCTTTATTCTCCAAGAAAACCTTGTTCATGATCGCGCCGGGCTTTAAAACGCAGTGGGTAAGCCTTGTGCGATGTGAAAAAGGTGGATTTAATGCGTGTAATCCATTGCAGCAGCCCAACCTGTCACCCTTTCTCACAGAGAAGAAACGACAAAAAAAAAAAAGAGGGGAGGCGTCGTAAATATGTAGCACTTTTGTACAGGCAGCGGCACGTAGTCTACAGTCTATGCAACAAACATTGGCACAGCCGTCACACTTCCTCATTTGGTTCACCAACCACGACAAGGTCCTCGGCCTCTTCACCAAGGTCGCTGCCCAAGTCGTCGTCACTGTCCCCGAGCTCACCGACCTGCAGAGGGTTGCACACACAACGGGGCCAATGCAGGAGCACTCCTCTGCACTGCACTGTGGCATGCCAGAACAGAGCTCGTTAACATAATCAATCTGCACCTGCAAACTGCCGCTGTCTGCAATTTGACTTGGCTGCAACCGTCGATGTTGGCAAATCTTTTTGCTATTACAACAGCAACTCAGCATTGAAGTGTTTACATCGAGCTGTCGTGACTCCTTCCAGAACACTGATGGCATGCACGATACAAGGTCTCCTCAATTTGTCATTTCCGAATACGCATACTAGTTCATCGGCCATCGCAGGTGTTCTGGCTTTCCCAATATGCTGCACGTTCTTTGGGGCTGTTCTGCTTTGCAACCATCACTTTCAACTCATCTTAAATCCCTTTCACCCCCTCCCTCTTCTCCCCAAGACTGGCTCGTGCCGCTGGAGGGAATGGAATGGGCAGCCTGGTGGCGAGCTTTGGTGGCTCACGTTCGTCAGGTCCTCCCATCTGCATAGCTAATTTTTTTTCTCCCGCAGCCTTGTACTTTTGGGGGTCTTTTTGTGTCAATAAAGTTTACCAGCAACACACAGAGCTGCTCCAGAGCAGCTGCGTATTTCTTTTGTGCATATAATTCCTATAGGCCTCGTGCGCTGGTATGGTGGCGCCACTGAATTCGAACCAGCGGCGCCCCCTGTCGACACGCGCCGCATCTTTTGCGCGTACCGCGCTTCGCCTGCCTGTGGCCTGCCCGCGTATCCCGTGCGCAGGGCCAGCGTGACTACGCGAAGCAAGCCGTGCGTGAACTGTTCTGCGGCTTAGAATAAATAGGGGGCCCTGAGAAATACTTAAAAAATAAAGGCTACTTGACCTGCGGAAAAAAAAAAAAAAGACTAGACGACAGCAATCATGTCTTTGGCCTCAACGCAGAAATTCAGACCGAAATAGGGCCCTCTATATAGCCCCGGAACATGGTGTGATTCAAATGAATAGTTTAAAATGCAAGTGCGGCTGGGAGTAAGGAAAAAATATGGAATGTAAATTTTAATCCATCAGCATTTTTTGCTAATAGTACCCCAGAGCCCAATCTGTGTAATGCCTGGCATTTGCACAATAACGCACAATGGGAGATCGAAGTTAACGCGTCGTAATAGTGTAACTGTAGACCATTTGTCGAGTGAAGTTAAAAATACAGGAAAAAAGAATAAAAATGAACTTGCTATATTGAGAAGTCTACCTAATCAGAACATTCACACGATTAATAAAACAAAATTATAAAGAACCCGGAAATGCAACCCGAAGAACACAAACAATTATTAATACGCACCAAATCCCAAATGCCTTGCATTCGCACAAAATGGCACAATTATTAAAACATTTGTTGTATAATAATGTAAATGTATGTTATTTGTATAAGAAAAACTAGAAATACCAATAGAGCTAGAAATGAACCAATGAGACAAAAAGAAAACCGATTCGCCGCACTAACCTGTTTATTGATTCCAAAATAGCACAAACCAGAAAAGCAAACAAAAAGACGAAGAAGTCAGAAAAGCACCAATCTGGCTGCGATTAAAAGCCTCAAGATGAACAGAAGCGGCATAGGAATCCATACACACGTACAATTTTCTAAATTTCTCCAATTTTGTTGATAGTTCACGTACATAATCCCTTGCTTCGTTTCTGTGCTCGTCGGCAAACCCAAAACGCTTTTTTTTCTCTTTTTTTTTGTTTCGAGGAAGCTGCTGGAAGGCTGTATGCCGCGGCTGGGGCTAACACACGGCGACGGCGATTTTACATTAGTAGCCACGACAGCCGGGAAGAAATTGTCCAAGAAGTTGCCGCGTGCGTGGGATAAGCCATCTGTGCGTCCAACGCAGGACACACAGCAGCAAATAAAACGCTTATTTATATGTTAGCACGACCGTGCGCTATTGAAACTGTCCAACATCGAAATTAGTGTACACGTCACCCGAAAAAGGTGCCCGCACAAATTCGTTATGTAAAATGTGGTTTTGCTGACGTTCCTGCGTACGAGGGCAGCCACAAAAATGTAGAGCCAACATATGCTCCGACAGACGCTGTTGACGAAGAAATGATGGAACCAAGCGTTGAGGTGATCAGATGGCTCCTCGAAGCTCAGCCTGCTCTTTCTTTAATAACATTCGCATAAAAACCAACATAATTTATTCTTTGGCGATGTTCCATACTTGTTTTTGTAACTGTTGAGCCATCGGCAAACAAAAAAGGCAGAATTGCTTATTTTTCGCCCGTAAAGGCGCCGTTCTGTGATACCTCCGCCGCTGGGGGAGGCTGACCGCGCCGGCCCCGTACGCGCAAAATATGCCGCCGCGGCTGCCAGGAGGCGCTGCCTGTGCCGCTCAAGTAGCAGCGCACTAGCCCTATAGCGAGGGCAGTCCTGGACTGCCTGCAAACTACTAAGAGCTCAAAATACTTACGCAAGAAAAAATTGTGTGCAGCAGATGTTCGAGATAAGTGAAACGCTAAAAATTTAAACGCACTACAACACATTACAAACATCAGCTACCATGCTAATAACCGCCTTTTTTTTTTCTTGTAACTGGAGCTCGCAACCACAAGGCTGGTTATCTAGCAAAAACAAAATATCAAACAACAGGTGCTCTTGGAACGCAGATGTGTCAGGTAGCATCATTTTAGGAGCCCAGATGAATTTTAATTTACGTTTGCACAGTCATGAAAAAATGAAATGCAAACATGAAAGTATGAACCAGAACACACAAAATTGAAAAATACTGTGTGGAGGTCCAATAATGGCGCGCTATTGGTATATCTGGAAAGCCACATTTCCAAACTTTGTTACTGTATTTATCAATTTAACTTGCATGGAAAGAAATTGCACTATTTGCACATTCTGGTTTATATTTTAGTGATCGCATTTCATTCGTCCGTGACTGCAGATACATAATTGCCGGCTGATTCCACAAGAGATCGAACATGCATGTACAATCATATTTTTGTTGTTTCTGATTTCTTGTTTGTGAGTTATGTGCCTGCCATTTACTAGCCAGAAATTAAATTCCACTTTCCTGGAATGCACATACTTAGCAAGAAAAAAATTCTTGATTGATTTATTGTAGGGTTTAACGCGCCGATGCAACGCAGGCGATGAGGCGCGCTGTAGTGGAGGGCTGCGGGTTAATTTGACCACCTGGGGATCTTTAATGTGCGCCGAAATCTCGTACACACGGGCGTTTTTGCTTTTCGCCTCCATCTGAAAAGCGGCCGCCGCGGCCGGGAATCGAACTTGCATCCTCGTGCTCAGCAGCACAACACCTTAGCCACTGAGCCACCGCGGCGGGTAAGAAAAAAAAAAAGACTTAAATGTGACCGGCCGAATCCAGCAGATGCAGTTTTTTTTAATTTTGGGGCTTTTTTCAAGACAAGGTATACGAAGTTTGTCTAAAAGTTGACTGAAATCGAACACTTTACAGAATGTTAGTCAGCATCAAGCAAGTTTTGCGTCCTGAAATGGACATTTTTTTAAAAATCCTGAAATTGGGCCAGATGCCAGATTGTTGCTTTCTTTGCCCCCTCCCATCGGCCACAGTGACCAATTTGTGTAAGTGGGAATGTCAACCAGGTATTCCTAAACACACCTGCCAAGTATGACTCTTCTAACAAAACTTAAAATGCATAAGAAAATGATTACCTTCAATGCTTGTTCATAAAAAGCATCGCATAAAAAATGCAAATAACAAGAAGGCCGGTCGCGACTTCTTTTCAAAATTTGGCGAATAAGACTCCTCAAGGTGGACAATAAAACTGAACAAAAATATGTTCACTATACTGCGTGTACTTCAGTTATAGGTGGCTGAACTCGTGCATAGCGAGACGCCTATTTGTACCAGGTGCTATGTCCTTATCGCCGCTTTTCTGGCTGCGCTGAGCATCTGTTCCCATTTTGCGGCTGCCCCCGATTAAGGTAGACATTTCACTGCTTCTTGAAGGGAAAGCTGGTATTTATAGCGTTCCTGTTTGCAAAGTGGGATTAAAGGAAAGTTGGATTAACATGTGCACCCGCATGTTAGGCTCTTGCAAAGAGATCCACTGCATTGTGCTTTTTGGTGCGTGGGACATCTCTTACAGCACTTTCCTTCTTGGGTACTGCAACCACTCACTTTCTCCTGGCATAAGAGGGCGAGACTATGCTTTTCCCTGTCCATCTTGCTTTTGCCATGTGCTCTTACAATGAGGCCTGCTTTCTCTCAGGCAGCTGGGTCTCAACCACTTTTACTGAATGCACTGCCAAAACCTTCCCAGCCTGGCCAGCCAGCTTTATTGTGAGCCCAATCAACAGTGCCCATCTCTGTGTTACTGCTTACTCTCTACAACAGCAGGCCGAGTAGTGCAGGCCGTCGGAGCTGGCATGGAAGGCCTTTGCCCCAGAGCTGCTGGTCCAGGTTGTTACCAGTTGCTTGGTATCCCCCTACATTCCACTGCATAGGTCTGAAGCCCCCTGTCAGGCAGTGCAGCATTTTGTTTCCCTCTTAGTTGAAATTCAATAACGTAAGTGAGGCCCTTTTCGGTGGATGCAGCATAAATATACGAACCCCTTTGTAGCACCACAAAGAGCAGGAAGAGTACAGTCTTTCATTACACTGACAAACTTTCTGCACAACTGAATAGCACATAGTGCAATTTCGATCACAGTTGTTTTTTTCCCGCAAAAACCAATAGTACTGTGCACCCATGCCCCGGAGGTGAAACTGCATGCTGCTGCATCCAGTGTAGTGCTATTCCTCTCCACCAGGGTGCACTAGGTTGGCAGCTGGGCTGGGCTTTACGTGCTTGGTGATAATTCACCGCTGCTCCAAACGTGTGGTGCAAATCGAGGTTAGGTTGGCCCCTCCACCCTGATGGCAAACAACCTCCTCAGCTGGAAAAGCGGACACAAAATGACGCCGACACCGCATGCCTTCCCTTCACCGCTGTGACCCCTGGGTTTATATCGAGCAGGCACAACACTCACCGCCTCTGGCTCTGCCTGGAAATTTTAAAAGACAGAGACAAGTGTCACCAAGTGTCCACTGACCATGCTGGATGGTTAACAGTTACTGATAATGAGTTACTGATGAGTGGCAGCAGGAGGATTAAGTGGTTAGTAATACAAGTGAGAGCATTAAAAAGGCAAAGCACTGCCATGCTATTAGTAGTTGTACCATTGTACCACAGACACTTATTGCTGCAGCTATGGCAGAAAATGCCAACGTATCTTTGCATTTCAGCTGGGGAAAATTAAGTATAAAAAGCTTGCAGGTAAGATTCATGCATATTAGAAGTGTGTTTCCTTACTAGTCTTCCCACCACATGAGCTGGAAGACATTCAGGGAAAAAGATATTAGTGTTGAGATTGCGCCATATAGTCGGGTACCACTAGCATCACTGCACATTTTGTATACCTCTTCCGACCGATCAAAAATGCAACTATGAGCCACTGATGTAAGCACAGGCAACCTCTGACTGCTGTGAACATAAATGTGAACTGCAAAACATAAATGTGAACTGCAATTTTCAAAAGATGATCGTTATAAATGCAACGTTGTTGACTGCTTAAAAGCTACATTATTTTTGGTGCCTGTAAAACACATGTGCATATGTATAATGTTATCAAACATGTTGGAGCCCAATACTAGCACCCTTAACAAAAGCACAGACAAGCATCGGGTCTAGATGAAAACTTTGTTGATTTCAACAGTAGCAAGTTTGTTCCATTAAGACTTTTTTTATTATTATTATTCTTTCGGCCCTCAGCCCACCACTCCAGTTTGAGCTGTCAAGGACTTCTCATTACTAATAAAAAGCAAATTGTAAAAGAAAAATAGGGGTTTAAGCATCACAGTACATGACCAGGGCCGATAAAGAAATCGATGCTGATAAAGCAACCAGTGGACTACCATGGAGTGGTAAGGCATCCTTTAGGTGTTTCTAGATAGTTAATACATGGAAGTCTAGTTGAGAAACAATTTTTACTCATCTCTAGCCCCGCTAATCAATTAAAGCGCATAATGACAAAAGTGTGCTGCCTTCCTATTAAAGCACTGCAGTAGCGCGGGGAACGGGTGGGCCCAGTGGTGTTAACCACGCACATGCACTTTGAGAAAGCTGTCGCCACAAAAACAAATGTATTCTAGGGAGCCTCCCAGGCACATTAGAAAAAATTGGCACAGTTAGTACAGATAGAACTGCACTGGTAGCAAAATGGTGCCATTGGCACACTTTGACCACTACCACAAGGGTGCTACGGGAGTCTTGGCCTTCGGTGGCATGCTAGTTATTGTAGGAGAACGTGTGCATACCTCCACCCCAAGCTCCTTGAGTTTGGCTTTGAATTTGGAGATCTTCGTGTCCTGTTCCGTGAGCATCACAAGCAGGTCCTCCTGCTCTTTTCGTAGTGTCCGGAGCTCTTCTTCAGATGCCTCCTTTTCACTCTGCAAGGCACAAGTGCACAGGTTGTGTTGCTCTGTTTTTCTTGGTGTGTGTGTGTGTGTGTATATGTTCTGTTCTTCATCCACCATAGTTTTGTCAGAAATGAAACTTCCGTTACTCAGTGTATGCATATGTGCGAATAGTGATTTTTGCCTTCAAAGTAAATGTGAAGTGAATAGTATTGATTTTTTTTAATGATTAGACAAATAATTCACTTAGTTTAAAAAAAAAAACTTAGTAAACAGCAGCAGCTGTAAACTATATAGTGAGAACTCAATTTTCCATTTATTTCCAAGTAACACACGCAACACCCGGTGAACTTTCACAAATGCAATGCAGTTTTCAAGACACCAGCTTGAGCCTAGAGAATTACTATGTGCTTGATGCACCAAGCAGTGGTCCCCAGTGGGATATAAATTTGGTTCCAATGTAGTCATTAAAAGCTACCGCCACTGAATGAGATAAACCCAAATCTTAGTTCTTATTGCACTGTTCACATGTGAACATTCTAAAAATTTGTTTGTGTAGTAGTACAATATATAAATTATTACAATGTACTGTACGATGTACTGGCTACAAAATATTACAATATAAATAAATGCATTCCACACCTAAGCCATCAAAATTTCAGTTTTTCTTTTATTTTGCCCTCTGACAAAACGAACACACTACACTTTATGACATCAGAAATGCAGCCGAAATACATTTTTTTGCACGGTATGATCATTATGCAGATTGACTGCACGCAGCTGCTAGCTATGATGTCATAACAGGTGCTCCTGCACATGCCAAAGGTAAAACCCCTGCCTGTGGCTGCTGTTATCACCTTGGACGTTCCCTCTTTAACATCACACAGCCTGAACTTCGAACAGCAACAACAAGTTGGCGAACGAGATCAGGTAGGCTCACGCAAAAAAAGCTTGTCATAAAAAAGATAAAAGGCGATGCGTCAAATTGAGGGTTCTGGTTTGCAGCTTACGTAGTTACATGATGGGATTTTACACGGTGCTTGATGGCAACTGTATGTATTCGAAAGATTATGTTTAGAGCCCAAGCACCAGCGTTAGAAAGAGACATAAAGCAGATAGCGGGAAAAAAAGTGGGCTTAGACTTGCCTGGCACACCCAATGTGTGCGTCACCAAGAAAAAGGCCCCACAGCCATCACTATTTGTCAACGCCAAATACTTCAAAATTTTCTAAAAGCTCTGATTGAGCGACTATCAAATTATGCGTTATTTCGTCAAACATTCAAACAAAACAAACATTCACAAAATTTAACTCTACGTTCTTGATTGTTCCATAAAGTATAACAGATAGTTAATAAATTAATGTAGTTAGATTGTATGTAGTGAATGATCCTGAATCACTGGCCCTATCATTACTATTTTTGATGCAGGTCAACATGAACTAATTACTTTTTTTGCAAATTTTGCCAGAGCCCACCAAGCAAATTCCTTCACAACCCCAGCCTAATGAAGGTTTTATCCAGCCCATCACAGAAAGCATTCACTAAAGGTACTATGCACTACAAAGTTGCTTGGAATTGTAACCATGTCAGTAAAATGGATGAATCTGTGCAGCACGCTCATGCTAACACAAGCATGAGGTGATTTTAAAGACTGCTCAGCTCATCAATGCTGGGGTCAGGCAAACATTTGGCACTGAGGGGGAATATGGTTTGAGGGGAGCCCGCTGCAGTTTTGCAATTGAACATGTTTTCAGCAATTAAATCTTGAAACATTTTGGCGTATTTAAAAATTATCATCAATTTCTGTTGCCTGCTCCTACAGCTTAGGCCCAAAATTTTGTGAGTGCATCACAGAAATTAGGCGCAAATAAGCAGAGTACCGTATTTACCCGATTCTAACGCGCCCCCGATTCTAACGCGCACACGATTTTCCTGGCAAAAAAACCGAAAACACTTGCACCTCCGATTGTAACGCGCACGGGACTTCGTGGCCCAGACAAATGAATGCGAGAGAAACGGGCGATTTATTTCCCGAAGTAGTCTCACTCCCGAAGTAATCTCACCGCTAAGCACAACATCTCGGCCTCGGTGCCTTAAAGCGCGTTGGCGATGCCACACTTCTGAACGAACGTTCAACTATGGTGGATGGGATCATGGCCCATGCCTCGCACGCCCATCCCGAGAGCTTCTCCAGAGGTACACGCTTCAGCCGACCGCTCGTTTTGAACGCGTGGGAGCCGCTGCTGCCATTGCTGTTATCAAGCGCGCAAGTGAAACGATTGATTTGACGATTTGTGTGAACGCCGTTAAAAAAACCTAGGCGCCTAGGCTTGCTGCTATATAATACTTGCTGCGTCCGAAAAATCGTTGCTAAAAGCTTTGGCGCCATCTTGAGATGGCGATGGCGATGGGTAGGACGAAATTTCCGCTGTTTCGGCAGTTTCGGTTTTGTATCCGATTCTAACGCGCATGCGATTTTTCAGCCTATTTTTCCGGAAAAAAAGTGCGCGTTAGAATCGGGTAAATACGGTACGCTCAAATTAACCAACTTGTGCTTCCCACACGGGTTACTAGGGTGCAGCTATTAGATCACTGTTTCATGAATGTCTATGCAGGGGCGCAGGATAATTCTTACAAGCTGACTTGCTGGTGGCAAATTTGCAGGTAAGTTTGCTGCATAGAGCAATTCATGTCCAGTGAATTTGCAAAACGAAAATATCCAAAGGTGCTTCCTTGTGCAAAACATATAAGCCAAAAGATGAAACCCATAAGGCCAAAGTGATAAAATAAATGCAGTTTCTGAAATCGAAAAATATGAAGCGATTGTTGAGGTATAAAATTAACCAGCTACTATTGCTTTTAGTCAAACCGAGTCAAAATCCCACCACGATTTGTTATAAAACCGAAACCTCAACTTTTCTGTTAAACTGGGATTAATCTCATCTAGATGGGAGAATTGCTGCCGTTGCTCAGCAATCTACCCTTCAAGGTATAACTTTTGGCTTGAGCAAAGCGAGAGGAAGCTTCAGCTCGAGCCTTATTTCATTTTGGCAAAAAGGCAGAGTATCCACACAGCACACATCCCAACATTTGCTTTTCTACATGGAGCCCAAGCTGACAAAGAAAAAGCAAATAATATGCTGCCAAAAACCTGCCCGTATCAACTGCACGACATAGAAAATCGCATATTTTTTTGCATAGATAAGTTACTAGTACATCACCTACCATTCCTCCGGCATCCCCAACAATGTATATAGTCGAGATCAACCTTCCGTTTGGAATAAAGCATTTGCCCGAGCTAACTTTTGAAGCTTCTTCTGTGCATGTCCTGTTATGATGGGCCTAGCGATTCATGGGGCTGGTTGTGTAGTAGGCATCTCGCTGCTCAGCTCATGGCCCACCTTAAATGCGTCACTGGCTTTGTGCAAAGAGGCGGCCTCTTCCTCCAGGGCTGCAATCCTCTGCTTGGCGGAATCCAGCTCGGACTTCAGGGACGCTTCAGCAGCGGGGTCGGCAGTCGCTTCGGAGGAGGGCGCACTGGCCGTCTCTGGGGCAATGGAGGCCTGGTGCGCCTTCTCTGCTTTCAGGGCCTCCTGCGTGGCGATGCGGGAGGCACATCGGCACACGCAATCGTCCCCGTCCCTTACTTGCTCCCACAGCAAATGCCACGACGATCAGGCACAGCACTCGTCTGAAACGTGACACTTATGACCATATAGTACAAGGTTTCTGGCTCGGTTAGCGAGATGAAATATCCATGCGTAGCCAGTGTAAAAGGACTACCGCCAGCATATGTATTACTCCAGTGTAGCCCTTTAACCCTTTGAGGGTTAAAATTTTTGTGCCAAATGCAACCCCCCTAGAACTATTTTTTTATTGCCGATTGAAAATTTTCGGACGAATCTATTTCGAGAAAAAATTGCCATAATTGTTTTAGGGTGGCCATAACATGACAAAAAAAAAAATTTGTGTTGTTAAATACACGTGGTTTATTCATGAGTAACACAAGAAAAATTCTACAAAAGTTTCGCGCCTGCATGAAGGGGGAGAAGCACAACAAACGCATCAGTTTCGCGGGTGCAAGTGGGAAGCGCCCAGAGGACAAAACCGAAACTAGCCGCTGTGCGACCGCACGTGACCAGATGTGCAAGTGATAGCCGCCGCACCGCTGTAGTAAAGCATGAAAAAAGAAAAAAGCCATCGGTGCAAGAAAGAAATTTCACGTATTTCCGCAGTTTGGCAGCACATGCCAAGCGAGAGGAATGATCGAAAAAGGCATACTTTTTAAACATACAAGCAATGATGTACATGTACGTTATTGACCATTTTGAAGGTGCTAATTGACCATGAAAGAGTTAAAAATCAAAAGCAAACCTCTGAGTCCACCTGCACAACACCGGCACAAACAAGGCATTAAACCTAATACAACGCTTGCACTTCAACCCCTCAAGCCATTTCCTCATCGGTGCATGGAACGAGTTTGACACCTTGTATGCAAATTGACACTGCAAGTTTCCGGCTCAAGTTGCACTGCCTACAACTCACGCACCCAAGTAAAGGAAGAAAAAAAAAAAGGAAACCAAAACTGTTGTTTATGAGCATCATTTGGAGTTTTCAGTAAAACTGAAACGCAAAAGGTAGGTAGGTAGGTATACAGCATCTGGAATGGTGTAATTGGCATTTGTTTAACAGATCATTTTGTTTCTTATGATACTCATGAAGAGCAAAGGTTTAAACCACAATGAACAAGTCAACATCAAATTCACTTAATATTTTGCTCATCTTCTAAGTAAAAGGTACCCAGAAATACTTTTCCAAGAAATCAGTAACCAAAGGCCACCACCACAGCAGCAACACATTGTCTCGAACTTCTGTCCAACATATCGGTATTAAATATGCTGTCAGCGATTAAAAGTACCCCTCCTCCTCTGCCAGTCACTTTCCTTCTAACCTTTTCTTTCGAGCTGGAGATGAGCCCCACCCATTAGACTGCTTGACTTGCGCTTTCTGCCGTCTGCTTGCCGCTTCGCCACTCTCCCCCTCATACCCCTCTGTTACTCGCTGCCCTCGCCTTGCGCAATGCTATTTAAATCCTCCCTATGCTGCGCTTCTCTTCAGACTGTACCGTCTTTCGTGCTGCTGCTACACCCCCCTTTAAATGGCTGCTTAGGCTGAGGCGTGATACGCTTTGCACCCTACAATCCAGCATTGAAACTCTTTTCTATCAAGCAGACATAAACTGCAAACCCAAAATTACTGCAGTCAAGGGGCAAGCAAAATCCCACACTGCTGTTTCTCTATGTTACCTAAGACCGGGTCAAATGAAGGACAGCTTTCACTGCAATGCAGGCACCTGCCACATCTCGCAGTCTAACTAGCTTACTGCTCACGCAAGGCTGCAGGGCCCCATGTGACTTTGTAAGGCAGAGCCAAGGAAATGGCTAGTCACATTCCACAGATAGACACGGGTGGAAAAAAAAAAAAATACCGTGTGCTATTCTCTCAAAAATTATTTGCATATACAGATTGACTAGGTTTAGTGCCAACGCAACGCAGACGACGAAGCGCAGCGCAGGCGACGAGGTGCACCGTATAGTGGAGGGCTCCGGATTAATTTTGACCGCTTGGGGATCTTAACGTGCGCCAAAACCTCGTACGCATAGGCGTTTTTGCTTTTCGCCCCATCAGAAAAGTGGCCGCCGCGGCCAGGAATCGAACCCGCATCCTTGGGCTCAGCAGCACAACACCTTAGCCACTGAGTGACCGCGGCTGGTATATTTGCATATACAACGTGTAAGAACGATGTGTGAGGCTCAAATATGCCTCCCGTCATACTATCAAGTGAATGCATTCAATTGCAACCCGAATGGGGCGGCACCCGTTTGCCCGCAGCCGGGGAAGCCGTCCCCAGAGAGAGAGGGAGAGAGCAATGCGAGGGCAGGCACTACACACGCTCTCACCAGCTCCTGCTGCAGCTGTTCGCACTGCCTCCTCAGGTCGTCCAGCTCCTTCTTGGCCTGGTCCAGCTCGGGGCTCGGGCTCTTGCTGTCCCCCTGGCCGCCACCAGCCGCCACTGCGAGCAGGCACGGCGCAGCCACCCTGTGAGGCTCGCAAGCGTGTCGCGCCGACACTCGCCTCTCAAAGCACCACGCACAGGCTCTGCTCCCGCAGTTGGCCAGTGCCAGTAACTCTGCACACTCCTCCATTTTGGCCCCAAACGTGTGCGGATGTGGCATCGGCAAAAAGGGTGCTGTCACAGCTAATGTTGGGCACTTCAGTCGCACACTTTCTTCGAGGGGGAAGAGAGTTCGAAACTAAAAAACTAACAATTATCGTTATGATGATGAAAATTGGGGTTTTTCCATTCCGGCTGTAAATAGTATTAATTTTGGCTGCGTGTAGATTTAATTTCCAGATTTAATTTTGTGACTTGTGCACAAGAAAAAAAAAACTGGAACATAGATGCAGTTTAACATGGTGCCAATTAACTGTACACAAGTCAAGGATTGCAATAAGACTAGCACCATCAGTCTGTCTGTGCTGGAGCAGGAGTTATCGAATGTCAGGCTTGAAAAGTGGGAAGCAAGGAAAGCGGTTTTGTCTTTCAAGCCTACACTTCAAAAGCTTGTAACTTGTTTTCCAATAAAGACAGAATGATGAAGGTAGGCTTACTGCAATCCTTGACTTATGCACAGTTCACTGGTACCAAATGTGATGCTTCTTTGCATGACACCAAACATTCACAGCGAAGAGCAACACTTCACTGTGAAGCATCGAAATTGGAGAAGCGTGATCAAGTTAAGAATCAGGTCAAAGGTCGAGCTAAGTGCTTTGTCAGTCTGTACTGAAAAGAAACTTCATGAAAGCTCATTTCAATCATGTTACACTTACCACAACAATAAAAAAGAAAGGGTTACAAACTGATAATGAAGTACGTCAATTTCAAGGTTGACACGTACCAACCACTTCGAAAGGTTCAATGAAATGTCGACGACACTAAGAAAGCCTGTTTCTGCCTGTACAATAAATGCTACATGGCAGCAACCAACATGCAAAAATAATGCTATTAACGGTTGGTGGCAGCACAATTCCCGCAATTCACTATACTCGGGGACAACTTTCTGTGGCAATGCAGTCAAGGCTACGGAGCCGGACCACGCCTTTTCACTGCGCATCTGGAAGTAGTTCAACAAAAATAATTGGCTGGCGGTAACCTCAGCAATTCAAGAATATTTGGTTCTGACGTTTTAGACTTGCAGTGATAATGCTACTAAATTGCTAGCCAGAGTATATGAAACAGAGAGCATTTTTTTACATTTTCGGATATTTTTGGTTGTGGCTGTCGCCGCTGGCGTCGCAATGGTTCCCTCCCGAAAAAAACAAAACAAAACACGGCGTTCTTGTCGACTGCTTTCGGCAGCTCGCCACTTCATTCTTCGCATAGGGTTTGTAAAGCTTCGCTGTCTAAACAAACGAAGCGAGTGGTTTGCAAAGTGTACGCCCAAGTGAGACTGATGCAACCGGGACTCTCCGCTGTTTTCGCAATCCGTTCGGTTAGCCAGTTTCCCGGCGTAAGCGAGCGTGTGCGTAAGCATGTGTGCATGCTGCTCTTTCGGTATACCGCGACCGCACTAGGTAAGTACGCCGCACATGCCGGTGCTGCTGCCCAGTAGAAGAGTTTACAGATCGGTGCATTCAGTCAAAACTGCAGCGCTCACAAAATTCACTTCTTTTCTGAACGATACAGAGTCCACAGTCGGTCTGAGTTCTCCACTTCACGGACGCTCGGGCCGTGTCCAGTCAAAACGTTGGCCTATGTTTACAAACAAATGAAGCGTGTGGAAGGAGACGCCAGTATGCCTGCATGCTTGGTGATCGTGGTTCAGCGCACTCAACTATGGAGCTTATGCGAAGAAATGAACTGTATCAAATGCGTATCGGTCACGCCGAAACTGAAACCGAAACCAGTTTATTGGGAACTACTTCGCGCAGTAACACAGAGCAGTTAGCTTCCCCCTCCGCCTCCCTCCGTAGCTTTCGCTCCATTGCCACAGAAATTTGTCCCCGAGTATAGTTGCAGCGCACTGCTGTTAGACATTGCATTTTCAGACGCGCAGTCACTTTCTGATGAAGGAGCATGGGTTCCTTTCAAAGGTGAACTGCCAAATGTACTACAATGCATCAGCCGTTTACTGCTGGAGGTGGTGCAGTTTCATGCATAAGCTAAAAGAATTGACATTCTACATTACTCGATTCTGACTTCAACTCCTTTTTGTTAGTTGTATCCTATTGACAGTTGAAGCCTTGATACTCACACATAGCTAAAGCACAAAACTGACAAATCACATGGCCCCTCCATTAACATCTCAAACAAAAATTACGTACATAAATAATGAGTTGAGTAGACATCTGTATCCACATCTGGCTGAACATCAGCAGTTCTGAAAGTTCACTGCAAACATTGCAAACATAAGTGCAACTTTTGACATGGGCTCCCTAGCATGCTTACTGCCAGCATCCCCATCAACTGGAACACAGAACCCAACACCCATCTGAATTACCAGCCAGAACTACACCAAAATAAATCCAGAAAGGAGAGGAACGTGCCACCAAATGAGGATGAAATACCAGGCTGAAAATTGATTTCCCGATAACTGCTGCGCAAATTTGGCTGATGAGCTTTCCACTTTTTAGTCCGGGCCATATCCTCCCACCCAGGTGTGGTCGGTGCTACAAGCTTAGTTGAATCATCGCACCTGTACTAAGGGGTCTGATCACTGGCGGTAGCAGAGAGCAGCAAGGCCTGTGTGTGGTACAAATTAATTCATAGCCCTCCACTACAGCGCACCTCTTTAATTAAAAACTCGTTGAAGATATAGGCTCAACACAGGAATCGGAATTTAAACCTCGATCCCCCTATCGCTGTCGTAGTGCCGCATTCTTCCAGGTGCCCTCACCCCGCTGTGCCTTGAAGAGGGCGTTCTGGTCCTTGAGCTGCTGCACCGTCTCCACCATCTCCTTGAGCTCGCGACTGCTCTCCTGGTGCTCCCGCCGCAGCTGCTCCAGCTCAGATGTCATGGACTTGATCCGCTCATCCTGCGCACAAAGCGATCCCAGCACACTTCCCTCAACTCCAGGAGATCAAAAAAAAAAAAATTCTGCTCGGCTCATGAGGAGTTCGTCTCAATTAAGCGAATATTTTCAGCACTGCATCTAATACAAAGTTGGTCCACTTTACCCAAGAATTCCGTAACACTGGGTCTGCACATTGCAATTGGCCATGTGCATTCTCCTACTGGTACAAGGCACGCCCCAGTTACAGTGTGTGCGAGTGCAACCTCGCACACACCGAGTGCTTGGTCCAAACAAGCACATTTTATCCCCACTAACTAAGCACCACACACTTACTGTTCACGCAAGTGGTTCTCAAGCGTGGATGCATCTGGCTAAAGTAATCAGAACTGTGGGCAGGGCAGGGCAGGGCAATATGGACATGTGAAATACCATCAAGGCAATTTCCTCACCCCAAAAGCTGTTGGTCGTGCCCATGTCTTATGAAAGTACGGCTTGTTGTTTATGCTGTTTTAACATTATGCAAAAAACGAGCAACCACCAGCCCTTTATTCAGCACAAGTAGTTTAGATGCCGAAACCATTGTTGTTGTAGATAATTTTAAGCACAGCCCAGCTACGCCAATTTACCATTATTTCTGTTTAATTTGCACATGAATGAGGAGTATGCATATTCATGGGAGGTTGCAACCACTGGGTCTCTGTGAGACAATTCCACGTGGAGAGGAATAGAAAATGGGGGCTCGAGAACGGAAGACACAGAAGCCCAAATCAGAGCAACTGGAACCACCGGAGCGGTGGCCAGGCCTCCCTCACCTGGTCTCTGATGACCCCTTTGTACTGTAGCAGCAGAGAATGCTGCTGCGCTGTCATGTTGGACTCGGGACCATTTTGTAAATCCTTCGGCCGTGGTTGCACCGCCTTTATAATTGTGCCTGGAACAACACAGGGAGAAGACCCGTCTTGGCCGTTTCTCACACACACAGTCAGCAGACGTGCTGCGCTCAGTTCACAAGCTCCATACACTTATTGAGAAATACAGGGCCCGCGCCGTCTGACTTATTCAGGTACAACTCATCAATGCCTGGCCTCAATGCATTAGATGGACCCAGACAGGAAACTTGAGAAGTGTTCTCCTTCCACAACAGTCCCCCTCTCCATAGCTCAGTACTCCGCTGACACGTCCCAAGCATTTTTGTTTGTGTTTGTCAGTGGTTAGAGTGTTGCCTAGGCTTACTAAAAAATAACGCAATGGAGAGGTGCGGCGATGTTACGTCAGCCCTTCACTCAATGGAGTTCTGATCACAACAAAACTCAGTTTTGGTGTGATCAGAACTCCATTGAGTGACCCTTCATGTCAAAAAAAAAAAAAAAAAAAAAAGAAAGATGCTCTACCCAAAACACATGCAAAATAATCCCCCACAGTGCACCACTTGCCAGACAGCTATATAAAACTCCCACTGCCCATCACAGCCACCAAAATTCTCCAGAATACCGCTGCTGCGGTGGCCTCACAAAGCACATTCAGATAAGGTGAATTTGGCAGCTTCGATTACAGCCCCAGTTCTCTTCCAGAAGATGGGGCTTATGAGGCCCCTCTTTCCCAGCGCTACACTCACACTATGCTTTTTACAAGCTGATAACACTGTGGTGCACAGCCAGTGCCTCTCTCGCATATTTGAAGGCTATGGCAAACCGCATCTATAGGTGGTATTTGTTGAAAAGTTTAGCTGTCAATTTCTTCGCTTGGCAACACTGGAAACAGCCACGGACATGGCCAATGCACCACAGACATGGCGCGGCTTGGGCCACTGCGCCCACAAGCCGGAGAAAAAAAAAACACCGGCGTGCGCCGTCTGCTCCGTTTCAACCCGATTCTCAACGGTGGTGTCAACAGTGATGCTATTAATCGCACTCACAGTGGACTCGATGCAATACTTTGCATTTGGTGAAGTAGAGTGAGGTAACGTGCAACACAGTCATGAGCTTAGCACGGACAAGTACCGCCATCCCGCAGAGCCCGACGTAACCAGTGACGGCACACTCGCACGGTTGCCTGCATGCACGCCTCACCAGTGAAGACAAGCAATATCTGGTCTCCGTTACCTCTGTCTTTTTCAGAGGCTCACTTACTGCTCTCCTAGCCTTCTCATTCAGCTGCAGGCTCTAACAAAATTATTTTTTTTTGTGAGAAATAAAACCAATACAACATGCACAAATGAGCCCCCTTTGAGAACTCTGAGCGACGCAGTGCCCCCACCTTCGAGCGACTTGAAGAGGCGGCAGAACTCGTAGTCGAAGAACACCTCTGAGGGGTGCTTGTACTTGAGCTGGGGCTTCTGGGCAGCCTGGCTGTAGCACTCCTGCTTCGGAATGGCCGCCAGCTTGTCCACAAACGTGTCCAGGCCCACACGCTTCACCAGCAGCTGGCACAGGGACTCCCTGGGCACAGCAAACGGACAACGCTCGCCTATCTGGCGTCTTGCCAAGCCAACCATGCGGGGCCACGACAAACGCCACCTGAACACTTTGCAAGACCTCCTGCGTTGCAGTAGCTGGCACGACTGAGAAATGACAGCCGCGACCTCCTGATCAGTTGCTGCCCAATAAACGAAAAGCACCATCTATCAACCTAGTGACAAAATGAAGTGAAGTAATTTGTCTACAAGAAGGTGCTTGAGTTGAACCGGTTTAATGTATTACCTGCTGAGAGCCAGATTAATCCGCCAAGTAGGGGACAAGTCAAGCACTCTCGTCTGATGTACACTATGTCCGAATGTGGCGTGGGCGTTAGTTCTCTGTGTTTTCTGCAAAACAGTTGTAGGCTACAACCCACCACTGTTTCAGAGGGGTGATTTCAGATAAGATCAAACAAAGTGTGGCTGGTTGGCCTCTTCAATTTGCTTGAAATTTTTTTTATATCATTCCCTGATTATTCCAATGTTGAGATTCAGTAGTATTTCTCTCTGGAAAAATTTTCCCTAATTGTAAAAAATTTTGGAATGCGACAAGGTGGACCCCGCCACTGCATGCCCGTGCGCCTCGACCAACTTTAGCAACGTCTAGTTACGAAAATATTTGAGGGGCAATTCGTAAATTTTATGCTCAGTTTTTGCCTAGTGTACATTTCTAAAAAAAAAAAAAAAAACGTTTTGCTGCTGTCAAGAACAAATTTTTTCGCAATAAAATGTCAAATCGGCTCAGAGCACAATTTTGTTCCAACTTTGAGCCAAAATATTACAAAAAGTGCTTAAGTTACAACCTTCAAATTTTACTGACGTGTGCTCCTGACAGGTCTAATACACACCGAACATTAAAATCGTATGCTGCACGGTTAAGATGCAACTCCAGCTTGTTATCTGTGAAGTATTCCCGCGCCACCCGATTTGCAGTCCCCAATCACTCTGAGCGCCTTACAAGTGTGCATGCGTGCCAAAAAGCAAAAGATGGGTCGCTACGTTGAGGAAAGCGCACGGTATTCCGGCAAAATAAAAAGTAAAAATGTGTGCAACTTCTCCGATTGTGAAATATTTTTATACGTAGAGTGAATGCAGCTTAGAATTGCGGTGTGCACAGATCCAATGTGTTGGTGATATGGGTTAGCTCGGCAAGGCAAAATAGCACATCAAAAGGAAGAGTGTCAGCGCTTTAAAAAATCCGTAGGAGGCTCTAAGAAGTGAACCTGAAGAACAATGTTCCCTTTCGTAAACAACTGCGCACATTTCCAGATTACGTTCCAGCGGTACTGCCTTTATAGGAATGAGCTGCTGTACACACTCCAGTATCGATATTGTGCAAGGTGTTTCTACTCCTAACCAAAGTAAATTTAGTGGTCAACATGTCGGGAGAGCTTCACAAAAATTGAAAGAGCACTTTTTTATAATGTGCGGCTGACCCTAAGAGTTTCGTTGTTCTTCCACCAATCAATGGACTATAAATTGGGACAGATTGGTTCTTATGGTGCCAACGTGGACATTAAAACGCCATGTTTTCTGATACATTTTCGCTTATTGTATCTGTAAAGGGATCATTTGCCTGCTATACAAAAGAAACGTAAATTTATATAAATCTGAGGGAAGCCGCTATCAGTACAGCATGTTGTAGAGAGCCGGGCGGATAGCGCTCCTCTCTCGCGCTGTGCGCGCTCCAGGAACAATATGATGCAACAAGTTTTTGATCATAATGCAAGTACATGTAAAGGCCTACATCTGGAGAGAATTTGAGAAAATATTTTTTTTTATATTAGCTCCTGAAATGTGTTTTTCAGTTTTCTCTTCAAACTTGCGAGCCCGTTGCATCTTAACCATGCAGTATGCAATTATAATGTTCAGTGTGTTTGTTTAGACCTGTCAGGAGCACACGAGAGTAAAATTTGAAGGTTGTAACTTCAGTACTTTTTGTAATATTTCAGCTCAAAGTTGGAAGAAAATTGCGCTCTGAGCCGGATTTGACATTTTATTGCGAAAAAATTTAAGGTTTTGGCAGCAGCAAAACTTCTTTAGAGAAATGCACACCAGGTTTAAATTGAGCATAAAATTTATGAATTGCCCCTCAAATATTTTCGTAGCTAGACATCGCTAAAGGTAGTCGAAGCGCACGGGCATGTAGCGGCGGGGGTACACCTTGTCGCGTTCTAAATTTTTTAGTTAGGCAAAATTTTTCCCGGGAAAAATATTGCTGAATCTCGACATTGGAATAATCAGGGAATGATATACAAAAATTTCAAGCAAATTGAAGAAGTCGACCAGCCACCCTTTGTCCGATCTTATCTGAAATCACCCAGGAGCGATGAGACATCCTTTTTAAAAACTGCTACTTCTCTCTTTTTGTCTTTTTTTGAAGACCTGCACACTGGTAAGTGTCGCTATACAATTTTGACCTACATAACAAACATTATCTGCAACAAATAAGTTGCAAAATTACTGTAGAACTACTTGGACATGTCCTGTACAAGCACATGGAGCACAGAACAAGCGATGCCTTCTCGATTTAATCTAAGTAACCTGCCATTGTAGGCTTAATGCTCACGGCCCTGAAATGAGGTACTTAAGCTTGACAGCAGGTCTGAATAAGAACTAAAGCTACACTAATTGTTTAGGCAATAAATTGTTTCAGCCACTTGAGATAAATTAAAACCGAACACTAAATGAACAGTGAAAAGAGATTGCACTTGTTTTTAGAAGGGAGAAAGAAAAAACGAATTAGTGCACTAATACTAGGCAGCACAGCTGTTTGCTTTATGAAGCCAGGCCACGACATGATGCACAAAGGTCGGCTCTGAGAAATTACAAATAGACTCTCAATAGGAAGAATGATTAGAAGCAGCTTTTCCAGCACCAATTTTCGCATAGAAAGTCGCATAAGTAATTAAAATAAATGTAGCGTGTGATGAATGAACACTGAATACTCCCTGCACTAAAAAAAAAAAAAAAAAAAAGTCGAGCATCACTAGCAAATTGCTTCCAGCCAGCTTTAGTATTTACGACTCTTTTTGTATAGCCTTATATTAAATATAAAAACACGAAGAATGCAAGTGATGAAGGCAGCTGTTGCAGTGGCCTTTCACAGCTCCGCCAATCCATATCTGACTTTATCACTGCGCAAGATCTGAAATTATACATGCAAAACAGCAAGCACACTCATATGCAGCAATTCCAGACATAATTCAACTTGGCTTTCAACACAAGAGGAAATAATAAACAACCTAACAACAGAGCTGTGTTATGACACCTTTATAAAAAAAAAAGCAAGTATACAATTGGGTCATTCCATGACAAATGCCCCAGCCGTAAAGTCCGGATTGTACTTTTGCTCCACATTGTACTTTTCCCAACAACACGCGAATTATCCCTTTTTCCTGCACTGACGCAATGAAATACCACTGCAGGGAAATGTGTTCTTGCAGCGCGAACCCGCTGGATTGCGCGTCTTTCATGCAGGCAGGCGCATGCCGTGCAGAGAAGACGATCTGGGGAACAACGTGGTGAAGTACTGTCGGAGTACAAATTCAAAAATTTTTTCTCTGCTAAAACAACAACTGTTCTGATTAAGCTTTCTGAAATAAACTGCAATCATCTGTACTAGTGAATTCCCTGTATGTGGTATTTTTACTATGAGCAGAACAATGCGCAATTTCGGGGTGAATATGGGTCAGAAAGGAGATTTTTCGAAATTCGACAAATGTTTTCTCACACATTTCTTCTTTTTTCAGTGTCAATACATTTTTCCCCAATTTTCAACAATAATCACATACAGAAACAATTGCTTCATTGGCTGGGAGAACGTGCTTGTATTTGCTAAAAATGTTTGAAAATGCTCAACATCGTGTATTTCCTGAATGGCAAAATGACAGCAAAAAAAAAGCAAAAATATTTTTAGAATGCGGCATAGAGCAGCAGCCCAGGGCGTCAACATGATGTCCTCGAAAAAATGGTGACGATTTAAAAAGAAGGGATTCTTTTATAAATTTTTTGACAGACCTAACTCCTTCAAAAAAGGGCAGCTACAAATAGAACAGAAAAGGAAAAGAAAGGGCCCTTTTAATAGTCCCTGAAGGAGTGAGCGATGAAGTATCATTGGGAGTGTACACCAAAAGGAGCAAACAGATGACAAGGGCAACAATTCAGAAAAAACAAGGCCCGCTCACAGCAAATGCTCAATGCCTTTGATAATGTACAGTCATTCCTCAGCATTCATAACGATGAAGCCGCCATGGAATACTTGCTCGATTGTGAAAAGTGAGTTTTTAAGTTCCTGTGAAACAAGACACAGAAACAATTAAATTGCAGGATTTTCCTCATTAAACGCTGTCTGCACAGTTTCGAGTCTGTGTGCTCATTTTCTGCATGTAAACCATATCACTTTAGGAAAACTAAATCCACAGAACAACAAATAATGTGGGCTTTCTCATTCATTATCATTGTAGGGGGGGGCGGGGGGGGGGTCAACTGTACAATTGAAACACTCCCCTTTGATGGCAAAAAAGGTGTAGCATCCAGTCAGGTTATATTACAAGCCCGTACCAGAATATCTCCCCAATGCTCGCTCATGCTCACCTTGTGAAGCTGGGGACAGAGTCGTCATTGAACTCTATGCAAATTCCCAGCAGAAAAGCACAAAGTCCTTGGACTAAATCCTCGTGCTCGTCACCTTCTGCCAGGCCAACTTGGGAAGTAAGCTGTGAGCAAGATAAGGATCACGGCATGGACTGCACCCGGATTCCTTCTTTCTCAACTTGTTGCACCCAAAGTCGCAGAGCACCGAGAGCTCTCCCTAAAAGAGCGTGCTCATGTAAGAGTACCGAGTTTCTCGTTTTCTGCGTGCTCAACATTGGACTTAGCAGCTTTCCCGACACCCTGCTAGTACTAGCTTTTACACGCACTTAAAATGGCACTTCAGTAGCAAGTGTGCATCCACAAACCAACCAACCTGAATGCATGATTTGAACCAATGTGCACATGATGAGGTTAATTGCACACTTAATACCTAATCTTATTCCTTAAAACGTGTCAATTTTTAACAGCATCACTATTACATTGCCTTCAACAGCCCAATTTTCAACTTGGTTAAGGCTCAGAGGCAAAATATACAAAAAAGAAGCTTAAATTATTCACCCTTCCTCCATGTAAAGGAGCCAGCAGGTAGCTTGTAATGACAGCATTTGTCATTAAAATAAACGGGGCTAGGAGGAGAGAGGGATCCTGCTATAGATGGTTTTGCTACATTCTAAATTTTTGTATGAGCCAGCTTTTAGACCCTTCTCAGTCCAAATGCTAGTACGTGTAGTGGCATCGTGACTCCTCTACCAATGAGCGGCACAGCGGGGACCAGCCAAGCCTGCTGGCAACCAAAGGATACGTAGGGTATGTTTGTCGGGATGTTGAGGAAACTTGTCACGGCCAGTGTGCAGTTCGCCAGCCAGGTGCTCATGAGCATCAGCAGGCCCAACCGGGTCTGCAGTTTTCCACCCTGCGAGCCCGGATAGAGAGGAGGATGATTACATCAAGTGCTAAAGGGATGCTGCTACCCACATTTCTGGCTCCACCCTGCACCCCCCCCCCCCCAAAAAAAAAACTCTACCCCCTTGCAAAACTTTTTTCACAGTATGCTTGCTCACTACCGCATGAACTAGTGCTGCATAGTTCAGGCACAAACATGCGAAGACGAAAAATGCAGTACCATTTATGCGAAGCTGCAAACTGCCCTACATGTGGCTACTGATAACACTTGTCCCCCTCTCACTTCAAAAATTCCTTTTTTTATGAGCAAGATGTGCCCACCACTTTGGTCAGGTGGAAAAGAGCTTATTAACAGTGGTGGCATGTTCCCTCTGCACACTGGGAGCAAAAGCAACAAAAATGGTTGCAGATGGACATAAGCAGTGCCCCTGGCTTAAAAAATGTAGCTAACTCTATATAGAAGCCGCTGCAGAAGATCTTTGTAACGATACATTAAGGGTCTGCACCCGATTAGGCATCGAAATAAGAAATGCTACTATATTTACTATATTAGGGAGCATTTTAGAACTTCCTTCAACGTGCAACCAAGTTATAGTTAGAGGTCATCAACATCCACAGTCCATTCGTGTCCACTGCAGTACAAAGGCCTCTTCCAAAGATTTCAAACTACACTTGCCACAGGCATTCCGAATTAACTCATGCCCTTGGATCATATAGATTATAGTTCCAAAGGCTATAGGTTATAGTTATAGCTACCTACATGTAAATGTATAGTTACTAGAGGTCGGGTTTTAGGCAAATGCCTATTCTGTTCCTTTCGCTCTTATCATGCCATTTTGATATATGAGCATGAATTAGAAGTTAAGAAGGACTTTTATAACGTTTTTATAGTGCCCATAAATGCGAAATTTGTGCCTAGATGCCTATAAATGCCTATTTTCAATGCCCATTTCCAATATAGGCACTTACTAGAACACTGTTTAGCCTCAAGTTTTGCTTTCGAAAGCAGTTAGAGGTTGTTATTCATGTTACCACGCAGCATTGGCTGCTCAGAACTCTATTGGGTTCAACCTAGTCCTCTAGTTCAGGGGTCGGCAACCTGCAACCCGCAGGGAAGTATTATGC